>NC_058415.1:17155485-17367566 GCF_002201575.2 Neomonachus schauinslandi
TTCTCTTCTCTTCTCTTCTCTTCTCTTCTCTTCTCTTCTCTTCTCTTTTCTTTTTTGCCTGCTTCCCCCCACCAACTCCATGTATGGGTCACTCTTTCCTGTTTCTCTGCATGTCTCATAATTTTTTTTTTAAAAACTAGACCACCCTAGATACGGATTCTCCACTGCCTCTGGGACTTCATTTTGTTGTTTGCTTCATTGTTTAATAACTTGGCTAGATTATTTTAGTGAATTATATATCCCCCATAATGGGAAGATTTGGTTTTGTTCCTCATAGAGTGCAGCCTTGGGTATGTGCACAGTCACTGTGGGATTTCTCTTTTTCTGATCTTTCTGTTATGCTGTTGTCCTCATTTGTTATTACAGCCAGCTATTGGGCCCCACTAATTGCCAGATGATTGCTCTATTCTTTTAGACAATGCCCCCAGGGCATAAATTGCTCCACACTCTGATCCAATTAAATTTGAACAAGGTAGTTTTTGAGGCCCATCTTGGAGGTTTGTTCTAACCTCAGGAGGACTCTTAGCTTTTTCCCTGTTTCTCTCTGGAGGGTTCACTGGCCTATGGATTGTTGCTCTTAATTAAGAGAAGCTATTGTTTTTGAGAGCATTCTGAGGCTTGAACTTCTCTACCCTCTGTTTCAGATAAAGCCAGTTCCTTTGAGTAGAATTTTAGAACTCCTATTATGAATCACATTTTTTGGGGGGTGTGTGTAAAATCTTTGAGTCACTATTTTGGGAGCTGGACATGGCTTGCTTTTTCTGATTTGGAGCCTGCAATAAGCTGGTGAGAGGATGACTGAGGCCCTAGTTTTCTTGGTCTGTTGCGTGTGTTGTCTCTCTGTCTTGGGTGTTGGTTAAAAGAAGGGATCTACTTGTGGTGTCTAAATGGGGTGTCTCTTGATCAGGTGGGTGCCCCCAAATGTGGGGCAATGGTCAGTAGAAGTTGGTGGCACAGGAGGTGAAAGAATTCACCTGAGGCCGAACAAAGGAGATAGAAGTTTATTGAAGACACTGCAAAGGAACAGTGGGCAGGACAGCAGAGAGGCTGTCTGCAAGGAGGCAGTGGGTAGGGGGCTGCATTTAAAGGGGGAAGGTGAGGAGGTATGGAAATGTATGGAATTCTCCTTTTTTTTTTTTTTTCCCCCTATCTGTGCCTGGTTGTAAGTAGCCTACTGGTCATTTAGGGCCTATGGATATTTTGAGGTGGTCACCTGAGGGGCCTGTCTATATTCAGCCAGGGGGTCACCCTGGGCCCTTTCTACATTCCATGGCTCAAGCCTATTTGCCTAAAAGCAGCCTCTACACTACTGACATTTTGGCTGCTTTCACTGGGAATTTAGTTGCTTTGACTAAATTCAGAGTTGGAGGGAATGAGAAATGCGAATGACCTGCCCCTGTGGTGAGATACTGTATCTCTCTATTGGCGGCTGAGATAGAGGGAAACCACATTCTTGGCCACACCCACTGAGAGTGTCAAACTGAGTTGGGGGTTGGAGGGGAAGAGAGGGTAGATCATGTCTTACATGCCACAGACTTTCCCAGGTTTTACCACATTGTAATAGTTTTTCTTGAATAAGTGTTTCTTCATTTGCTGTATGCTCTTAGGACAATTTCCAGAGACTGTTGTTTTTGAAACATGTTGATCAGTTATTTTGTTTTTTAAGATTTTATTTATTAATTTGGCAGAGGGAGAGAGAGAGCACAAGCAGGGGGAGTGGGAGAGAGAGAAGCAGGCTTCCTGTTGAGCAGGGAGCCCGATGCAGGGCTCGATCCCAGGACCTTGGGATCGTGACCTGAGCCGAAGGCAGATGCTTAACCGACTGAGTCACCCAGGTGCCCCTGATCAGTTATTTTTGTTTCACTGGGCAGTAAGTCTATGGAGCTCCTCATATGATTATCCCAGAAGTTCCTCATCAATTTTGTAGACGTTTGGAATCAAGGTGTTAGTGGGTTCATGCTCTCTCTAAGATCCTAAGAGAGCCTTCTTAATCTAGCTTCTGGTAGTTGTTGGCAATCCTTGGTGTTCTTTGGCTTATGGATGCATCACTCCAACCTCTGCCTTTGTCTTCATTGGTGTACTTTCCCCTGTGTGTGTGTGTCCAAATTTCCTTTTTTAAATAAGAACAGTATGACCTTCTCTTTACTTAATTACATCTGCAAAGACCCTATTTCCAAATAAGGTCACATTCTCAAGTACTGGCTTTAGGACTTGAACATACCTTCTGGCAGGCACAATTCAACCTGTGGTACCATTGTGAATGTGTAAGATGTCCTCTTGCCTGTAGTCCTGCCAAAAGACTGTGTTGCCAAGTTTTTGAATATTTGCCAACCATATAGAGCCTAAATAGTAAGTCAGCATTTCTTTCTTTTTTTTTTTTTAAAGGTTTTATTTATTTGAGAGAAACAGAGAGTGAGCATGAGTTGGGGGGAAGGGCATAGGGAGAGGGAAAAGCAGGCTCCCCACTGGGAAGGGAGATGCGGGACTTGATCCTAAGACAGAGGGATCATGACCTGAGCCAAAGGCAGCCCTTTAATGGACTGAGCCACCCAGGTGCCTTGTAAGTTATTGCAAAAGAAGTGGAATATTTTTTCATATGTTTATGTGCCATTTTAAAACTCTTTAGGGCTTTTTAGGTTGTAATTACAAGCATTATTATGCAGATTTTCAAGCATGCACAAAAGTAGAGAAACCATTTAATGATCTCCTATATTTCTAACATCTGGCTTAATCAGTTGTCAACATTTTGCCAATACTATTTCATCTGTTACTCCCCTCTGCCCCATGTCTCTTTTATTCTAGGCATCATATCATTTCATCTATAAGAATGCAGTATGTAACTCTAATACCTAAAACTTAAAAAAAACCACGTGATAGGAATACCATTTTTAACACATAATAAAATTACTAATGATTCTTTATTTTATCTAATGTCCAGTCTGTGCTCACATTATCTTAAAAATTGCCTTTTCAGTATAATTTTCTAAACCTATTCTGTGAGGGACTGGACAAGATCATGTCTAGGGTCTTCTTTCATTTTAAAATTTGGAGATTTATCCTCTAATTCTACATAATAAATGAAGAGAAACCTTGCTATTGTAAGCCTTGAAATACTGCTGGGTAATGATCTCATTACTTACTGGTGATTTCTACAGAGCACTGTTTCCATGTTCTCTTTCTTCAGTTTGTAATAGTCTTATCTATTGTGCTATCATTAGATTGTTATATATTACTTCTCTAGAAATAGAGTGACTTGGTTCTCTAATGGGACTTTGTTCTCAAAGCTTTTTTCAGATGTGAAAATAGACCATAATGTCACCTTAATCTTGCTGTGAGCCTAATAGGGAGTGAAAAATGTCATTGGCGATGGTATGATTGTAGGCTCATCATTTTTTCTCATTTGCTATGTCCTATTAATTCTTTCAAAATCTTGACTTTATCCCTGCTCTCTTCCTCTGATATTTGCATTACTGCCACATTCAATGTGGTATCCCTCCCAAGCAGAGCCAGACGTCAGCGTTCCAGTCTCACTTCCGCCATTCGCCAACTGTTTCCTTATTTGTGAAAGACGGGCATGAGGAAGTCATTGACCTCACTGGGTTGTTGAGAAGAGTAAATTAGTTAATTCATGTTAAACAGCAACAGCACACAGGAAGTGCCAAGTGAATGGTAGATTTTATTAATCTATTCACCTCCTAAATACCTCTGCTTTAACTCAGTTCTGCTTACCATTGTCAGAATAATTTGAAAGCTCTTCTTAGAGAACCACACTATTGAATATAAATGGTATTAGCCCTCAGTGGCTATTTAAATTTAAATTAATTAAAATTAAAGAAAGTTAAACATTTGGCTTCTCATGTAATCTGACCTCTTAACAAGTTATTTAGTTGCTACCATATTGGGAAACATAGAAACCTTCCATTAGTGCAGAAAGTTCTGCTTTCTGCTCTATAACTTTCTCCTGCTGGGGTGATGGCACTAATATCAGAAGGTTAGCTTTGTTCCCCTTCTTTTCTTTTCATGAAGATGTTTTCTTCTGCCTTCTAGGAGATGGTAGTTTTCTGAGGGAAGACAACACTCCTCACTTAGCCCTCTCTATGGGATAATAACCTAATTGGATAGAGAGTTGGAAAAATCTACTGGACCAAGTTTCTTTATTGGGAAGGGATAATATTTATTTTATTATTTTTTTTAAAGAGTTTATTTATTTGTTTGACAGAGAGAGACACAGCGAGAGAGGGAACACAAGCAGGGGGAGTGGAAGAGGGAGAAGCAGGCCTTCCGCAGAGCAGGGAGCCCGATGTAGGGCTCGATCCCAGGACCCTGAGATCATGACCTGAGCCGAAGGCAGACGCTTAATGACTGAGCCACCCAGGCGCCCCAGGAAGGGATAATATATTAAAAGTCTTCCCTCCTGTGTGGCCCTACTTCTTGGCTCTTGCTCTTTCTTAGATATATCTGTCTGTAAATGACATTCTTCTCTTTCTCTCTCTCTCTAGCCTCTCACATGGTAAACACACTGGGGCATAGATTTCTGGCCATGTGTCTCCTTCCCCCACCCCTCCAAAGATTCTGTCATCTCCTCTTATAACTGGGGAGGTAACTTCAATGCAGAGATGGAGGGCTAGCATGAATATTTTTGGCCATAGATCTGAGCTGCATTAGCTACTCCAGTTTTATCAAGGATCCTAGGGCTTAGAACATAAACATAGTAACTTGTTTTAATCACCTTGTATATATATATATCTCAAGTTGATAAAATCTCATGGAGGAGTTGGGGAGATTAGTTAGTATCCTACAGAGTTTTACTCCCGTAATAGGTCCCGAAAGCCTACCCCCTCAAGTCCAAATTCCTCTGCCTGAATTTGAAAGCTTTCTATAATAGACTCCACTGTAAATATCTAATTTTCTTTAATTTTGTTCAGTGACTATTGGCTGAATGTCTTCTATACTCAAGTTTCTCTACTTGACCCTGAAGTTACAAAGATAATAAGACATGGAATCCTCCATAAAAGCCTTATGGATTAGTTTAATAGAAAGACATATAAGTAAATACCGTATATAATGTTCCAAGTACCATAGTTGAAAGTGTTCTTTTTTAAAAGATTTTATTTATTTGAGAGCAAGAGAGAGAGAGAGAGAGCACGTGCGGGTGCGCATGAGCAGGGGGGAGGGGCAGAGGGAGAGGGAGGAGCTGAGCGAGAGTGAGAAGCAGATACCCTGCTGAGCAGGGTGCTGGATGTGGGGCTTGATCCCAGGACCCTGAGATCATGACCTGAGCCGAACCAACTGACCAAACCACCCAGGTGTCCGAAAAATGTTCCAAGTACTAGGTGAACATGAAAGAGATAGCAATAAGTCCTTCCTGGAGAGACAGAGTAAGGGACAGAGGGACAGCTTCAAGGCACACACACACACACACACACACACACACTTGAATGGCTGATTCACTTTGCCAGATAGAAATGTTAGGGGAAGTATATTCTAGATAAAGGGAACAGTATGAAAAAATAAGGCATGAAGTTTATATTCTTTACTCCAAACAGGCTTTTGTCCCTAAGTCATGACTCCATGCATATGTTTAAGCTGTTGTGCAAGTTTGTGGGAGAACTCAAACTCAAACTTAGTCCTCTTTTTGGATGAGATCTATCTAAGGATTTTTATTTTTTTGCAGCTATAGGACAGAGCCAGGAAAAATGCCTTTCTTTTTCTTTTTTTTTTGAAAAATACTTTGTGTTTAACAAGAGAACATACACAATCCATTACAATAGAGGATTAGTTATCACAAGGCTCATAAATTCATTTGCAGTGGAGTGGGTTAATAATTACCACCATGGTTGCTGAATTCATTTACAGTGAAAATAATTTGGCTTTCTCTAAAAAAGCATACTCTTTATCATAAATATTTCTATAGATTATGCAAACAAAACTTCCTATTTGAAAATATCCTATGATGAAGTGAACAGAGCCAATTGTCCATACAAAGAAGCTTTGTAATCACCATAGACTTCAAGTTCAAAAATTGTATTCCTTGGAGATCAAATAGACAACAAACAGAAAATTCTTTATGGTTAACAGTTGCGTATCTTGGAGTACTTTGATGAAACTAAAAAGAGAAGTTATAATTGATCATATCAAGAAGTAGAGACATATCGCAATAGTTTTCTAAAAATGCTTTCCTTTTTTTTTGTATTTCTGTGATCAAAATGTAAATATAATTCTTCTCTCCTTATCTTATTGTGAAGAGCAATTACCAGCTCAGTACTTGATTTCTCAGGATTTTCATCAAATATAATTGTAACTTCCATTTTTATAACTTTGATCAGTAAAAGAAACTACAACTTTGATTTTTTTTTTTTTTCTGTTTCTGCTATCCATATCCTCGGTTCCTTCTAGGTAAGATTTGGTCATTGATCAGATGTTAAGGAGGATATCTGGTGAGAAAAAGGGAGGAGTTAGAATGAATTGAGTTTTCTCACCAAGGGTGCCCCATAGATGGTTGGGTTAGGGGAATAGTTATTTGATGGAGAAGAGAAGAAAATGCTGAGTTCAATTTCAGACATGAAGTTTGAGGTACTTGTGGCACAAAGAACAACAACAACAAAAGAATCCCTTTTCAAATAAAAATTTATGGGCTCTCCCAAAATGGGAATCAGAATGAAGCAAGCACCAGGGTCCCCGAGTGCTACCATTCCAATGTGCCCTAACACTGCTCTGATCCTCTGGAGTGGTCCTTGAGTTCGTAGAGTTCCACAAAATGTACTTCAGAAACCTGAATCTAATCTAATACCTTTCACAAATGATGAAACTGAAGTATAAAGTACCTTGTTAAGGGAGGCATCTCAAGGAGGTAATGACTGAGGCTCACTCATCCATTCTGCCCAGAGTGTCTTATCCACAGCTGGATACATCCCACATTAAAGGATGTAATACTTCCAAATGCTTGTTCATTGTTTGAATGTCATGTCTGGTGCCTTCCACTCTTCTTTTTAACTTGATTGTTTAAAACTAGTGTAGAAAAGTTTTCTGACATTTAATCCTGGTTACATTACTACCAATCAAATGATTTCATAAATATATTACAATGAAAGTATTCTGTAATTTGAACTAACAATGATATTCCCAAGCCTCAGTTCACTGTATATTTATTAGATAGATACTTCTTGTAATGAGCTTCCGTTGTGGCCAAAAATTCTTGGAGTTTATTATAATGGGTTATAAATAGTACCTGGTGTGATTGATGACCATAATAATGTAATAATACTTTATAAATATAATTGTTTACAAAATTTTTTCACATACATTACCATATTTTCATATTTTAACAATGCTTGGTAGGGGAAGTTGTATTTCCCATTTTATAAATACAGAAACTAAGGTTTAGATGATTTTGTTACAAAGATTGGGGTTCTACTGGAACTCTAGGTCTGCTGAATATCAAGATTCAATAGTTTCAAAGCACCATGATCTGGAGACCAGGACCTGGATAGAAGAGTGTGCATAAATCTAGAGTAGACATTCATCCATCCATCCACTCATTCAATAAACATTAATTGAGCATCTTCTGGGTACCAGGCCCAAAATCTAGGAGATCTTATAAAGAATGCATAAAGGCAGGGGCACCTGGGTGGCTCAGTCATTAAGAGTCTGCCTTCAGCTCAGGTCATGATCCCAGGGTCCTGGGATCGAGCCCCGCATCGGGCTCCCTGCTCCGCAGGAAGCCTGCTTCTCCTTCTCCCACTCCCCCTACTTGTGTTCCCTCTCTGGCGCTCTCTCTCTCTCTCTCTGTCAAATAAATAAAATCTTTAAAAAAAAAAAAGAATGCATAAAGGCATAAGCAAAACCAGTTATCATTTTCAAGAATTAAACAGAGATAATAAACCCAGAGATAAACATTTTATTTGGTGTGGTTAGACAAGGGAAGTCAAAAAAGAAACCGGAATCTCCATGGCCCAGGTTATAATGTTGGCAATAAGGGCAGAAATATATGGACTCCCAATATATGATAGTGTTATAAAATATTATAAATAAGCTATGTTAACAAAATTTTTAACCCAGACACATTTAGGATTTCACCATTTATAAAAGATGAATGATATAATTCTGCTCAGGGACACCAAATCAATAAGTGGGGATATAATTTTAGTGGAGGATGCTTAGTAACTAACTTCCCTTAGTAACTTAACTTCCCAGGAATATATGACCAAGGCAAACAATGATGGTAAGTTTAGGCTATCTGTCTCTCATCTCTCTTATCTCCCATCCCTGCCACCTGTCCCCCAGCCCAATCCTTGAATGAAGTCATCTACTCTGAGAAGAAAGTGGGAGACACGCAGAAATATAGTTAGGGTCTACTTTTATGTTTTAAATCACATAGACTATTATTTATCATTAACATTTTTTTTTCTGAGGAAAACATTTAAGAAAATGCTGTCCTTTTTTCATAATTATTTCCTGGAATTTGGGGGGAAAGCACAATCATATTTGTAAAGCAGAGTACTGAAAGAATTTTATTTTTATTAATTTTTTATGAAGGGCAACTGATACGTAACATTAACCTTAGCTGTACAACTAATGACTTGATATTTGAATACATTTATAAGAAGCCTACTTAACATCTATTACCATCCATAGTTACAGAATTTTTTCTCGTGTGATGAGGACTTTAAAAATCCACTTTCTTAGCAACTTTCAAATATTTAATATGATATTAGTAACTGTAGTCACCACGCTGCACATTATATCCCTATGATTTATTTTATAACTGGAAATTTTACATTTTGACCCCCATTACCTATTTTGCCCACCTACAGCATCCATCTGCCTGCCATGTACACCCTTATGACAACCACCAATCTGTTTCTGTATCTCTGAGCTTCCTTTTTTCTTTGTTTTTTTGTTTCATTTTTTTAGATTCTACACACAAACAAGATCATACAGAATTTGTCTTTCTCTAACTTATTTCACTTAGCATAATACCTTCAATGTCCATTTATGTTGTTGCAAATGGCAAGATTTCATTCATTTCATTCTTTCATTCATTCTTGAATAGTATTCTGTTGGTATATATACACCACATCTTTACAATAATAAATATAAGCCGATAAATTGCCAAATTGAAGCTATCATTCCTGTGGATACTTTTGGAACAATCCTGAATAAACATTTATAACTGTCCTAGGCTTGAAAAAATTTTAGCTAAAATATACATACACCATATATTTTAAAAATACATATGTATACCATGTGATAATATATAAAGGCCATGCATAATTTGTAAGTGCATTTAAATTTATGTATATAATTGTGACAGCTACACTCTAAGATGGCTTCCCATAATCCCCACCCCCTGGTACTCCTGTCCGGGCATAATTCCCTCTCCTTGAGCATGGGTTGGACCCACTGGCCTGTTTCAAGCTAATAGACTTTGGCAGACTTGGTAATATGACACTTTTGAAGTTAGGCTATTAAAGACTGTGACTTCTGTGTTGGGTATCTCTCTCTCTCTCTCTTTCTCTCTCATCACTTGCTCTGAGGGAATAAGTGGCTATGTTGTTAGTAGTCGTATGGAAATGCCTCTATGGCAAGGAACTGGAGCCTCTTACTAACAGTGAAGATCTGAGGTCTGCCAACTGCCGGCGATCTCGAAAGAGGATTCTCCGATTGACTTTTGAGAGGATTGCGCCCTTGACTGACATCTTTACTGCAACCATGTAAGAGACTCTGAGCCACAGTGACTCAGCTAGGCCAGTCCTGGATTCTTGCCCATCAAAATCTGTGTGAGTTAATACATGTTTTTTGTTTTATACTCCTAAGTTTTGGGGTAATTTGTTATGCAGCAATAGAAAACTAGTATGTTGTAATCTATGTACACACGTACCTATATTTATGTGTATATACATCTACTTAAACCAAAGGTATCTTGATACTTTTTGACTCTTTAACTTAAATGCGTTGCTATTTCATACATCAAGCAATCTGCTTTTTTTTTTTTTTGAGTAGTCCTGTATTAATTTTTGGTCATTAGCATTTTATTCTGAGACAATTTTTTGGGGGGATGAGGGGAGCATTGTCTATCTTTTTTATATTGCTTTATAAGAAATTGTTATATATGTTATATTTCAATTATTTTTCTGATATGTTGAGAATATTGTTTCCCAGTCTACTGCTTATTTGGTTTATAATACCATTGTCAAACAAATGTTTGTGTTAGTTAGATACTTTTGATGCTCTTAATTTTAAATTTTTCTTTAGACTTTTTGGATTTTTATAATTCCTTTTTTTTTTCTTTTTTAGAGAGAGAGTGGTGGGGGAGAGGGCAAAGAGAGGGACAGAGAGAAACTTAAGCAGGCTCCCCGCGAGGTACGGGGCTCCATCTCACCACCCTGAGATCATGACCTGAGCTGAAATCAAGAGTCAGATGTTTAACCGTCTGAGCCACTCAGGTACTCCTATAATTTTAAGAAGGCTTCATTGCCTCTAAGTTTACAAAGCTTCTGTTTTAGCTTTTTTGCTGTTTAATCATTATTAATTTCTAATCTTCCATTTCTTTAATGTTAGACTCTGTTTCTGTATTTTTTTCTTAAATCGTAAACCCATCTGTCTATATTCTTTTATAAAATAAGCATGCTTTATCTTTATATTCACTAAGAAAATTAAATTCATAACTTTATGACTTTTATTTTGAAACATTTATTTTGAAAAGTTTCTCTTTTATCACTGGAATTGTTTTAACTTATTCATCTCATTAGATTTTACCGTTTTAGAGGATAACATAATGAGATAAAAGATTGTATCTTTTAAAATACTTTTGGGTGCCTGGGTGGCTCAGTTGGTTGGGCGACTGCCTACAGCTCAGGTCATGATCCTAGAGTCCCGGGATCGAGTCCCTCATCGGGCTCCCTGCTCCGCGGGAAGCCTGCTTCTCCCCCTCCCACTCCCCCTGCTTGTGTTCCGTCTCTCGCTGTTTCTATCAAATAAATTAAAAAAAAAGGAAAACTCTGAAGAAAATATGACAAAATATTAATAATTAAAGCCCACCTGGTGAGTTTACAGATGTTATATCGTGCTCTAGACTTTCCTCTATGTTTAAAAGAGCTCATGGTAATAGCAGCAATAATAAAAGAGAAATCAGCCCCCAAAAGCAGATTCTTTAGAACAGTGTTTACAATACTTCACAATATTTAAGATAGTACTTGAATATAGGTTTTTAATGGTGAAAAGGAAAGCTTGTGGGGGAAAAAAATCCTTCAAATGAGAGAGAAATAATGAATCTAGCTAATAGTCTGAAATCATAACTTCTTGCTACAGAGACATTTGATTATGTGTTGCCTAATTTTTTTCACCTTGCTTGGTTAGGAAAATAATAAGCTCTTACTACGAGCAGAATGGCTGCAAAATATCAACTTAGTATTCACAGGTTTTATTCTAAAAAGGAGGAGGATATAATGCAACACAAAACCCTTCGTGGGCCATAAACCCCTCCTTTGGGGGCAGGTGGAGTTTTGACCTGTGAATGTATGAGACTAATTAAGGCTTTCTAAAAAAGACTCCGGGGAAGAGATTTCACAGAGCACTCAATCATGGAAAGGGTCCAGAAAATTAGGGGGAAAGTAGAGAAAATGAAAGTGGAAATGTATATGGCTCATTGAAGCTAGGCATCTATGTATAGGGTTATCTTTTGTAGATACCTGAATCAAAATATTTTTCAGGGGGTTCCTGGTTTCAACGTGACTTGCACTGACTTAAGTCTGTTAGTGACTAGAACTGTGGATAGGTACTATTAGGTGGGAAATTTTTATATTGTCATCAGGTGATTCTCACACTTTAGAGTGCACCAGAATCACCTAGAAGGTGTGTTAAAATATAGATCACTGCTCGCAGGCCAGTGTTTCTGACCTGGTGGGTCTGGGGTGGGGAGCTAGAATTTGCATTTCTAAGTTTCCAGAAAACCACACTTTGTGATGCTTTAGTAGATGCTCTTGGTGTCCAACCAGATCCTCTTTCCCAGCTGGTGCAGCCCTTCCCCTGCTGTTCACAACATATACCTGCAAGCTTCCCCAGAAAATTGCCCGTAGCTGATGGAGCTGCCTTCACAGAGGTGCCTGGAAGGTTGCCAGCCTCCTTCCCACCAGCCTCCTCCTCAGTGCCTCCAGCAGTGAGCAACTGACTGATTGGGACAGGCCAAAGCCTGGCCCCTTTCCTTAATTGAGGGAGGACAACTCTTCAATGTAATCTGTGGCCCAGAGGGGTCCCCTCCTGCAGCCCTCTTGCTCCCTAGGCTGCTTCTCTTTCTTTATCCTGCTTCCTTCACTCTTTTGTAGGTTTTTCATAAAAAAAATAAACCCTTAATAAATATCTGGTGTCTAAATCCCTATCTTTGACTCTGCCTCTAGGGTACCCCAGCCTAAGACAATAGGCAAAACATAGACTTTGAGTTTTGGGGCTTGTCTTAAGTTGTGTCTGCTCTGAAGGCTTGTAGGTTCAAATAAAAGCTGTTTACTGAGATCTGTTCTCTGCTTAATTGTTCCTTCTCTGTCATTAAACATTAATACTTGAAAAAGTTTCTATGCACTTGGCAAGCAGGGCTATTGTGTTCAAGACACATTTTAAAGACCAATGCTGCTTTGTTCAACTTTAAACATTTTTAGTTCCAACTGATTGAAAATTGGAAGAAACTATGAAGCTGATCAGGCCAAATTTTAGCTATGGAAAAAAGTTAATAAGGTCATGTTAACAAATCTTGAAAATCAGGAGGCGAAGAGATGTGTGCTTATGATGGGAATGACTAGCAGGGGTGGGGTGGTCAGATTTATGGGAAGCAGGGATGCTCAGATTGGATGTTATATAAGACTGACGAATCACTGGGCGCCTGGGTGGCTCAGTTGGTTAAGCAACTGCCTTCGGCTCAGGTCATGATCCTGGAGTCCCTGGATCGAGTCCCGCATCAGGCTCCCTGCTCGGCAGGGAGTCTGCTTCTCCCTCTGACCCTCCCAACCCTCCCCCCCCTCATGTGCTCTCTCTCTCAGTCTCTCTCTCTCAAATAAATAAATAAAATCTTTAAAAAAAAAAAGACTGACGAATCACTGAACTTTACCTCTGAAACTAATAATACACTATATGTTAACTGTATTTAAATAAAAAAAAAAAACTCCAGGGGTGCCTGGGTGACTCAGTTGTTAAGCGTCTGCCTTCGGCTCAGGTCATGATCCTAGGATCCTGGGATCGAGCCCTGCATTGGGCTTCCTGCTTGGCGGGAAGCCTGCTTCTCCCTCTCCCACTCCCCTTGCTTGTGTTCCCTCTCTCGCTGTGTCTCTCTCTGTCAAATAAATAAAATCTTAAAAAAAAAAAAAACTCCAAAAAAAATGTATTTCTAGCCACCTCACACTGAGACCTAACTGTCACTAGCTGTCATTGATAGGCCTTCCCCTACCGGCCAACTGTCTCCAGGCATGGGTGGGTGATGCTAAAAAGTCTTCCGTGACTTCACATGGAAAAGAGAATTGGGGCCTTTGCATTATTCTCCTTCAAGCCAAGTGCCGTTTCTCTAGTTTGCGATGGCAATGGCCCCGCTTGATGTCAGAAAATCCTGTGGCGAGTGGGTGTTGACTTGCTGTTTGATCCTACCAAGGTTTAGGTCTGTCTTGGTTCTGCCCTTGATCAAGGGCAAGTTTTTATCAGTTCTGATGGCCTCAGTTTCTTCTTCTTGTAAATGTGAGTGAATGAGATAATGTTTATAAGCCTGCTCTATGTTTCTAGGCCCATGCTAAGTGCTTATTTTCCTTACTATATTAGATTCTGTCCTATTCCTTCCTTACCTGTAAAGTAAGTATATTGGCAGGTGTCTTTCCCGGTAGGCTGTTTTGATGACCGATTCTAGTAGTCTGCATTCCTTTATCCCTTTGATTTTTAAGGGAGCTGGCTTGCACTGGGGAAGAATCTGGCCACACAGGTTATCAGTGGCTTGGCAATTTTCTGATGAAAGATGAGAGTGATAAGTTCAAAGTATGATTAACTCTGGGACTGTGAACAAAATGATGTAACCGCATAAAAAAAACAAAACCCAAACGAGAAAACAAATACCCTCTCTCAAGAATTTGTAAATTGAAACAGCAATAAAGTTTCCAAACACAGAAGGAATATAAACCAGTTATTCTGGTCCATATTCAGTCACTTGATTTCATTCCTTAATCTGTCCTTTTTATCACCAAAGGTATTTTTTTTTTTTTCCTAGAGAGGAGGAAAGGGGAAGGGGCAGAGGGAGAGAAAGAATCTTAAGTAAGCTCCATGCCCAGAACAGAGCCTGAAGCGGGGCTCCATCTCACAACCCCAAGATCATGACCAGAGCCGAAATCAAGAGTGAGATGCTTAACAGACCGAGCCACCCGTCACCCGTCACCAAAAGTATTTTTAAAGAACGCTACACCCTTTTGATCTCCCTGGGCAGCAGTGGTTTGACATATGTTTTCCTGGCAAATGATGATGTAGACTCGGGGAGCCTGGGTGGCTCAGTCGGTTGAGCATCGTATTCTTGATTTTGGCTCCTGTCATGATCTCAGGGTCATGAGATTGTAGGGCTCCCCGCTCAGGCCGAGTCTGCTCCCCCTCTCCCTTTCCCTCTGCCCCTCCCCCCACTTGCACACACACTCTCAAATAAATAAATAAATAAATCTTTAAAAAAAGTGATGCAGGCATAGCTCGCATTTAGTTTACCTTGGTAATCAAAGGCTAACAGAAGTTATGAAACAGTTCTCTCAGACGCTATAGCTCACACAGTACAAAGCCAAAGAATCAACTCTCACACGCGTCATTTTTGAGGTAACATAAGGGCGTGTACACTTTGGCCTTCATGCCTTGCCAGCCATGGTTTCCCTTTAGGTACTTCATCTGGAACACAAAATAGACCATAAAGTCAGTGGTCGTCTCAGCTTCCTAGCAGGGGCATGAAGGCATCCCAGAGCAGAGCAGTGGAAATACATTCATACTCTCCATTAATCTGTGTCTTGAATTCTAAGAAGCCCTAAGTCCAGAGGTGTAAAATGAATCAGAACAAATTAATTAGCACATTCTACTGCAATTAGATTCAAGTTCAGCCTTCCGGGCAAGGGAATTCAATACAACAATATGTGTTGAATGAGGTATTTGGAGGCACACTGACACGAGGAAGATCTTTTGCTTGTGTCTTAATCTAGTGATGGAGCTGGATACACACGAAATCTCTTAGGTTCACAATGTCTGAGGCAAAGGAAAGTGGAATATTTACTTTTCTTCTTGAGTCAACTATCCATTCATCGAGTCCCTGTTGGGTGGGCAACTAAGAGTCCCTCCTCTCTCTCTGATTTCCTTCCCTCTGTTATGCTTACTATCCTCCCCATATTTTTACCCATCTTTCCTCCTGTGGGGTTTTCTGGAATTCAGGCAATTAGTACCAGATTGGTTCCAATTACAACTGTTTTCCCTCTGAATGGAGCTGGGGCTGTGGGTCCCAAACTCTGTGCCAAGGCGCCCTGGGAAACAGCAGTGAATTCAAAGGGGCGCTATCACCATGGATATTTTGTTTTTGAGGCAAACAGTTCGACCTCTGTCACACACCATGTGAACTATGGTTTTAACATCAAGTGCTACGTTGCTTTTAGGGAAGGCATCTCTTAGCAAAGCTGGGCTTTTGGTAGGTGCTGTGATAAAAAGCCAGTACTCTTGAAACTCAATGTGCAATAGGAAATGAGGGTGGTGATGTGTAATCTAATTCCAGGGTTTAGGAAGTTGGTGTGCTGCACAACAGACATCCTATTAGTTAAGTGATTAAAGATATACTTCCCTTTCAATTTATGCATGGTATTTTTTTTAAATTTTATTATGTTATGTTAGTCACCATACATTACATCATTAGTTTTTGATGTGGTGATCCATGATTCATTGTTTGTGTATAAAACCGGTGCTCCATGCAGTACGTGCCCTCCTTAATACCCATCAACGGGCTAACCAAGCCCCGCTCCCCCCTCCCCTCTAAAACCCTGTTTGTCTCTCGGAGTCCATAGTCTCTCATGGTTCCTCTCCCCCTCCGATTCCCCCCCCATTTTTGCCTTCCTTCTCCTAATGTCCTCCTATGCATGGTATTTTTTCAAAGTGCTCTAAGTTGTTCTGCCTAATGGGCTTCTTAAGAGTTTGGATTTAGTGATTTTATAAGTGGAGTTGTTTGATATTTGTTCTGGCCTCAGTTGACATTTAGGGAGCCTCGGACTGAGAAAGAATGGAGAACTGTGAGCTGGAGGGAAAGTAGCACATTCCTTAGGTTCCATGGGAAGGACATCCAAACTTTACGTGGTCTTTCATCTGTAAGGAAAAGAGTGTTCTTTCTGTAACATCAATCACCTTTTTTTGGCATGACTTTGATATATTTCTAGAATCAGATGCTCTTTTGTTTTCCTCCTTCTGCCCAAAGACCACTTTTGAGGGAAGAGGTATGAATGTCAGTGGCTGGTGGGGGAAGCGGGGAAAGAAAAGATGGGGATTCAAGGAGAAGAAAACTCTATCCTGTCACCCATAGAGGTAGTTAATATACAAATGTTAAAGTGAGGTTCAAAGACATAATAGGACATCAGAGAAGACGCACAAAAATAAATGGCCAAGCTTGATGTTTCCTCTCTCCCCTCTGTGGGTGGATTGGTTAGATTTCAGAGCACATAATGCTGAACTATAGTATTCTGGAGTTGGAAGCGATCTCAGGGAAGCTCTAATATTGATGATTAGAACTTTCTCATTTTACAGAAGCGGGGCGGGGAACAGACCTAGAGAGGAAATATGATTTTTGGAAGGTCACACTGACAATGGTAGGTTTGAGACTAGATCTGTATCTGGGGGCGGGGGAGGGGAGACACCACTCATCTCTTCTGTTTCTCAACCATATCCTTAATATGCAACTGGGAATCTGCTGCTGGTGAGGGCAGCAGACTATTGTTCTGCCTGCCTGGGATGGGGCCATTACGTAGCTAAAGTCTCCTATGACACATCAACGGGAAAATACACACAAACCCCAAATCTAACCACTGGGTTGTTTATGTTACATAGTCATGTATTCATCCCTGGGAAGGTTTGCAAGAGCCCTCATACCCAGTCCTTACATTCAATTTGCTGCTCTTCGCACACCAGACTGCACTAAAAATGATTTTATTAATATGTCTAGATGTTTTTCCTAAGATCATGATCTGAGAGTGATGGTGTTGTTATCAACTGCAGATTATGTATTATTGGTCTCTCTTTTTCACCCAATGCTTTAAGAGGAGGAACCCTATGAAAATTTTACAAATCTAGAAGGTATGTAGGAATTATGGGTGATTGTTTTTTCTTGAAGCATATATAGTCATGGCACTTTTTCCCATACAAAAGGGGATAAGAACTAGATGAAATTCAATATTTGAAATTACCCTCTTTGCATACCAAATCATTTTGAAACAATATGCTATGAGCATATTCTGCCTCACTTGCCTGCACAACATGGAGTAGAAAGGCTAGCAGGAAATGGACCAGCATTAATTCTCCAGACTTTCTGGGAATATGAATTCTCAGGGACATCTGGAAAGTACTTTAGCAGAATGTAAAGGGGCACATCTACCCCAAAGATTTGACATGTCTATAACTTCTGAACTAGATACTATGAGCAAGTGAAGAATTTAGCCTAAAAGAAGAACAAAAATGATATCGAAGGTAAAGAGAGAATTTTCACAAGAGAGAAGAGGTTGAGAAGAAGACCAAACCAAGGAAGATAATAGAGAAAGATGCATGGTGGCTTCAGAAAACAAAAGGGATTTTAAAGCTATTGTTTGCTAGGGCTGCAGAAACAGCACTGAGTAGCAGAGAGACACCACTTGCAGCCTCGAGGTCCTGGGTGCTAGTGGCCTGGGTCTATTGGCTCATCAGCATCCAGTGCGAGAGCAAATGCCAGAACCTTAGTAGAGTGAGGGCAAGCCATGGGTGACATGGTGGACTTCAGTAAACGTTTGTTGTTTTTCACTGACTCTGAACACAAATTCACAGAATTACCATCCATTCCCAGTGTGGATGAGTGGCAAACGCCAACTGTGAGGTGTTGAAGAGAGAGAGCCCATCATGTCAACAGCTCCTTGTTTCTTTAAAAAGACTTTTCTCAGGGGAAAAAGAGGAGCTTCTTGTTTATTTGCATGAGCTGGTCTTCCCTGAATAATTGCGGCTCATTCGTGCCTCTTAAATGAGTCTCCATGTGGTGGCTGTATTTCCAAGTGGCTCTGTACTCACTTTCGGCTTCTATAGTTGCCTTTTTGGATAAAATTGGGCTATGATACAAATGATGAATGTTTCTCCAGGAAATTCTAGGCTTTAATAAATTCAGGTCATTAATTATGTCAGTGTCTTTCACACACATACACGTATACTCTCAGGATTTCGAATCTTTTGTTCTTGTAGTACTTCTGAATTATCTAGACCTGTAGCCATCTTGTGACCCATGAGGGTGAGGTGACAAGAGTCATAGAGAAGTGGATCCAGCATCGAGCTGTTGAACAAATCCCCGAATTCCTTAATTCTGGACTTCTTGTTATTTAAGAAATATAAAACTATTTGATTAAGTTACTGTCAATCAGATACCCTCTTACAGCCAAAACACTTTTGTTTCAATTCCATACCTGAAAGTATCAGAATAATTTGAAGCCGCACATATGATCTCTGACTGTGGTTATCTCATTGTTAAAGATGGAGATAAAATCGTCTGCCCAGGGGTGCCTGGGTGGCTCAGTCGTTAAGCGTCTGCCTTCGGCTCAGGTCATGATCCCAGGGTCCTGGGATCGAGCCCCGCATCGGGCTGCCTGCTCCGCGGGAAGCCTGCTTCTCCCTCTCCCCCTCCCCCTGCTTGTGTTCCCTCTCTCACTGTCTCTCTCTCTCTGTTGAAAAATAAATAAAATCTTTAAAAAAAAAATCGTCTGCCCTGGAGAATTGTGGAGGTAATGTATGCAGAAATAACCTAGCATGCTGCCTGCAATGTAGTAGATGCCCAATGATATTTCCCTTCTGTGTCTTGGTTCTGCTAGGGCTAACATACTTGCTCGAATTGTTTATCTGGGCATTAATTTTTCACTCTCTTCCATAAGGATAATGATTCTATCTTTACTTTTTTTCTTGTTACCTTTTCACGTAGAATCTATTATACTAATGCATTAAGTTTTAAAAAGTTGTATTATTTGTATTATGGACTTGTAGCATAGATTAGTTACTCAATGTTCCACTAATTCTTCTGGGCCTCTAGAACACAATTATTTGCTATAATACAGCTAGATACAAGTGCTATCAAAAATTTCTGTAGAATGATTTGGGGCCATGGGATCATATTATTCAAGAACATTTAGGGTTAAAAGGGAAATTAGAAGTATTTGGAATACTTCTCCATATACAGATGAGAAAACAGATGTGGGGACATAAGTGACCTACCCAAGATCAAATAGTTAATGGGGCAGATTAAGAGCATTCTGCAAAAGATTTTATGGGATGAAGAGCATCCAATGAAAGTTTTATAAAACTCTGCAAAGGATTAAGAGCTATTCACTCTGAGAATTTTTATTTTAAAATAATTTATTCTATTGTAATAATGCTTAAAGAAAAGGCAAAATGGTGTTTTGCCATTTCAATTCAATTAATGAATTTAGATACAATTTAATGGGCAAATACAAAAAAGGATCACAGGCATATTTTTCTAAGAAATTTAGCCCTCTGCTTTTCAGTTTAAGAACTTGATCATGGGAATATTCTCTTACAGAAACATAGAGCAAATGTGTAATATACTCCATAAGCAAAGTTTTTAATGCTCTCTCATGGAATCCACATTGTTAATAAAATGGAATCGCATAAAATAGGATTTAAGGGAGACCGTTCCTTCATGGGAAAATCAAGTCAAAGATTTGACTAAAATAGAGTATGGTCTCTCAGCTAATTAATTCTGTGACTGAACTCACGTGTCATACTCAGAATATAAACTCAGACATTGTCACTGATACCATACAAGCAACCCTAATGTTGCGTTTACCTTCGCTTGGGACTGTGTAAGAGGGTATGAGACAAATATTTCAAGAACATTTAGATGCAAGTTTTAAAGACTGAGTTGACATCTAAGAGTCACACGCTCTTGAAAACCCCTGGAATTTATAGTAACTTGTGACCATGTTATGGTGCTCGTGCCTGAGTATGGATACTCTGGTCGAGTCTGCCAGTCTAAGCGCTTTCATGAATGGGCATTCAGTGTGATTGGAGTGACAAGGCATTTTCCTATGTAACACACACCCTTCCCTCTCCAAAAAGAAAACTCATTTGAAAAGCTTGTCCTTTCCAATAAGCTTATTACTATTACCACAGGACTGCAGAACAACCTTCAAACCCCACACATGGAATTCTCTACCCAGCTTGTTAAAGTTTCATGAGCTCATCTGTTGTCTTTTGTTAACAACTCCCCACACCTCCTCCCCTTGCAAACCTCTACTTACACACAACTCATCCAGTATTTAAAGAATTTTTAGAGAAGGGAGTTGACTTCAACCAGGAGCTGAGCCAAATTCCACAGCTGGCCCACACACGTCGCTCCAAGTCTCCAGCCATTGGCTTCGGGAGGTCACAGCCACATGTTTGCAAATTAAATTTAGGCCCCTTATCAAAGTCAACTCACATTGTGAGCCATAAATTCTTCATTGCGCATATTCAGTGCTGTTCACAGAAAAGGGAAGCCTGTGGGCCTTCAGACTCAGAGGTTTTATTTTTGTCTACACATCAAAGGCTCAAAAACCTCTCTTCTCTCTTAAGACCTAAAAAACAATAGAAAATTAAAGAAAAGCACCCAGCATCACCATTATGTTTTCTGTTGGAGGTGACTTTTTCATAATGCCTGGTGTATTGAGTAACTTTTGATTGTGGTGCTTATATTTCTGGGAATTAAGAAGCAGGAATGGTCCAATGTCACCATAACCTCTTAAACTATTTATCTCTTCCAGCTAGGAATGAACAAAGTGGGATATTTTGCCCCATTTAAAATGACCAAGATTGACTTCCCATTTTGGTCTTATCTGAATAGGGAATCTTATAGTTTTAAAATCACATTTATAACTATTCCCTTGTTTTATGGTCCTACCTCCAGGCATTGTTGTTTCCTCATTGTAGAGGTGGGAAAACCACACTTGGAGAGCAGTGAGTTTTATTTCCTACAGTCTCACACTGAAGAGCAAAAATTAGGATTATTTTGTTTTGGATAAGGTACCAGGCTTTATTCGGGAAAATAACTCACCTCAAAGGACCATGTACATTTCTCAGAGGCCATTTCAAGGGAGGATTTTCAATAATAATATGAGCAATTGTTTGATCTGACAACTGCGAATTTCTCTGAGGCAATACTCCTAAGGGAGGCATCATTTACCTGGATGCAGAAGTCCAAAACGTTTGCCACAGTTCGCTCTGCACTTTGCTGGGACAAATAGTTAGATCTAGCTTTTTGTCTGATGTTTTTCCCTCTGCCCGGTGCCTCAGTGATGTCTCTGTTCATGTGGAAAGAATGGAGTAAAATGTCCCTTTCTGGTAGAAGCTTCCTCCCATGAGGTGAGGTGCTAAAGAAGCTACAGATCATATCTTCTGAGGAGAGGGGACTTTCAATTGGTCTGTCCCTGAATGAGAGCAGGTTGTCCACGTGGTAAGAAGAGCGTGGGCTTTGGATTTCACTTTTGTCTTTGGGCGTCTAGATGAGGCTCTTCTAAGTTATTTCTTTTTTAAAATGGAAATAAGGGAATCTATCTTCTAGCTTTTTGACAATATGAAATAAGGCCCTGAATGTAAAGAATTAGCCAAATGTCTGACGCACAGTAATATTAACACTCTTCCTAGGAATGATAACAAATAAGAACTTGAAAGGCTATGTGGTGTACTGGAAAGACAGGAGCCAAAGGACTAGAACTTGACTGATAATTCAGCTTTTAGCCAAGGCATTTTATTGTCATGGGTTTTGTAATAAACTGTGGGGATAAAATGGACCTTCTCTGACATCTCTTTCAGGTCTAAACATTCAATTGTACACTTGTGTCTGTCTATGCGGCCGTGGACAGGACAGGTGGAAATCCCAGGTACCCTCCTTCCCACTGAGTCAGCCTTGGTGCCCTCTGAGATAGAGTTCATCTGTGTCTAACTTAAACTCCTTGAAGCCTCCAAATTTATCCTGTGTCCTCTTAGTAGAACGAAACATTTCTTCTACCTCTATTTTTGTTGATGGTTTTAGCAGCAATGTGGGGAAGTAGGTCCATGTGGTTTCTGAGGTCTGGGAAGGATTATTGTTGGTTGTGGACAGTGACCATGCCCAAGATATTTGCATGGGTTGCTCCCTGTTTCCTTGTTGATGTGGTATGACAAATGGGAGAATTAGAATCAACAGTTATCCCCCAGGTGCTAAATCAAGTGATCTTTTCATAATGCTTCTCTTTCTCGATCTAAAACATTACATCTTCTAACTACCACCGTTTTGAGAGGTGCTAGGTGGTGGCATTCTTTAATGTGTGTGTCTCAGGTCAGGGCCACCAGAGGTAAACCTGAAGACGAGACCTCAGATGCGTGTGGTTTATGGAGGGAGCCACTCTCAAGAAAGACCAGCAAGTGAGTAGGGAGAGCAGGACAGGGAAGGAAAGTTGCTAAGAGAGTAGATGATAAAGGTTTTCATCACAAGAAATATATTGTAACTATGTGAGGTGATGGATATACTCATTAAACTAACTGGTGATCACTTCACAGTATATACATATATCAAATCATTATGTTGTACACCTTGAACTCATATAATGTTATATGTCAATTATATCTCAATAAAACTGGGGAAAAAATCACCCAAAAAGTTAACCATTCATAAGAGCTATTCTCATGAAACCCATTCCTAAACATACTTCCTTGTCCCCAGGTCCTTATTTCTCTTCAGGGAAATTCTTTAAACTTCCAAGGCACAAATCTCCACTTTCCATTAGGAAACCTTGTCTTCTATTCATGGGGACTTTGAGTCATCTTCAGTAGGTTCTATCCTCTTATGCCATCAGACCCTTTGTGTGATGCAGAGTTTCCCAGAAGTACATTTCCTAGGTCTGAGAATAACAAATCTGGACTAACACCATAATAGTGAGGGAAAATGAAAACTATGGGAAAAGGCATGAATGGGGTGATCCAGTGCTGACTTAGCCACTCCTAGTCCCCTGGAAGAGCCTAAGGTGGGTAGTTTAATGTGTGTGTCTCAGGTCAGGGCCACCAGAGGTAAACCTGAAGACGAGAACTCAGATGCGTGTGGTTTATGGAGGGAGCCACTCTCAAGAAAGACCAGCAAGTGAGTAGGGAGAGCAGGACAGGGAAGGAAAGTTGTTCCGCTGAGGTTCCTTTGATGGTGTGAGTTGCAAGCATGCCTTTTTCTTCTTCTGCATCTATCTAACTGTTGGAAAACACACACACGCACCCCACCCAGGTTTTAAAAAGAAAGGTTCATTCTTAGATGCTCTAGGGCCCAAACTCATAAGGAAGAGGAGATTCATTCTTGCCAACTGCCCCATAATTTGTTAAGACTAGTTTTTCCCACATGGCAATTATAATTTATGTTTTTATAGAGAGAACTGTGGTTTCTTTGACTTACTCTTAGCCCCTGTACCTAACCTTTAAACTTCGTAGCCTGGAAGCAGAGGCTGACCGTTCAACACCTTTATTTCCTTATCCTTTAGGGCTCATCGTTATTTTCATATTTCCAAGACTCCCTTACAGGTTAAGTTATGGCCTGTGATTGAGTTCTGGCCATAGAAATGTGGGTAAAAGTGATGTGTTCTATTTTAAGGCTTGGGTCATAAAACCCTGTCATCAAACTCTTTTCTCTTCCTTGTTCCCCAACTGTTAGCTGGATGTCAATGCTAAGATGACCTTGGGAACCCTGTGTTAAAGACAAAAGAACTTCTATACTCCTGAGTTACTCCTGAGTCTCTGAATGACTGTATGGAATACCCCTTTCCCCTGCCAGTGGCAACTAAATTCAAATGAGTGAAAAATATTTCTATGGTATTAGACCACTTAGATTTGAGGGGTTTTCTGTTAATGGTGGCTAGTATTGCCCTAACACTTGCCTTTACATGAAATGAGTGATGGTTCCACTTTTGACCACATACTTCTTTTTTCTTTTTTTTCTCCCCACCTTTTCTTTTTATTTAAAATCAGTTAATTAATATATAGTGTATTATTAGTTTCAGAGGTAGGGTTTCATGATTCATCAGTTGCATATAATACTCAGTGCTTATTACATCACGTGCCCTCCCCAATGTCCATCACCCAGTTACCCCATCCCCCACGCCCCTCCCCTCCAGCAACCCTCAGTTTGTTTCCTATAGTTAAGAGTCTCTTATTTGACCACTTACTTCCTAATGGCTGTTTAGTACAAATACCTGACCACTTACTTGTAGGGCCCAATTAAGTTCTTGATCAAACCACCATAGTTTCTGGGTGTGTGTATAGGGGTAGGGGTGTGGCAGGGAGGATAGGGCATTTTGTTTTTACAGCTACACATTTTCATGAAAAATATCTCTGATGGACACTGGACATGATCAGATCTGAACTCATTTTATTTCTTTACAAACATGCTCTTTCTGTTTATTTTTTATTTCAATAATTGTCATTACCTTTATCGTTACTCAGACCGACTTCCTTCTTTCATTGCATTTTCTCATCTAATTAGTCGAGTCCTTTTGAGTCTATATTTTTAACATTCCTCATGTTTATCCCTTATTTTCTTTCTATTTCTACACCCACTATTGTAGATCAGACCCCCCCCCCATAATTTCTTATCTGGATTATTGCCCTGGCCTCATAACTCCTCAGCCTCTTCCAAAATATTCTACATCTTCCTGCCAGATTGATCTTTTTTTAAGCTCTATTCTGATTATATTATTTCTCTATTCAAAAACCTTCAGTAATTCTCCATTGCTGGCCAAAAGTGTTCATATTCCTTTGCAAGGCATTCAAGGCACTCCTTGACCTGATTCTACCCCAAATTTCCAGTCTTATCTCCCAGTGCTCTCCTTTATATAACCTGTGTCCCAGCCAAATTGGACTGCTCACCATTTCTTAAATGTGCACTAGTTTCTGCTTCCTTACCTTTTGCTCTTTTTAAATGATTTCCTTCAGTTTATAGTTTCCTTGATGTCCCCTTTGTTTGTCAAAACTTCTCTTTCACAGCTCAGATCAAATACCTCCATGAAATCTTCTCTGATCTCAACAAGAAGGAATGCCAATACACTCTGCACACACCTCCTTTTTGGCACTTGTGATATTTTACTTTGAATTGTAGCAGATTTGCTGTCAGACGACTTACATTTGAACCTGGGTTTTGCCTTATTACTTCTGTATGATCTTGGTGCAAATAATTTAGCTTCTGTTAGCCTCCATTTTCTCTAACATTACAGAAGAATGAGCACTTCCTCCAGGTAACTCCCAGACTTATTTTGAATAGCAAATGGAAAGCTACATGTATAAGTTTTATAATCTAAGTTTATATTTTGTTGAATCTCAACTACCTATCAAATACCTGTATCTAGGAAGTATATTTCATTAATTTTTTTGTGGGTTTTATATAAGGTATTCAATAAATGTTTATTGAGTTAATATTTTTTTTAAAATATAATAATTCACCTTCAAAAGAGAACATCAAGAGTTATCTTAAGTTTATATCCCGCATAGACATGATCCCTTTGTTGCACACTTTCCCTTTTTCCATATATTTAAGATTTCTTCTTAATATACTTCCATGCTTCAGTCTACATGGGGAAGAATCATTCGATCTATTTACTTTTGTGTAGTTATCCCTTCAATGTTGATAATTTGGCCTAACTTCTATCAGTTGGATCTTGAATTCTTTGAGGAAAAAAAATTTTTTTTTTCCAGTATGGAATTTTTTTTTTTTTCACTCTGCATGCAATTCCATAGTGCTGTGACTTGGGGAACTTAGATCTTATCATTCTTGTACCTGAAATACAGCCCCCCTTCCCCCTGAACGAATGAAGAGAAAAAGAAAAAGATTTTCTGAAGATCCAATTGCTTATGAAGGAAGTGATTCTTCTTCCTTAATGCCCTGAAGGCTTATTGAAGTGTGAGGGTAGAGGTCTAGGACTTAAACATTGTATGCATATAATTTGTACTTGCCCATATAGACTGATCTGCTTTTTGGGCACTTAAGATGATTGCCCAACTGGTTTGTTACTCTTTATTTTTCTCTTGCATTCCTCCTAATGACTGTGGTCCAGGTGCTCTACCTTAGAATGATCCAGCATTCAGAAACGAATGAGACCCACAGGGGAAGGGAATGTTAAAAGAAGCAGAAATACTGAATAGACAACAGTTTAGAGCTCATAATAAGAGGGTGTCACTCAGTACAAAATGTTCATTCAGAAAAAAATGAGAAGTCACTCTTGTTTGTTTCTGTGATTATACCGGTGAACAATCCAGCCAGGAGAACCACAATCCTGTTTCTGGCCTCTAAAGAGAACCGGGGTGCATTCCTTCTCCACTGGGAGAAGAGCTTGTTTGGGTTACTTAAGCAGCAGCATAGGATTAAAGAGTGACATAATTCCTTCTTGGAAGAGTCTGGCTGGATTTTGTGCCATTTTCGGAAAGTGAGGATGATGCACCAAGGATGACAGACTGCTTGGAAAGAGAACGATGTAGAAACCTTCTAATCCTTTTGAGTTTTATCCAAGGAGGACCCAGAGGGCAGAAGACAGCCTGGGCACTAAAGTGCAAGTTCCTGTGAATAATTCTGACTTGGAAAATGTGTGCCTGGACTACCTCAAAGAAAATTGCGTGTTCCCATAGAGACTGCATACCTTTGAATGGAATCTTAGATAGTCCCACAGATTGTTATTCAGAATGTTCCATCTGGTCCTGAGTTGAGGAAGGGTATTTCATGAGAAGAAGAGGAAAAACGCAAAGGAAAGGAGTATCAGAAGCTGTTGAATTAAGGAAGCTCTGGGGGAGGTTTGTTTACAGAAATCTCTTTAAAATGGTCACTACCGTGGCCTCTGAGGACCCTAGGCATTCTGTGCAGTTTGTGGTTGGAGGACGCGCTCTGGTGTCCGCCATGTTTTCTCATTTGTTCATGCTGACTGAGAGAGCCGGGACAGACTGGGGTAATCCAGTATAGAACTATGAACTCTCTCCCCCTGCCCCCTCCTCACACACTCTTATTCCTGGCTTTCAGGTAGAGGGTGTTCTGCTCCTCTTTCATCTTCTCTTCCTGATTCTACCGGGTTCTCTTTCTTACCTTTCACATACTTTCTTTTCTGTTGCGGCTATTGTTCACAGACACGTGCATCTAAATAAAAGTAAATATATTTCTGGCAAATGTATAAGTGATAAAAAGATAAGCCTCCTGATTTCCAAAGCCCACACAATGGTCAATTAGTTTAATTCTTGGTCAAGCTGATAGAGGTTGGATCCTGGAAAGGACCAGTTTTCTTTTCCAAGAGAACCTGCTTTGCCCCCAGAGACTGAGGCTGGGTGCTTAAGCTGAGAGTCTCCCGTAGGGCAGGCGTATGTTACATAATTGTCCTTTGTCACAGCTTCTTCCCAGTGTCTGTTTAAATGAAGACTAGATATAAGAGGAACTGATGGAGAATGTTGGTGATACCACGGCTACTGGAAAAATGTCTCAGTGTAGAATTTGTGGGAATGTATTTTGAATTCTAAGCAATTCAAGACAGTGACCTGGGGAAAGAACTGGGATGGGAGCAAGAACGCTAATTTTAGTTACATTTGGTTCTATCTCTCTCTCTCTTTTTTTTTTTTATAACTTCTCTGTGCTCAGTTTACTTCTTTAATCCTTTGAGATGTCCTGGACCTCAGTCTCTGGTCTGGGGAAGCAGAACTGCATGCAAATTCCTCTTGGCTCTGGCACACATACACCATTCACCAGAAGCCCACGTGGGGTCAGTTATTTGAATTGAAAACAGACCTGAATGAAGAGATCTCTGTACTGTGTCCCAATACCTCCATGTCCAACAAGTTATCAGTGAGCTGTATGGAATGGAAAAGTCTGCCAGCAAGCCAGGCTCATCACTGCCTAGTGATTTAACTTGAGAGCCTGGATCATAAATTGAAATTGAAGTAGAACACCAGCCAAGGCTGAGAGGCTGCCTGGGTGTGCTATGCTTGCCGTGGGCTGACCTAATCAGCAGGCGTGCTGTCATGCCTGGGTCATCTGCTGTCACTGGACGGCTCCCTGTGGGAGGTCCATGTTGCGAGCATTGCAAGAGTCTAGACAGGAGGTGACAAACATGCTGACCTTTGGGACAAGATTGATCTCCATGCTTCTTGACAGGAGGCCTTTCCAGAAGGAAGTCTCGGGAGGAGCAGCTTTGGAGCTTCATCATTTGTGAGTGGGATCAAACCCCTGTATCTGCTCCACCCAGACCGGAATGCCAAAGAGTGTTTTTCAAGGTTTTTTTTTTTTTTGGAGCTAAAGGGTAATGTTTATTTACTTCATCAGTTTTCCTATCGTGTTCCCTTTGGGTTTCAAGAGTGGAATATTTGCTGAGGGGGGAAAAGAACTTGCTTTAATCGTGTATCAAATCTGAGGGCCAGCTCTGGGAAAGGTGCTTTTCTACGTGCTATTTCATTTAAACCTCATAAAATATTGTGAAATTTGCATCATTACCCTCACATTAAAGAAGAAAGTTAGAGGTTCAGAGATGATCAGACCTTGCCCTAGGCCATGTAGTAAGTAGTCAGGTCAGATTGGAGCCTCACTTTAGTCTGATATTATGCCACCATTCCTTCCCAGGGTCTGGTTTTTCTGCTACATTGTGGGTGATTTCAGCTCCTCCTGGAACTTTGGGAGTTATCAAAATGTTAAAATAATTTGAAAAATAGACCTTTGCTTCTCTTCCAATCATCTGATTTTAAGTAAAATGAAGTGTGTCTTCTCATTTTGTAGCCATCTGGTTATCCCTGAAAAAGAATAGACCTTGTTCTGAAAGAGGTGAAGTAGGAACTGGTCTAGACTGATCTGTCCTAACATGTATTCTGTGAGACAGAATGGACATTCTCCACCCAAAAGCATTTGGGAAACTTGGCATAAATGTCTCCTTCATGAAGAGTCATGTGATTGGATTTGCATTTTGTTGAAACCCAAGATTTTGAAACTTAATGGATCATGCAACTTTATCCCCACTAGAAAACTGATTCACATCACATGGGTCTAAATGTTTTGTGGACTATAATTTGCAGACACTGGTTTGCATTTTAAGTAGTAACATTTCCCTGGATCTAGACTAAGAGACTTTATTAACTTCATTCAGGCAATGAGAATTGGATCAATTATCTAGGCTTTTAGCCACTTGCTGTGGCCAAGGCTCTGAGCTACTAGCAAATGCAAGGACAATCCCAAACACTTTGAGAACTATTTGAATGCTACTTTGAAGATGGTGAATATATTTCAAGTCTGAAAGAAGATAGACAAGGCTGTACATAGAGGCTTCTAAAGTGTATGGTATGTGTTTTCTTATACCTTAAGCCCAAAACATTTGCACAGAGCATCTTCTATTTATTTCTGTTCTCTTTCCTTTCTTCTTCCTTTCTCCCTTCTACTCCTTCCCTCTACATCTGACCAAATCTACAAGCCCTGTTTGTCTGAACAAATCTGTGGGCAGGAATATGATAATAATACTTGCATAGACAACTCCATATCCAAAAGTCTTTAACCATCTTCAACTTGAACTTCATGTACATTAGGCTTGTCAACTTAAAATGAGATTCCCACTGAGATTAACCAGGGTTTGTGGGTTAGCACAAACCATCCTGGTTAGAAATGAATTTGAGCCACTATCTCATTCTATGAATTATCAAAATTAGGCCATCCCTCCAGTTATTTATTTTGGGTTTGTTGTTGTGTTGAATAGTACACCAGAGATTCTTTTTGTTTGATTTTTAAAGATAATTATATTTATATAAAAAAAGAGGTTTCAAAGCTAGAGGGAATTCTGTAAGCATATACACCCTTTTGGTTGCCTCAAGGCATTTATTGATTTATTTTACAATAAAACATTTCACAGAGGCTGCCTGCTTAAAGGGGAACAATATGTGGTTCAAGGATTTCCTTTAAATTTGTTAGGAGACTGAAATTTTATTTTTATTTGCTCTGATAAACACAAAATCCAATCTCCCAGACCTTCAATCCAGCACTTAGAAGAGTAACTCCCTCCTAAGGGACTTTGAGACAGCTTAATTTCTCCAGTGGGAAGCTTAATGAACGCACCACCCAGGCATAACCTGACGTTTCTATAAGATTGGTAGAAGATCTGGATTCAAAAATGTTTCACAACCAGGATTGTAACAGGCTCTTAAATAAGAAGAGGAAACAAATTACCTATCTCTTGACTGCTTTTCCCACTCTGAAAATAATTTCCCTACCAGGCAGGGGAATAACCAAGTCCTGAAGAAAGATTTGGAAGTTTGGAGAGTGTGGGGCTTTTACCTGCAAGGATTTTTCAGAGGACTTTAAAGTTGATTGCTTGGTTTGCGTTATCAAAGCAGAAACTTCAAGTTCAGAAAAAAAGCTAGATTCTGTTTGTTTGTTTTTTATTCTCCATGTGCTTTTACAGCAAGTCCTCTTCCTCACCTCCTAAGGAGTTGGTTTACACAGGGATGCAGATCACTACAAAATGAGGCAATTCAAACACAAGTTTAAAAAATATTTGCCTTCCGTGGTAAAGCTCAGATGATCCCCGATTTCAGGCAACCCAGATACAATATTTCTGGTTTTTTTATGGCATTAAGAAGTAGAAAAGAGTGGTGTCCCCCATAATGATTTATTTTCTAGAGAGTCTACTCTTGAGAGCTAAGGAAGCTCCAGTTGATTTTCGAAGTAGGGTAAGTTAAGGGAGCATTGAAACTGAAGCACAAATGAGGACAGGGAATAGAGCTAATTCTTTTTACTGAAGTGTAATTAACATACGGTGACACAGCAGTTTCAGGTGTGCAATATAGTGATTCAGCAATTCTATACACTACGCAGTGTTCATGGTGTGAAGTTGAGCATCCATGATTCAACCCACTGAGGATCACTTACTGCACTAAGTTTAATGTTCTATCATCTTACGTCCATTCACATATCTATACAAATCAGCCCTATGGAAATAGAACATTGCAGAAGGATCAACGGGGGTGATAGTCTTTAGGCTGGTGTCAGGAGACCCCTATTCTAGACCCAGCTTTGTCTCTATCCCATTAAATAACCTGAGCTGTCATCGGTCCCTCTGGCTTTTCCCCCTACCTCATTCTTCACTTGCAGAATGTGAACATTATATCAGCTTATCAGTAAGATTTTTTTCAGAAGCCAACATCTACCCATAAAATCAGCTTACAATCAAAAAGAAGCAGGATGAGTCTTAGACAATTATGAGGGAGAAAAAAAAATTCCCTGTTACCTGACCTCTCCATTTTTTTCCCACCACCCCAAAGGCACAAAGCCCAGAATATGGTATTTCTGACATTATTCAGTGAATAGAAAAGTATTCTAGAGAGTAGTGAGCTATCCCAGGCCCTTAAACACATACAATGCTGGTTGTAACCTTCTTCATCTCTCTAAAGAATCTTGTCTGGAAGAAGTTCCATATTTATGTAGGGGTCAGAACAACAAATGCTTTTTGCTTCCAAGTTATGTGTCCTCAAACTCATCAAAGCTCCCCAAATTTCTTCCTTCTTCCCCCATCACATTTTATTTCTTTCCCTCTTCTCTCTAACTTTAGCAAACTGCTAATAATGATTGTGGACAAGGTTCAGTTTAATGGGTATCCAGCCATACTGATGGATGAACATGATGAAGTTGATCACTGTTGAGGTGGAAGCTGGTCTGAGAATGTTAGGATGCTGTGTTGAGACCCGGATCAGCTGGTGTGCATGTCTGCCCATGGAATAAAAATTGATTTGGCAAAAACACATTCCTTATGCCACAAGCCATTTCCTCTCCTACCACTAGTCACTACAGTTCATAATATTTATGACATTTTTCCTCGTCATTTTAAGGTGGTCAATCTTATTTATTTATCCAGCTTTATTGAGATATAACATTGTAAGTTTAAGATGTACAACATAGTGATTTTATTATGTAGATATTGCAAAATGATTACCACACTAAAGGATAGTTAACACATCTATCACCTCTGATAGTTACAATTTGTGTGTGTGTGGTAAGACCTTTTAAGATATATTCTCTTAGCAACTTTCAAATTGTATATGCAATACAGCATTGTTAACTATAGTCACAATGCTGTACATTACATCCCCAGGACTTTTTTTATCTTGTAACCGGAAGTTGGTGCCCTTTGACCATCTTCACTCATTTTCCCCACCCCTGGCAACCACCCACCCGTTCTTTGTTTCTATGAATTTGCTTTTCTTATATTCCGTATATAAGTGAGATCATACAGTGTTTGTCTTTTGTCTGACTTATTTCACTTAGTGTGATGCCCTCAGGTTTCGTTCAGGCTGTTACAAATGGCAGGATTTTTAAGGCCGAATAATATTTCATTGTGTATATATCATACTTTATCCATTCATCTGTCAGTGGACACTTAGGTTGTTTCCATGTCCTGGTTGTTGGAAATGATGCTGAAATGAATGTAGGGGTACAGATGTCTCTTCAAGGCTGAGATTTCATCTCTGTTGGAGATATATCCCGTAGTGGGATTGCTGGATCACAGGGTAGTTCTGTTTTTATTTTTTTGCGGAATCTCCATACCATTTTGTGAAGTGGGTGTACCAATTGACAAATCCAGGTGGTCAATTTTACAGGCAATGTCCCCTCTGTTTCTTGATGTTGAAGATCAGGACAGGCTTCTCTTGTACCAAGACCGGGTTGATTCAGGAAAGCAAACCTCATACTAAGGGCATTTCCTCAGCACTGCCCTCTTCCTGTTTACCTGTAACTTGCTCAGATGATTCTCATCTTCCTGATTCCATGTTTGGATGACTTCGGAGTCTCTGTCCAGTCAGAAACCTGGTACTGGGCATCTTTTGGTGCAGGTGGAGGAGGATGTCAGGCATATTTGTATGGTAGGGAGACTGATTTCCCAACTTGAGCCTGAAAATAATTCCTTGTGCTTTCTAGCTACTCTGCTACATATTGGTATTTTTATTTATTTATTTGAGAGAGAGAGAATGAGAGAGAGCAAGCACATGAGAGGGGGGAGGGTCAGAGGGAGAAGCAGACTCCCCGCCGAGCAGGGAGCCCGATGCGGGACTCGATCCAGGGACTCCAGGATCATGACCTGAGCTGAAGGCAGTCGCTTAACCAACTGAGCCACCCAGGCGCCCCATATTGGTATTTTTAAAAGGAAGGTTTAAAAGAAGAAGAACTGTTATGCTGGGTCACATTAGTCTTAATTTCTTCTATTAGGGCATGAAGCGTGGGCATGGAAACAACTCTCTAAAACATGAGACAAAGCTGTTTGCCCAGATCTAGCTCCCTGACACCTGGACATTTCTAGTAAAATGACTGGTTTATTATCACCTCCCTATTTATCTGCCATACTTTCCAGCAGATGACTTGCACAATTTAGTATTACTATTATTTCTTTCAGCAATTTCATATACCAGAAAAAAGATTATAAAACGTTTACAAACGAGTTTCTAAGAGAAAGCAGAGGTACTGGAGGACCACTTGAATTTTCGTTATGGCTCAAGGCAGAGAAATAACCAGGTAATAAGGAGACACCAAACAAAATAAACCTAAAGAATTCATTAGCTCTAATCTGACTTTCTCTGTTGATGGAGATAAAACCTTACACAGGTTCAACTTCCTGACCCTAAAATCATCACGAAAATGTTTGTGACATGCCTATAAAAGAAATAGCTTTATTTTCAAGAGCTATGATGACCTAAGGTAACAGAAATGGGCTAGAACTATTTGTGACATAAACAGAGATGGAAAAATCTAGGATAGAGGGGCACCTGGGTGGCTCAGTTGGTTAAGTGTCCTACTCTTGATTTTGGTTCAGGTCATGATTTCAGGGTTGTGAGATCGAGCCCCGTGTCAGCATGGAGGCTGCTTAAGCTTCTTTCTCTCCCCCTGCCCCCTCCCCCCCAAATCTAGGATAGAAATGTCTTTAAGGTTATGTATATATGTTTTATATACAATATTGTTGAAATGAGTAAAGGGGGGTATGCCACATGATAGGGTTGATAAGACTGTATTGGACATGGTTCACTAGATTAGAGATGCTTTAACTCAAGTTTAGGTAGTAAAGAATGCATTCATTCATTGTTCCTTCATTTATTGCAGTGGGTGCCATGATGTGCTGCCTGATACCCCCTTTCACAACTGAGGTCTCAATTCCCCAGTTGCCCTGAGTGTTAGCTGCTGATGGGTCACAGCTCAAGGCTTCTTCAGGAGTTGTTCTGGCTGAAGGGGGCTGCCTTCCCTCAGATTATTTCCTACCTGCTCCCTGGGGACAGCCTGAGGACTGCAGTGACTGGTCTGAGTGGAACTACAAGTCTGAGCCCTATTGTGTCTCCATTGGGAGCATCTTTGAAGGGGCCATTCTGTCTCAACTGTGTCTGTCCAGCTCTGCTCCTTTTACCTGATTGCATGTGTTTTTCCCAAGACCACTCCTTGTAAACTTTCAGAACACAAGTCTCAGTCTCAGGTCTGCTTCCCGGGGCAATGACTTAAGATATGCATCAAGTAATTTTGAGTACCTATCATGTGCTAAGCATGGTTCTAGACATTAAGAATACGGCTGAATAAGACAGAAAAGGTGCTTGCCGTCATAGGGCTTGCATTCTGGGAGGGGGAGTGGGGCTAACGATATACAAAAGAAAATGTCAGGTAGTGATAAATGCTGTCAAGGACATAAAGTAACAGAAAGTGTTTGAAACTGTTGCTGGTGTGTATGTGTATATATGTTTTGGGGGGGAGTCCATTTCTGCTGAGAATCCTGAATAATAAGGAGCTCACAAAGCCTAAGAAATGGTGTTCAAGGCAGGTGCAATAGGTTACTTTGGTCACCCACACTATGATTACTAATGGAGATAGGCAAAGAGAACCTTCCAGGATTCATCTCCTGTCCATCTTTCCAACTTTACCCTCCTCACCTTTCTCCAGATCACAGCCCTCCAGGGTCCTTGGATCACTTTCTATTCTTTTTTTTTTTTTTCAAGCTTTTCATTCTATGGAAAACTAAATTAGGTTTATGTATTTTTCCAGTTTTATCGAGAAATAATTAACATATATCACTGTATAAGTTTAAGGCATACAGCATGATGGTCTGGTTTACATATATTGTGAAATGATTTACTATGATAGGTTCAGCTTACATCCATTTTCTCATATCGGTACAATAAAAGGAAAGAAAGAAGAATAAAGGAAAACAAATGTTCTCTTTGTGACGAAAATCTTAGGATTTGCTCTCTTAACGACTTTCCTATGTATCATACTGCAGTGTTAGCTGTAGCCATCATGTTGTACGTTATATCCCTAGTACTTATTTATCTTATAACTGGAAGTTTGTACCTTTTGACCACTTTTCTCTAATTTTTCCTCCTCCCACCCTCACCTCTGGTAACTACAAGTCTGATCTCTTTTTTGATGATTTTTTTTTTTCTAAAATTGATTCCATATATAAGTGAGATGATAGAGTATTTGTCTGACTTATTTCACTTAGCATGTCTTCAAATCCATCCCTGGTGTCACAAATGGTAGGAATTCCTTGTCTTTTTTTATGGCTTAATTATTCCACTGTAAATATATTCCATAACTTCTTTATACATCCTTCCATCAATGGACACTTAGGTTGTTTCCATGTCTTGGCTATTGTAAATAATGCTGCTACGAAGATGTGAGTGCAGATATCTTTTTGTTATTGTTGTTACCTTAGGATATATTCCCAGAGAAGAATTGCTGGATTATATGTTCTATTTTAGTTTTGGGGGGGGAATACTTCATACTGGTTTCCATGGCTATACCAATTTACAGTGCCACCAATGGTGTATATCCTTGCTAGCATTTGTTATCTCTTGTCTTTTTGATAATGGCCGTTCTAACTGGCATGAAGTGAGATCTCGTTGTGGTTTTAATTTGCATTTTCCTAATAACTAGTGCTCTAGAGCACTTTTCATGTACCCGTTGGTCTTCATATATCTTCTTTGTAGAAATGTCTATTCTGGTTCTTTCTCCATTTTTAAATGAGTTATTTGGCATTTTTTTGCTATTGAGTTGTATGAATTCTTTATATGTTTTGGATATTAACCCCTTATCAGATACATCATTTAAAAATATTCTTTTCCCATTCCATAGCTTGTCTTTTCAGTTTATTGGTAGTTTCCTTTGCTGTGAAGAAGCTTTTTAGTTTGCTGTAATTCCACTTGTTTATTTTTGATTTTGTTGTGCTTTAGGTGTCATATCCCAAAAATCATTACCAGACCCATATCAAGGAACTTTGTTCATATGTATTTTTCTAGATGTTAAATCTTGCAATTAGGTCTTTATTTTGAGTTAAGTTTTGTGAATGATGTAAGATATGGGTCCAGTTTTAGTCTTTTATTATTAAATTTATTTTTAATATTTATTTGTTTGTTTAGAGATCATGACCTGAGCTGAAATCAGGAGTCGGACGCTTAACCACCTAGGTGGTCCCCAGTTTCAGTATTTTAATTTTTTAAAAGGTTTATTTATTTATTTATTTGAGAGAGAGAGAGAAAGAGGGAGAGAGAGGAAGCACACAGAGGGAGAGGTAGAGGGAGAAGCAGACTCCCCACTGAGCAGTGAGTCTGATATGGGGCTCGATCCCGGGTACCCTGGGATCATGACCTGAGTTGAAGGCAGATGCCCAACTGACTGAGCTACCCAGATGCCCCCCAGTGTCAGTACTTTAAATCTGAATATCCAGGAGAAGGGCGGAGCAGGATGGCGGAGGAGTAGGAGATGTGGATTTTGTCTGGTCCCAGGAATTCAGCTGGATAAGGCTCAAACCATTCTGAACACCTACAAACTCAACAGGAGATCGAAGAAAAGAAGAACAACAACTCTCTGAACAGAAAAACAACCACTTTCTGGAAGGTAGGACGTGCAGAGAAGTGAATCCGAGGCGATATTCGGGAGGATAGACGGCGGGGGAGGGGCCTCCGTTGGCCGCTTCTGGCAAGTGATAGAGCCGCGGAGCACAAAATCGGAACTTTTAAAAGTCTGCTCCGCTGAGGGACGTCACTCTGGTGGCTAAGCGGGGGGTGGAACCCTCCGGGACAGTGTGGTCTCAGGACCCTCGGGGTCACAGAAAGACCGGGGGTACCTGAGTGCGGCAGAGCTCCCAGGTATCGGAGCAGGGAAGCCGGCTGCAGAGGCGGAGCTGAAGCGCAGACTCTCAGCTCGGGGTTGCCATAAACCATGATCCGCGGCACAGTCGGGCCCCTGCTCCTCCAGCAGGGACCCAACAAGCGGCAGATCCGGGGAGACTCACCTTCCTCCCCCGGGAGGAGCTGCGCGGGAGTGCGCCGCAGGGATCTGCTGGGTTTGGAGACTCCACCCGGGGTCGGGTGCCAGAGATAGAAACGCGCGGTCACAGGCCGCGTGAGCACAGAGTGCGGCTGGAGACCGGGGAGACGGGAGTGACTGACGGCTTTTCTCTGGGGGCTCACTGAGAAGCGGCCCTGAGTTCTCGGCTCCTCCGGGGCGGAGATTGGGAGGCCGCCATTTTCACTCTCCGCCTCCAAAGCTGTACGGAAATTTCGCAGGGAATAAAAGCCCAGGAGAGCAAACCCGAGCAGATTACTTAGCCGGGAGGGGCAAGGGCGGGGCAATTCTGCCTCCGGCAAACACATTTGGAAACCACGGCAACAGGCCCCTCCCCAGAAGATCAGCGAGAACAGCCAGCCAAGACCAAGTTTACGGATCAATGAGAACGGCAGAACTCCAGTGCTAGGGGAATACTGCACATAGAATTCATGGCTTTTTTACCATGATTCTTTAGTCTTTCAAAGTTAATTTTTTTTTAACTGTCTTTTTTTCTTTTTGAATTTTTCTTTTTCCCTTTTTTCAACCAATATCTTATCAATCCCTTTTTTTAAAAAAAAACATTTTTATTTTTCATTTTTAGAGTCATATTCTATCCCTTCATTGTAGTTACCTGTATTTTTGGCTTATATATATAAGTTGTTCTCTCTTTAAAATTTTGAGATAGTTTCTTCTAACAGATTAAAATATACCCTAAATCTCTAGTATATGGTGTTTTCTATTCCCCTGCCTGATCACATCCTCTCCCCTTTTTTTTTCTTTTTTTAAATCCTCTTCTTTCTTTTTTCAAACAACTTCTTATCAATTCCTTTTATAAAATTTTTTATAATTTCCATCTTTACAGTCATATTCCATCCCTTCATCATATCAACCCTTATTTTTGTACATATATAAGTTTTTCTTTCTTTAAAATTTTGGGAGGCACTTTCTTCTAACAGACCAAAATACACCCAAAATCTAGTGTGTGGCATTGATCTATGGACAAACCTGATCATATTTATCCATATTCTGTTTTTTTTGGTTCTGTTTTTGTTTGTTTGTTTTTTCTTTTTCTTTTTTCTTTCTTTCCCTTTCTTTTCCCCCGGTTTCAGGTCTTTTCTGATTTGTTTAGAGTATATTTTCTGGGGACGTTTTTACCCTGTTAGCATTTTGTTCTCTCATTCATCTGTTCTCCTCTGGACAAAATGACAAGATGGAAAAAATCACCTCAACAAAAAGAACAAGAGGTAGTACCAATTGCCAGAGACCTACTCAATACGGACATTAGTACGATGTCAGACCTAGAGTTCAGAATCATGATTTTAAAGATGCTAGCTGGGCTTGACAAAAGCATGGAAGTTATTAGAGAAACCCTTTCTGGAGAAATACAAGAACTAAAATCTAACCAAGTCGAAATCAAAAAGGCTATTAATGAGGTGCAATCAAAAATGGGGGTGCTAACTGATGGATAAATGAGACAAAAGAGAGAATCAGTAATACAGAAGACCAAATGATGGATAATAAAGAAGCTGAGAAAAAGAGTTAAACAACTACTGGATCACAAGGGCAGAATTCGAGAGATAAGCGATACCATAAGATGAAACAACATTAGAATAATTGGGATCCCAGAAGAAGAAGAAAGCGAGAGAGGGGCAGAAGGTATATTGGAGCAAATTATAGCAGAGACCTTCCCTAATTTGGGGAAGGAAACAGGCATCAAAATCTAGGAGGCACAGAGAACCCGCTTCAAAATCAATAAAAGTAGGTCAACACCCTGACATCTAATAGTAAAACTTACGAGTCTCAGAGACAAAGAGAAAATCCTGAAAGCAGCTCGGGAGAAGAGATACGTAACCTACAATGGTAGAAACATTAGATTGGCAACAGACCTATCCAAAGAGACCTGGCAGGCCAGAAAGGACTGGCATGATATATTCAGAGCACTAAATGAGAAAAATATGCAGCCAAGAATACTCTATCCATCTAGGCTGTCATTGAAAATAGAAGGAGAGATAAAAAGCTTCCAGGACAAACAAAAACTAAAGGAACTTGCAAACACGAAACCAGCCCTACAAGAAATATTGAAAGGGGTCCTCTAAGCAAAGAGAGAGCCTAAAAGCAACATAGACCAGAAAGGAACACAGACAACATACAGTAACAGTCACCTTACAGGCAACACAATGGCACTAAATTCCTATCTTTCAATAGTTACCCTGAATGTAAATGGGCTAAATGCCCCAGTCAAAAGACACAGGATATCAGATTGGAAAAAAAAAACAAGACCCATTGATATGCTGTCTGCAAGAGATTCACTTTAGACCCAAAGACACCCCCAGATTGAAAGTGAGGGGGTGGAAAACCATTTACCATGCTAATGGACATCAAAAGAAAGCTGGGGTGGCAATCCTTATATCAGACAAATTAGATTTTAAACCAAAGACTGTAATAAGAGATGAGGAAGGACACTATATCCTACTTAAAGGGTCTATCCAACAAGAAGATCTAACAATTGTAAATATCTATGCCCTTAACATGGGAGCGGCCAATTATATAAGCCAATTAATAACAAAAGAAACACATTGACAACAATACAATAATAGTTGGGGACTTTAACACCCCCCTCACTGAAATGGACAGATCATCTAAGCAAAAGATCAACAAGGAAATAAAGACTTTAAATGACACACTGGACCAAATGGACTTCACAGACGTATTCAGAACATTCCATCCCAAAGCAACAGGATACACATTCTTCTCTAGTGCCCGTGGAACATTCTCCAGAATAGATCACATCCTAGGTCACAAATTAGGTCTCAACCAGTACCAAAAGATTGGGATCATTCCCTGCCTATTTTCAGACCACAATGCTTTGAAACTAGAACTCAATCACAAGAGGAAAGTCAGAAAGAACTCAAATACATGGAGGCTAAAGAGCATCCTACTAAAGAATGAAAGGGGCAACCAGGAAATTAAAGAAGAATTAAAAAAATTCATGGAAACCAATGAAAATGAAAACACATCTGTTCAAAATCTTTGGGATGCAGCAAAGGCAGTCATAAGAAGAAAGCATATAGCAATACAAGCCTTTCTCAAGAAACAAGAAAGGTCTCAAATAAACAACCTAATGCTACACCTAAAGGAGCTAGAGAAAAAACAGCAAATAAAGCTAAACCCAGCAGGAGAAGAGAAATAATAAAGATCAGAGCAGAAATCAATGAAATAGAAACCAAAAGAACAGTAGAACAGATCAACGAAACTAGGAGCTGGTTTTTTTGAAAGAATTAACAAGATTGATAAACCCCTGGCCAGACCTATCAAAAAGAAAAATTACCCAAATAAATAAAATCATGAATGAAAGAGGAGAGCTCACAACCAACACCAAAGAAATACAAACAATTATAAGAACATATTATGAGCAACTATATGCCAGCATATAGTTCATTCTCACTCTTTGCAGATGATATGATACTTTATGTGGAAAACCCAAAAGACTCCACCCCAAAACTGCTAGAACTCATACAGGAATTCAGTAAAGTGGAAGGATATAAAATCAGTACACAGAAATCAGTGGCATTCCTAATCACCAACAAGACAGAAGAAAGAGAAATTAAGGAGTCAATCCCATTTACAATTGCACCTAAAACCATAAGATACCTAGGAATAAATCTAACCAAAGAGGCAAAGGATCTGTACTCAGAAAACTATAAAATACTCATTGAAGAAATTGAGGAAGACACAAAGAAATGGAAAAACGTCCCATGGTCATGGATTGGAAGAACAAATATTGTGAAGATGTCAATGCTACCTAGAACAATCTACACATTTAATGCAATCCCCATCAAAATACCATCCACTTTTTTCAAAGAAATGGAACAAATAATCCTAAAATTTGTATGGAACCAGAAAAGACTCCGAATAGCCAGGGGAATGTTGAAAAAGAAAAGCAAAGCTGGCGGCATCACAATTCCAGACTTCAAGCTCTATTACAAAGCTGTCATCATCAAGACTGTATGGTACTGGCACAAAAACAGACACATAGATCAATGGAACAGATTAGAGAGCCCAGAAATGGAACCTCAACTCTATGGTCAACTAATCTTTGACAAAGCAGGAAAGAATGTCCAGTGGAAAAAAGACAGTCTCTTCAACAAATGGTGTTGGGAAAATTGGACAGTCACATGCAGAAGCATGAAACTGGACCATTTCCTTACACCACACACAAAAATAGACTCCAAATGGTTGAAAGACCTCAGTGTGAGACAGGAGTCCATCAAAATCCTAAAGGAGAACACAGGCAGCAACCTCTTCAACCTCAGCCGCAGCCACTTCTTCCTAGAAACATCACCAAAGGCAAGGGAAGGAAAGGCAAAAGTGAACTATTGGGATTTCATCAAGATAAAAAGCTTTTGCACAGCAAAAGAAACAGTCAACAAAACCAAAAGACAACCGACAGAATGGGAGAAGATATTTGCAAATGACATATCAGATAAAGGGCTAGTATCCAAAATCTATAAAGAACTTATCAAACTCAACACCCAAAGAACAAAGAATCCAATCAAGAAATGGGCAGAAGACATGAACAGACATTTTTCCAAAGAAGACATCCAAATGGCCGACACATGAAAAAGTGCTCAACATCGCTCGGCATCAGGGAAATCCAAATCAAAACCTCAAGGAGATACCACCTCACACCAGTCAGAATGGCTAAAATTAACAAGTCAGGAAACGACAGATGTTGGTGGGGATGTGGAGAAAGGGGAATCCTTCTACACTGTTGGTGGGAATGTAAGCTGGTGCAGCCACTCTGGAAAACAGTATGGAGGTTCCTCAAAAAGTTGAAAATAGAGCTACCGTAGGACCCAGCAATTGTACTACTGGGTATTTACCCCAAAGATACAAATGTAAGGATCTGAGGGGGTACGTGCACCCCGATGTTTATAGCAGCCATGTCCACAATAGCCAAACTGTGGAAAGAGCCAAGATGTCCTTCGACAGATGAATGGATAAAGAAGAAGTGGTATATATATACAATGGAATATTATGCAGCCATCAAAGGGAATGAGATCTTGCCATTTGCAATGACGTGGATGCAACTGGAGGGTGCTATGCTGAGCGAAATAAGTCAATCAGGAAAAGACATGTATCATATGACCTCACTGATATGAGGAATTCTTAATCTCAGGAAACAAACTGAGGGTTGCTGGAGTGAGGGGTGGGGTGGGAGGGATGGGGTGGCTGGGTGATAGACACTGGGGAGGGTATGTGCTCTGGTAAGCGCTGTGAATTGTGCAAGACTGTTGAATCTCAGATCTGTACCTCTGAAAAAAATAATGCAATATATGTTAAGAAAAAAAAAAAGCTAGCAGGAGGGGAAGAATGAAGGGGGGGAAATCGGAGGGGAGATGAACTATGAGAGATGATGGACTCTGAAAAACAAACTGAGGGTTCTAGAGGGGAGGGGGGTGGGAGGATGGGTTAGCCTGGTGATGGGTATTGAGGAGGGCACGTTCTGCATGGAGCACTGGGTGTTATATGCAAACAATGAATCATGGAACACTACATCAAAAACTAATGAAGTAATGTATGGAGATTAACGTAACAATAAAAAATCAAAATTACATTAAAAACATTTTGAATATCCAGTTATCACACTAGCATTTGTTGAAGAGACTGTCTTTTCTTCAATTGATTAATCTTGTCTCCCTTGTTAAATATTAGTTGACTATATATGCTTGGGTTTATTTCTGGGCTCTCAGTTCTGTTCTGTTGGTCTATGTGTCTGTTTTTATGCCAGTGCCATATTGTTTTGATGACTATAGATTTATAGGATAGTTTGAAATAAGAAGTATGATGCCTTTGCTTTGTTATTTCTCAGCATTTCTTTTGCTATTCAGGGTCTTTCATGGTTCTGTATAAATTTTAGGAGTGTTTTTTCTACTTCTGTAAAAAATGCCTTTGGAATCTTGATTGAATCCATGGAAAGTTTTTCATAGTATTGACATTTTAACAGTATTACTTCTTCCAATTCATGAACATGAGATACCTTTCTATTTGTGTCTTCCTTTACTTATTTTTTATTTGTTTGTTTGTTTATAAAGATTTATTTATTTATATGAGAGAGAGAAGGAGAGAGAATTTTTTTTTGGCAGACTCCATGCTGAACATAGAGCCTGATGTGGGATCACAACCTGAGTTGAAACCAGAGTCAAATGCTTAACCAGCTGTGCCACCCAGGTGCCCCCCTCAATTTATTTCATCAGAGTCTTGTAGTTTTCAGTGTAAAGATCTTTTACTTCCCTAGTTAAATTTATTACTAAATATACTATTCGTTTTGATGTAATTGTAAATGGGATCAATTTCTTTATTACTTTTTCAGAAAATTTATTGTTAGAAACACTACTAATTTTTGTATGTTAATTTTGTATCCTGCAACTTTACTGAATCCATTAATTAGATCCAATGGTTTTTTGATTGAGTCTTTAGGATTTTCTCATATAAAATCACACCATCTACAAATAAAGACAATTTTACATTTTCCTTTCTAATTCTGATGCTTTTTGTTTCTTTTTCTTGCCTGATTGCTCTAGCCAGGACTTCCATTACTATGTTTAATAGAAGTGGTGACAGTGGGTACCTTTGGTTTATTCCTGATCTTAGGGGAAAAGCTTTTAATCTTTCACCATTGAGTATGATGTTAGCTATTGGCTTATTACGTATGGCCTTAATTTTACTGAGATATGTTTCATCTATGCCTAATTTATTAAATGTTTTTATCATGAATGGATGTTGAATTTTGTCAAATGCTTTTTCTGTGTCTATTGAAATAATCCTATGGTTCTTTTCTTTCATTCTATTAATGTGATGTATCACATTGATTTGCATATGTTGAACTATCCTTGCATCCCAGGGATAAATCCCACTTGATCATGATGAATGATCCTAACAATGTGCTGTTGAATACAGTTTGCTACTACTTTATTGAAAATTTTTACATCTATATTCATTAGAAATATTGGTCTGTAGTTTTCTTGTCTAGTGTCCTTTTTTGGTTTTGGTATCAGGATAATGCTGGCTTCATAAAATGAGTTTGGGAGTATTCCCTCTTTAACTTTTTGGAAGAGTTTGAGAAGGGTTGGTGTTAATTCTTCTTTAAATATTTGGTAAAATGCACCTGTGAAGCCATCTGGTCCTGGGCTTTTCTTTTTGGGAGATGTTTAATTACTAAATCAATCTCCTTACTAGCAACTGGTCTATTCAGATTTTCTATTTCTTCCTGATTCAGTGTTGGTAAGTTGCATGTCTCTAAGAATTTTTCCATTTCTTCTAGGTTGTCATGTTTGTTGGTGTATAGTTGTATCCAAGTGGCCCTTTCATCCCTCATACCACTGCTCAAATGAAACCACTTCCAGGAGACCTTCTCTGACCACCCTTTTTGTTTGCCATCATATCACCCTCATCACCCTGCTTATTTTATTGGTTTTATTAACCATTTACTCCACTAGAATGTATGGCCTAGAGGAATAGATACTTTTTATGTTTTTTTTTTTTTAAATATCTAGAAACCAAGTCCTGAGTTACAGGTACCATTCTAGGTACTGGGGATAGGGCAATTAAGAAAACAATACAAATCCCTGCCCTTCTGGATCTAATATTGTAGTGGGAGGAGACCTATGATAAAGGAGATCATGAGAAATATATATTAGATGGTGATACGTGCTATGGAAAAAAGAGCAGCAAAGGAGGATGGAGGCTCTGCTGGCAGGGGGTTGCAATTTTAAATGGAATCAGGGACAGCTTCAGTGAGGAAGGTGACATTTGGGTCCTGAAGCAAGGGAGAAAGCATGTCAGGGAGCTATCCAGTGAGGAGGGAGCTCTATATGCAAAGGAAAGTTGACACAGACCGCTGATAGTACATGCTTTAACTTAAGAAAGGCTAATTAATTCTCTTCATCCTTGTTCCTTGTTGTTTGATTCATGGCTTACAAGATTGGTGGACATTCCAAATGAAAATTCGGTTTCCCATGATAACTTCCTTCACTGTTCAGGATGGGAAATCAGTTCTCTATTCCACGGCTGGTTGCTGATCACCTTTGCAGGTTGCTCATCCTAGGGTATCTGGGGAAAAGGTATTTTGTCTTATTTGTATCTACTTCTGGAAGACCATTCAAAGGCAGGCCCTCCTGATAGAATTTGTAATGAGATCACCTCAAATAGCACAATATTCTTTTTAATATTGTAGACTAAGTTGCTATATATGTAATGTAAAATTCAGTCTTTTTCTTTTTTTTTTTTGCTGTTTATTTTTTATTTTTTTATTTTTTTAAAGATTTTATTATTTATTTGACACAGAGAGAGAGCACAAGTAGGCAGAGCAGCAGGCAGAGGGAGAGGGAGAAGCAGGCTCTCCACAGAGCAGGGAGCCCGATACGGGGCTTGATCCCAGGACCCCGGGATCATGACCTGAGCCAAAGGCAGACACTTAACAACTGAGCCACCCAGGCACCCCTAAAATTCAGTCTTTCTCCTCCTCCCTTCTCAGCCACCAAGTATTTCTGAAAGGATCTCATTAATCTTTATTTGTTGAATGCAAATAGAACATAAATGATATTCTCAAACTTTATGGGTTTCCCTCACTTCCCTATTTCAACCCTCCTTGTTAGTGGCTTAGGGGTATATTTGCCTCTGGAGGGCTCTGGAATCCCTGTTAGAGGATAAATAGTGGGAGAAATAGGAGGGAGGACCAAGAAAAGGCTCCACAGACTTTCTTCAAGTACTGGAAGGTCTTACTTGGGATGATATTACAGTTTTTTTATGTTCCACTGGAATGCAGAATTAGAACAAGAAGTTGAAATCTGTGCCCAGCCAGATTTTAGCTCAACAAGAGGAGAATCATTCTAAAAGTCATAATGTTCCAATAATGGAATCGTTTGTCTCTGAGGTAATGAGTTTCCCATTGCTGAAAGCATTCAAGCTGAGACTGGATTGCTGAAAAGTTCTCAAGCATTCAAATCTACTGGCGATCTGAAGGAGTGATTCTGTATTATATGTTGAGTTGAGTAAGATGAACTCGTTTGTGCTAAGCTTTTGTGCTTCTATGATATGAGATAAAGACTATGACTCAGTTTATTTTCCGGGTTTATGAATGGAAACTCAAAGGATAGCGCTAATGGTCTTGCCAGTCTCTTTGTGGAAGGACCTCAAGTTACTGAAAGGTGAAAAGGCAAGATGAATTAAATGGAATATGTCCCTTTGACATCTGCCTCAGACAGTGTACCACCTGTCAGCCTGAGGTGTGGAGAAAGTGGGGCTCATCAAGTAGCAGGGGATAAGAAAGCAGTAAGGCTTGAGCAGAGACTCATGTTCCTGCTGCCTTGGGTTGCTTCATCTTCTTGCGTGACAGGAAGATGACATCATTTTATGGGAAGACTAGCACCCAGAAAAAGAGCAAGATTCCCAACCATCTCTCTTTTTAAAATTGTATATTTTATTACCACAAATTTAATTTTACAGAGCACCAATCTCATCAACTTTAATTTACAGAAGGATAGAATGGTACAATGGGAAGAGCCTTAGAGGCTTGATCTCAGCACCTCCATTGTGGTGGATTTATGACTGTTCACTCTCTCTGCTTCCCTTTAAGGTGGAGGAGTATATTTCTCCGTGCTACTGAGGTTGGGCTTGCTTTGGCCAGTGGAACATGAGTACAAGTGGCACATGACATTTCTGGGCAGAAGCTTTAAAGGCCCAGTTTATACCTCACTCTACTCTCTTTTCCCCTAGCCACAGCTCTGGGCAGTGGTCCCAGGGGTGTTGCGTCATCCCACCTGGGGTGCAGAATGAAAATGATGCAGAGGAGAGCCCGAGCTGACTGGGACGATCATGTTGCAAGAGTGAGAAAACAGCCTTTGTGGTAAGCCACTGGGATTTGGGGGGTTACTTGTTAGTATGGCATACTGAGAACATCTTGACTGGCACAGAAATAATTAGCTTTGTGATAGCTAGGAGACAATGTCAGTCTTTTAATGATCATCGTGATCATACTAACAGTTAATGTAAATCGATACTTTCTACGTGCCAGGCATTGTGTTCAGTGCTTTTTTCTTCACAGCCACTTGACAGAAACACATATTATTTTTTAGAAAGATTTTATTTATTTGAGAGAGAGCATGCGCGAACATGTGTGAGTGGGTGGGGGGAGGGGCAGAGGCAGAGGGAGAAGCAGACTCCCTGCTGAGCAGGGAGCCTGCTGCGGGGCTCAATCCTAGGATCCCAGGATCCTGGGATCATGACCTGAGCCTAAAGCAGACGCTTAACTGACTGAGCCACCAGGTGCCCCGTGGAAATACATATTCTTAATGAGAAACTGAGACAGAGAGTTGATGTAACTTGCTGAAGATTATGCAATCAGTGAGTGACAAAGCTAGAATTTGATATTGGTCATGACCCAGGCAGGAATCCAGGCTCTCAAGCAGTTTCCTGAGTTGTCATTCCTCCTCTTCCTCTGATTCTCAAACTTCTCATCCGTAAAATGAGGCTCCACATCACTTTTTCCTCCTCACGATACTGTTTTGAAGAAAGGACTGGATGAAGAAAGGCTTTCTGGTTTTTCCTCTTCCCAGGATAATGGGAAGCAGAACTAAAAACAGATCCCAGAAGGTGGCTGGCTGTGGGACATTTACACTAATAATAAGTTGCCCTTGCTTGATCTCTTTCAACCTTACACAGCCATGATGTCTCCAGCATGGCTCTGGTAAGATGGAAGACGAGGTTGAACGCTAGCCTCACAGCTTGATTATGCCAGGGCCCTGAGAAAAGTAGCATGGTCTCAGTGTTTTGGGGATGGTTGGGTCTAAAGGAATCAGAGGGACTTGTCTCCCCTGATGGTGTGAATGAAAACATGAAGCATAGAGGGTGAGCTCTCTAGAAAAATCCAACAAATAGCCTGGTTTGGTTGGTTCATGAAACAGTAAGTGGATTGGAAAATGTCATAACAAACCACAAACAGCCACAGAAATAACTGGGCACAGCTTTTACCCAGCTTGTTTAGATATCAGCTGTTCTTTCTGAAACAGTCTGAAAAATACGCCATACTTGGAATTTTTAAAGCCCCAGGGAGAGAAGTGAGAGACCACTGTTTTTTGCCCTTAGCAACCTATGTTTTTTCCTCACAAAACTGGCTATTTCCTTGTTTTTCTTTGTAGAATTACTATGTATATATGGTTTTATCTACCCACAGTGAAACTGAATCGGTCCCTTCTAAGCAGGAGTTTGTAATACTTTTATGATTAATCCTATTTTTCTTTGATTTTTTTGGAAGATAGTATTGCTAGGTTGGGTTCAAAGTCAGAAAAATTATCTACCTATCTGAATAATATCAAGTGTGAGTGATATGTATGTGTGTGTGCACATGCATGTGCGTGTGTGAAAGGGGAAGAGAGAACTAAGAGGGGGAGAGAAAAATGTAAGTATAACATTCATTGATCCTCCATTGATCCTTTTGTAGGGGAAGAATTTTCAACTTTCTCCAAATAGTTATACCAGTTGTGGTTGTTCTCCTGCTCTTCCTCTTCTGCCACCTCCTCTCATCCTTCTTTTCCTTTTTCTTTTCTTCTTCTCCTTCCTCTTCACCTTCTTTTTAGTTCTTTTTTTAATAGCCAAATATACACAAAATTTACTCATCATAACCATTTTTGAGTGTACAGTGACATTAAGTGCATTCACACTGTTGTGCAAATGTCATCATCACTCGTCTCCAGAACTATCTTCATCTTGCAAAACTAAATCTCTGTACCATTAAATGATAAGTCCCCATTCCCCCCTGCCCCCAGATCTGGGCAGTCACTATTCTACCTTCTGTCTCTATGAATTTGATGACTCTAGGTATCTCATGGATGTGAAATCATATAGTACCTGTCCTTTTGGGAATGGCTTATTTCACTTAGTGGGATGTCCTCATGTGCATCCATGGTTTAGCATGTATCAGAACTTCCTTCCTTTTTAAAGAGTGAATAATATTCCATTGCATGGATATGTCACATTTTCTTTATCCAGTCCTCTGTGAATGGGCACTTGCATTCCACCTATTGGCTGCTGTGAGTGATGGCTGCCATAAACATGGGTATATAAATGTCTGAGTCTCTGCTTTCAATCGTTTTGGGTATCTGGCCAGAAGTGGATTGCTGGTATACCATTTTACATTTCTTTATTTTTTATTTTTTTTAAAGATTTTATTTATTTATTTGAGAGAGAGAATGAGAGAGAGAGAGAGCATGAGAGGGGGGAGGGTCAGAGTGAGAAGCAGACTCCCTGCTGAGCAGGGAGCCCGATGCGGGACTCGATCCCGGGACTCCAGGACCATGACCTGAGCCGAAGGCAGTCGCCCAACCAACTGAGCCACCTAGGCGCCCCTACCATTTTACATTTCTACCAGCAGCACACAAAGCCTCCAATTTTTCTACATCCTTGAGAACACTTGTTACTTTCTATTTTTTTTAATATTTTATTTATTTATTTGAGAGAGAGAATGAGAGACAGAGAGCATGAGAGGGAAGAGGGTCAGAGGGAGAAGCAGACCCCCCACCGAGCGGGGAGCCCAATGCGGGACTCGATCCCGGGACTCCAGGATCATGACCCAAGCCGAAGGCAGTCGCTCAACCAGCTGAGCCACCCAGGTGCCCCTCTATTTTTTTTTTTTTAAATAATAGCCTAATGGGTAGGAGGTGGTATCTCACTGTGGTTTTGATTTGCATTTCCGTAATGATTAGTGATGTTGAGCATGTGTTCATGTACTTATTGGCCATTTGTATATCTCCTTTAGAGAAATGTCTACTCAATTCCTTTGCCCATTTTTAAATTGGTTTGTTGTTTTCTTGTTGAGTTGTAGAACTTGAAAAAATATATTGCGGTTATTAACCCCTTGTCAGATACATGATTTACAAATATTTTCTTCCATCCTGTGGGTTGCGCATTCACTCTGTTGACAGTGTCCTTCATGCACAAAAGTTCTCAATATTGATGTAGTCGAATTTACCTATTTTTCTTATGTTGCCTGTACCTTTGGTGTCATATGTAAGAAATCATTGCCAAATACAACATCACGAAGCTCTTCCCCTACGTTTTTCTCTACATGCGTTCTAGTTTTAGCCCTTACTTTTAGGTCTTTGCACCATTTTGAATTCAAGTTTTGTACCACCTTCCTCTTTTAAACTAGAGAGAGCACTGTGTTCTACCGATGTAACTTGCTATGTTGAAGGCATTGTGTGGTGCCGTGTGGGACTCAGATAAAGGAAGCCTGTCTCCAACCTCAGGAGTTTGAAGGATGAGGACACAGTAGTCATGCTACGAAGCATAAAGTAGCCTTATGGAAGAGTTGGAAATAAACTAGGTCCGCTCTTGGTTTTTTGAGCAACACGGGAGCTTCAGGTTTTGTAGTGTACTCTCTGCAGGTCATAGGTCAAAGACTATACAGGAGAAGGTCACAAAATGGAGGATAAGCTGAGGAAGGTGCGATGGACAATGGAGCCAAAGTCCCTGCCCAGACACCGTTGTGTAGAAGGGACTGCTTATTGGGATTTACTAGGCTCCAGATCTGTAACCATAACTGCCAGTTGGCCCTGTCCTGCTCAAGTACCATCAAATAGTACCTGAGGGGGCTATTTTATTTTATTTTTAATTTTAATTTTTTAAAAAGTAGGCTCCATACCCAATATGGGGCTTGAACTTATGACCCTGAGATTAAGAGTCACATGCTCTACTAACTAAGCCTGCCAGGTATACTGTGAATGGGCTATTTTAATTCTGGATTTTATAAAGTGACAAAGAAGGATTTGTTGATAAAGTCCATATACAATGTAGGAGCCCACACATATATACTAACTTCAGAGTCGGTCATTTATTAAAGTGGCTAAGGAAAGTGTCTTTATAGTATTTCTGTCTGGATCCTTCTCTGGAGGTCCTGGGTCCACATAGTTTCTTGATTTATTTCTTGGTTCTGTGCTGATCCATGTCAGTGCATATGATACCAGCCACTACTTTGGCTCAGAACAGCTATACTCATTCATTACAGAGGATTCTAAGTATCTACCCTGATATCTTTTGACATTTACAAAATAAGAATTTTATCATGTGACATTAGCCCTTTTTATTTTGTCTATAACTCTTTTCACTATTTCAGATGCTTTGTGTATTGATTGCTCCCCTAAATTTAAGCTCCATGCAAGCAGGGCCTTGTTTCCTTGTGGTATCTCTAGCACTTGGCACCTTACCTGGCACAGGATAGGCACTCAGTAAATATGTGTGGAATAGATAAATGTATATGTAGGATTTTGCTATTTTGCTCATGTTTAATACTGCACAAATCTGAGTGTGTGGCATTGTTCTAAATCTGTACTTCCAAATGCCTGCTAAAAATGTATTCTTCTCTGTGCCCCTCTGTGGGAGGACTTTTCTGTTTCCCTGGTTTTTGGTAGAAGGGAGATGACTTGTGAGTTGAGCACTCATTAAGAGGCTTCCTACTGTTCAAGCATGTAATCCAGCTCTGGGCACTTCCTGTGCCACTCCATTAAATAGCTAGCTTTGACTCTGCAGTTGGATGCTTTTCACTGCCTCTCTGAAGTCATATGGTTTAGTTTCTTAATTTCTTCTGGCAGCTGTATATTACAGAGCAGACTACCTGTTCTGCCAATAACCAACACCTGGGTAACTTGGGCCAGTTATAAAATTTCTTTGTGCCTTCTTTTTCTCATATGTACAACGGGGATGGTGATAACTAAAATTGGTTGAGCCAGCCCTTGTTCTAAGTATTTTATATTTGAAGTATGTTCAAGGTATTGTTCTAAGTATTTTACATGTTGAATAACAGTCCTATGAAGTAGACGCTGTCATTAACTTCATTTCATAGAAAAGAACATTGAAGGATCGAAAGGCTGGGTGCTTCCCCCAGGGTCTCACAGGTAGTAAGCGGTGGAGCCAGAATTCAAACACACAGAGTTTGACTCCAGAGCTGACAGTTTGGGGCTGTACCCCCTCATCAAGGGTTGATGAAGAGGATAAGAGATAAAAAGAAAAGTGCTCAGCATTGCCTGGACCAGACTCAGCACTGTGTAGATGTTGATTGTTCCTTTTGCTAATAACTCATGTCCCTCTGCAACAAATACAAGGAGAGCATTCTGAAAACCACAGACACCAGATGGAGATGGTAAAGGGATAAAGGGATGAAGTGGATAAAGAGTAAATAAGGATATTCTCATTGGAAACAGTTTTCATGGAAGCATGAATCCCGAGGAGGGAGTAGAAGAAATAAATAAACCCAGTTCTTACATAGGAAAGAAGCAGAGAAGTTGAAGGTCATTGATTGAGGATGCCTTTGAGAAAAGTCTGTGGGGGCAGTGGCAGTTCTGCATGTCATGCCCCTGAAGGAAGGAGGAGGGTGCCTAAAAATTGAGGAGCACTTCCATCCTCTGTTCTGCACACACCAACTATGGGAAGAGGAGATTTCCATGGTGGAAGATTTCCAGATGGGTGGGAGTAGGGGCAGGAAAGAGAGTTGTTCCAATTCCTGAATAAAAAATCCCCACGATTTGTTATCCTCTTTGTGTTTATTGTGTCCTGCAGGAATGTAAGGTCCTGGAAATTTCAGCAGGAAGAACAGAGGTGATTTCAGGAGGGGAGAGGCAAACTACCAGCATTGAATAGATAAGATGATAAGATAGGGTACCTTGGTAGAAAACAAGGAAATATATTTAAAGAGTTGTAGGCTTTTCCCCATATATTAGGACAAGAACTATGTGTAGGTCATACTGTAGCACATTTTTGAGAGGGTCAGGAGACCCAGGAGATGACACACACAAAAACATACAAAAGAAATTATTTCAAAACTTAAGAACATAAGAATGAAGGTACCTAGCCTTACATAAAACACCTCAGAGCTGAGAGTTCCTTGTTAGGAAGAGGGGGAGAGAAGGTTAACTTGACAAAATCTAAATGCCGTAGAGAAACTTGAGGAAATAGGAAGTGAAAGAGACACAGTGTTTAAGTTTGAGGGATGGGGTGGGATGACCTCAAAATGCTTTGCTTTGTGCCTTCATGTCACCCCCATTCCTCCTCTCAGGAGACTAGTACTTCCTTGGACAAATGTTTCCTCAAAGGATCGGCTTGTTTAGTTCTTGGAGGAATGTAAACCATGATAAGAAAACAGATGGGAGATCAAGGTCATCATAACGGAGCAGAGGATGAAGGACAACCGCAGATCTTTTGCTTGAGACCAAGCAGGTGTCTTTAGATTGAATGTGCCTGTGAATTGCCTGAGGAGGTTGTTAAAGGCAGATTCTGATTCATTCAGTGATGGTGGTGGTGTTCTGACTCGTGTGTGTGTGTGTGTGTGTGTGTGTGTGTGTGTGTGTGTGAGAGAGAGAGAGAGAGAGAGAGCATGAGCGAGAGCTAGACAAAGTGAGAGAGAGAGAGACAAAGACAGGGAGAGACAAAAAGACAAAGAGAGACAAAGTTGAACTTTTAGTGTAGCTTTGGAATTTTAATGGGCGATAGAACACAAAAAAGGAGGGGGGACAGGAAGAGTGGGAACATGGTAGCAGTTAGAGAGTGAGACCAGCACCCCAATTTGATATAACATGTCCTTTCTATTTATTACATTATATAACCTATAATGTACTAAGAAGAAACTTTGCCAAAAGTTTATTTTGGTTTATTTTGGCCCAACCTTGAGATGGGTTTCTGAAAACACCTGCATTAGGTAGAACAATAATTCTCAACTTTTTTTCAGTATCCTTCTCCCTACTATCACTCAAAGAGCCTTTTGAGATATTTCTTTCCCTAAAAGCTTCCCTGTGAAATTTTAATACCATAGTTATATTGCATTCTTGCTCTGTATTGTATGTATTTCTGTGTTTTACACATAATAAGGGTAAGATTTTTTTTTTTTGGCCCTGCTTCCTCCAACCCCAAGAATCAATTTCACAGCCTTGGCAGTGATACCACCCTGTTAAGACTGTGTGAGTTAGAAGGTTACACATCAGAATAAAAGTATGAAAGCACTTAAAATATGTTTTATGTTTATTTAATAGAGATGCAGTGATACAGCCAACTCTGTCCCCATACCCCATCTTTTCTTCTTAAGTAACCAATTGGCAAAGTTTTAGCTAAGCACAACCAGTCAAACTAGAGGACTATATATTTCCCACCCTCCCCAACATTTTCCCTTCAGCTAACTGAGCACAATGACAATGAGCTAAACACTACCTTTCTTAGCCTTTCTTATGGACTCCCTTTGGCCACCTAACCAAGTTATGGCCAATGAGCTATAAGCAGTGGAAGAGAAATAAATGTCAGTATTAAGCTACTATATTGTGAAGGTCTCTGTTCTCATAGCTGAACCTAACATTAATAGAAATCTTGTTTTCATTTCATCTTGAATTATTAATTATTAGATCTATATAATTAATTGGCATTTATTGGGCTGCACTCCTTATAAATTTTTCAGGATTTTTTTCCTATGTCCTTCTTCTGTGTCTAGCTCCATATTTTTAATGACTTGCATTAAACATTCATATAGAGGTGCAGACAAAAAAAAAGTGACTTTTGTATGTATAATGTTTGCTACAAGTTGTGTTGGCTGGGGTGAAAGTCTATTCATTTTGAACTTATGACTTCTAGTGATGTGTAATTGAATTTTGAGTAAGGGGAGTTCTCAACTAGGATTATGGAATACTCGGGAGTGATCAGGAGGTAGTTGAAAGAGAGAAAGAAGAGGGGAAAATGGTAAGATGAGATAAATCAGAAATCAAAAAAATCATTTATGCTTCAGATTCATTTAGGGAAGAAAGTAAAAGGATGCAAAGAAATATTTGGAAATTTGTGTTGGGTTGCTCTTGATTAGCAGGAAAAATAAAGGTTTAAAGGTCAAAGTAAGTGTCAGAAGAAAGGTTCAAAAACAAAAAACCCTTCAGGAAAGAATGGATTCCAGCAATAGTCATGCTTGTGCTGATTTGAAGTAGGGATTTGCCCACTGATAGGAAAGCCCCTGCAAGACTTGTCACCTGCAGGCTCGGTACAAGAGCCTTCAATTATTTAGCTTAAGAATACGGGGTAACATAATAAAATAAAAAAAAATTAAAAAAAAAGGAATATGGGGTAAGAGGGATGCCTGGGTGGCTCAGTCAGGTAAGCATCCGACTCTTGGTTTCGGCTCAGGTCTTGATCTCAGGGTCATGAGACCCTCTCACTCTGCCCCTTCCCTGCTCTCTCTCAAGTAAACAAATCCTTAAAAAAAAAAAAAGAATAAGGGGTAAGACATCAGGAATTGGGCTTTCTTAAGTTGGATTTTTTTTTTTCTGGGAATCTGATTGTGAATACTTTTTGAGTGGTAACCAGCAGAATGACTCACAGTAAAATACAAAATTGGGCAAAAAATTTGTAGAACTCTTGGAGGTCTTTCTTTCTTTCTTTTTTATTAGTTTCAGAGATAGAATTTAGTGATTCATCAGTTGCATATAATGCCCAGTGCTCATTCCATCAAGTGCCCTCCTTAATGCCCATCACCCAATTACCCCATCCCCTCCCCACTTCATCTCCAGCAACTTTCAGTTTGTTCCCTAGAGTTAAGAGTCTGTTATGGTTTGCCTCCCTCTCAATTTTCATCTTATTTTATTTTTCCTTCCCTTCCCCTATGTTCATCAGTTTTGTTTCTTAAATTCCACATATGAGTGAAATCATATGGTATTTGTCTTTCTCTGACTTATTTCACTTAGCGTAATACCCTCTAGTTCCATCCACGTTGTTGCAAAAGGCAAGGTTTCATTTCTTTTTTGATGGCTGAGTAATATCCCATTGTGTGTGTGTGTGTATATATATACACGGTACCTTCTTTATCCATTCATCTGTCGGTGGGCATCTGGGCTCTTTCCGTAGTTTGGCTATTGTGGACATTGCTGCTATAAACATTGGGGTGCATGTGTCCCTTCAAATCACTATGTTTGTATCCTTTGGATAAATACCTAGTAGTGCAGTTGCTGGGTCACAGGGTAGCTCTATTTTTAATTTTTTGTAGAACTCTTGGTTTAAAAGAAATAACACACAACAACAGGAGAAATTGGTTGCTTTGTAAAGCTGGATTAAGAGAAAGAATTTGACAGGATAGAGTGTTTGCTTAATTTAGGATGATATGAACACACAGGTTCTCTTCCCAAGTCATAAGTCCTATAGGAAGAAAAGGTATCTGGTGTGCTATATAGAGTGTCTGTGTGGCAGACACTGTTAGGATCTCATCAATAGCTACTCCCCTCAACTTCCTTGTTAACCAAAGCTACATTTTGATCAGAGAGGCAAAGGGCTGTGCTCCCAGGACTGATCAGCCTTGGTCTAAGTTGGCCATGGAGCTCCTTTTCCCCTTTGTCAGATTTTCACTCTCTCAGCCACTCTTGCAACCAGGAGTGGTCCTGTGACTTAGTTCTAACCAATAACCTCTCACTAGAAAGTTGCTAGGGTGCATTTGTGGAAGTATTTTCCTGTTCAGATAAAAATGCAAGGATTTGCAAGAGAAAATTTGTTCCCTTTGCCCAATTCCCCCTGCTTGATATGCTGGTGTGATGTGCTAACTGGATCTATATTGGCAACTTGTGACCTTGTGACAAACAAGATGAAAAGCTTATATATGGAAGTTGCTGGAGTCTAATTTTGTAAGAAGCCTATTTTGTTTGGAGCCTGGGTTTTGGAAGACATTATGGAGCTACTAACTTACCCCATGGCTATTCATAGGTGGGTGTTGTAGGCTTGATGATGCAGAGAGAAATAGAACATAGAAAGAACTAACTGGGATGGCAAGATTTCCTTATATGATGCAGAGAGCCCATTTTGTGCTAAGATTACCCTCTTTCCCAACTAAATGGTGTCAAAGGAGGTGAGCTGGCAGTTCTGAGCTCCTGTGAATTAGTGGACTCCTTGTATTGACCCCAAATTTGGACATTTTCTTTTTTTAAAAAATTTTTTATTTGAGTATGGTTGACACACAATGTTACATTTGTTTCAGGTAAGACATATTCTTGAGAGATAGAAGAAGCATTGGAGAATCATTAACTCGTCTCCCTGGGTTCATGTACATGTTTTGACATTTTTTTTTGCCAATTTGGTAGTAAGTGAAGGGCATAGTAAAATGAAATTACTTTTGCCAATTCTGAATTTTTCTCACCAATCTTTGAATCCATACCAGTCTTTGTGATCTTGTCTAATTTAAATATCTTCATGGTTTAAGCCCCTGAGAGCTGGGTTATCTGTTACTTGTAGGCAAAAGCATACTTAATGAATGCCAATAGGAATTTTAACAAAGACTGGGTGGATTATAAAAGAAATAAGGACCATGGGGGGGGGGGGATGTGGATAACAAATGTCCAAGCAGTCTCATCTTATATGCTGACAATGATAATCAAAGAAAAATTACACAAATGAACAAGAGTCCTGAATGATGTACAGATGTAGGAGGAAAGAATACATAGACATTTCCAGCCATGTTCTGGCACAAGAAGTGGTAGGAGTTCAGTATGGTGGCAAGAGAGATTTGGAAGATCTGGGTTTATGACTTGTCTCCAGTGCTTGCTGGTTGAGGGACTGTTGGTCGATAGATCACCTCTGTGAGCTTCAGATGTATTTGTAAGAAGGCCATGATAACATCTACTTCTCAGGTTGTTGTAAGATAATTTGAAATAGCATATAATCAGTTTGTGTTACCCAGGACATACTAGATTCTGAGCAATAGAGGAGAATGAGCTGTTTTCAAATCTGTGGTGAAAATTTGAAGGTTCTTGGAGCCTTTGAGAAAGTCACTTATACATCTTTGGACTTATGTTTCCTAATCCATAAAAATTAAAGGTTTGGACTAGATGGGTTTTTTTTTTCATTTTCTAGATTTATACATCTGTTTCTAAATATATAAGAATAACTTCAGTAAGTAGCAGAAAAGGAAGAGAGAAATAGGAAGAGAATGAAGCCTATGGGAGATTGGCCCTTCAAAGAAAGAGATGGCTGTAGGTAAATTCTATCTTTGTATTCTCTTTGGATCTCACAGAACCCTGGTTGTGCTCCACCTCCCAGTGATTTTTTTTTTTTTTTTTGACACGGGAATTTCAGAGTGGATACATAAAGTGAGCAGAAGGGAGGATCAAGGCAGTGGCTCATGTTCCAAGTCTTGAGCTGGGAGGGAAGAAAGCCTCCTTATGTCTTGCCTCACGTGTGTACACACTACAGTGTCACCCCGGCCGAGGGGTGCTGGGGTGGGATTTTAAATCTCTCTTCTGGATCAAGGTGCAGTCAAGCGTGGCAACACTGCATGTGGTTATTCTGACACCTGAATATGGATTCTCTCCGGTGTGGTGGAAACTAATGGGAACATTAGGGAAAGGGAGGGAGCAAGGTAAGCTGGGAGGCAAACATACAGCTAGGGAAAATTTTGACGGGGGTGTTGTTGGATGTGCAAGGAGGGAACGAAAAGAACCAAGCCATATTGAACCCCGAGAGTGGGAGACTGTGTGGGACAATGAGAAGTGGTGAAATCTATGAATCTTTCTGGGGATGGCTATCTCAGATAAAAGATGTGAAAGGATACTTTTACTCCAAAGTTGTGAAAATTGTACATTTTCTCATGCTTCACATTTACTTCTCTCAAGTTGTTAACTTTGGGGTACTCAGTATATTCTCTGTATTGTGGGCTCACCTTTAACTCTTCATTTTATTTCAGCCCCTAGATCTACTCAGTTATGTGTCCTCATCCTCTTTTGGTGCTGTGCCTGCTGTTTCTTACTGTGTGGTCCAAAATTCATACCTCATCCCCTCTGACACCTCTGATGCCAGAGGCCATCAAACTTCTCTCTCTGTGAGCAAGATTTGCCCTCCAGTGACATCTGCAGTTATAACACTGTTAATAAGAACAATTATTGCTCTAAATATGCTATAAATAATAACTTGTTCAGTCCTCCAAATATCCCTGTGAAGCAGATATTGTTGTTGATTATTATTATTATTATTATTATTATTATTATTATTCCCCTTTTACAGAAAAAGACACTGAGGTTAAGTGACTTGCCCAATGTCACAGAACAAGAGATGAAGCTAGAATTCAAACCCAGCTGCCTGGCTTCAACACTCATGCTCCTAACCGCTGTGCTCTAGGGGATCTCCTTTCGTGAAATGCCGTTTTCATGATTTTTTTTTTCTTGCTTCAAAACCTATAATGACTTGTTCTAGGATTAATAGATTGATTTTTAGGATTATTTGCAAACCCTTTGGACTGATGCAGAAAGTTGTTCAACAGAAGACCCTCCCTCCCCGCCCCCCCATTCAACCTTGTGTCTCTCCTGTTGCCCAAACCCACAGTGGAAGTAGCAGCTTGATGCTTGAGGCTGTGTCTTCACCACCATTCCCAATTCTCTCCTCTTAGGGATCAAATTGGGCTTCTGGATAGTAATTTTTGAGCTCCCTGGATTCTTACAGAATTTGAAGGCTGTGTTAGGTAATGTAGTAGTTGATACGAGCATGCTCAGTTTTGTTTCTTCTTTTAAAACTGTGTCAAGGACTATGTCTTGTATTATGAACTAGGTCTAAAATTCTCTAAGGCAAGAGCCAAGACCTCTAAATAAATCTGAGTTTTCCCAGGCCCCTTTAATTGTTCTCATTTATAACATGAATTCCTAAGCTCTTGTCCAGTGCTGGAGTTCTGTCCTGTTTCTGGATGTATTGGAACATGAGACAAAGTGCTGGGCAGAAATGGATCCTCACGAAACCTCTATCGGTTTGACTCATCCTGAAGTCCTTCTAAAATAAACCAAAGACCAGGCTTTCTGCAGTTTGATTAGATATTTTTGAAGCCTACAATGATTGTAAATGTTCAGCTTCTATTTCCCACCATGGCAAATGAAAGATAAGAATGATTGTGTTGGCCGAATTTGTCCGTCAGTCAGCACTCTTTTCTCGTTTCAACTGCTTTGTTAACAGCCCATAGCTCAAGGGAGCAAGACTGGATTGTTTGTGCAGGAAAGGTGTTGATTAGACCTGGAGTGTGTGTCAGATGTCAGGCAGCCCAAACCCAGGAGGTGACCTTGAAAAATGATAGAGTTCAGTAGGTCAGCTCATCATGAGCTGAGCCTATGATTGGCTGTCTCCAGAATTGGGCTACGGGATGGGATGAAGGGTAGGCAATAGCAAATAAGTAAGGAATGAGAGACAGCGGTAGGGGGAGAGGGACAGAGACAGAAATGACAGAGGCAGAGATTGGGAGAGATGGCGAGATTGAGAAGAGAAAGAATAGCCAGCCTGACTGCTATCCACATTCACAGTAGCTTTTAATTCCTTTGACTATACATACTTTCTGTCATTAAATTCATTTCATTACCCCTATGATAGTCAAGTTATACAAATCTGCCAGTACAAACAGCTCTTTGCATTAGAAACAAACTGAAACTCTCTTTCCCTTAGAGATATCTGTTAAGCACCCTGTATCTTACATTAATTGTGGTTCAAGAGAGGACATTAGATGTTTTCTTTCTTTCTTTCTTTCTTTTTCTTTCTTTTTCTTTCTCTCTTTCTTTCTTTCTTCCTTTATTTCTTTCTCTTTCTTTCTTTCAAACTCAAAGTATCTTAGGACAAGACTTCAAAGAATCTTGCAGAGTAAAAAAAAAAAAATCCCACAACTCATGAATTATAATGAAAAAAGGGTTTTGTCTTTAAAACAATATCTTATGCAGGGCGCCTGGGTGGCTCAGTTGGTTAAGCGACTGCCTTCGGCTCAGGTCATGATCCTGGAGTCCCTGGATCGAGTCCCGCATCGGGCTCCCTGCTCGGCGGGGAGCCTGCTTCTCCCTCTCCCGCTCCCCCCTCTTGTGCTCTCTCTCTCTCTCTCTCTCTCTCTCACTCTCTCTCTCAAATAAATAAATAAAATCTTTAAAAAAAAAAATAAAAAAAAAAAATAAAACAATATCTTATGCAATTAGAAGCCAAGTGACCTTAATTACCATGTGAATAATTCAGAGAGGCAAATTAACTGTAACAGGGAAAAATTGGGTGTAGTGTGGTCCTCTCTAGGCATGCGACTCAGATGATATGGTACCTAATCTCAGAGCAGTCAACGTAAGATTCTGAAATCTGGTTGTCACAGTTAATAAATTTTTGTTATTCACCTTCTAGGTGTTCCTACATGAAGCTGTCATAAAGTATTCTGGTCATTGGTGTTGTTATTCCCTAGCTTCTATTCGTCCCTCTCTGCTAGAGCAGGACTGCGAACCTTTCTTTCAGCATTCGCTTTTCCTCCATCCACACCCCTGCAGCCCTTCCGCTTGGCATCAGAGTAGGAGCAGACGAAAGGAGCATCAAAACGGCAGGCATGTGGCTTGTCACTTTCACGCAGGCGGCTTGTCACTTTCACTTGGGGTTCAAGTTGTAGAGTGTGCTCCAACAGATTGATGTAATAAATATTTGTTGAGGGCGCTACCTTGTAACAGACTTCATGCCAGAGACCACAGGGCAGTTAAAAAAACTAAAATACTGTCATGTGTTCAACTGTCTTATCAAAAGGCGAAGACAACAGGTCTGCCCACAAAGCACCGGAATATAAAACAAAGGGATGTATGCCTTAATAGTAGCCCAAGGAAAGGCAAGAGGACAGGTGAAGACACACATGGATAAGAGTCTCTGAAGGGAGGGGATTTTAGGTCGGCATGAAAAGGACTAGCTATTCACATTTGAGGATGAAGGCAGGTAGGAGGGTGTCACATGAGGGGAATTGGGGATAAGTAAGTGTCTGGAGGCAGAGAAGCATATGCAGAAATGTATCAAATTTAAAGATTCTTTGGATGGGTCGACACAGTGCACTGACATTGAAAGGCAGAACTCTTTGTTACTTGTAACTCCACAGGGCAGAATGCTGCCTTAGAAGGCCAAACAAACAGTTGCACCTGGGGACAGGGTAACAGTGAGCTAGGGCTGTAGACGGCAGGTTGCGTCTGGCAGTCTGGGTGGGTATGGTAGCGAGGGTTTGCAGGCTTCCTGGGGATTGGTTGATTTGAATAATTACACAGCTCCGAAGCATAGAGGCTGTCCCTCCTTGTTTAGTACCTGGCCCAGGGATGTGGGAGCCTCATGAGGGCTCTAGTTGGGTGTATACTTAATTGCCCCAGAGGGAGGTGCCTGATCAGGGAAGTGTTTGGTGGGGGTCTTGGCAAACTGCCCATGAAGGGGAATTGAGAATTTTTAGAAGTGACTTCAAAAGTGAGTCAAGAGAGCACTTTTGAAATATATTGCAGTATATGTAAGCACACTGCACCTACCTTGACTGAGGTTGGGGAGTGGTAAAGGTGGAAGTCGTGAGTTAGGACATTAGGTTATAAAACTAGGTTGAGACCAGACCTTGGGAGAATCTTGAACCTCCGGCTAATAAATGACATTCTCATAGTAGTGTAAGAAATGGGGTCTGCTTCAGGAAATTAGGTAGATATCAAGAGGATGTGGTGTATTTACCTATAATTTTAATAATTTACCTTAAAAAATGGACATATTAGGTGGCAAAATATTATGAGGAATTCCATAATCCTGAAGGACATGATTTGATCAATGAAGACAGGATATGTTATAGCAATAATATAACAAAATGCAGATATTGTATAATGACTATTATATATCTAAGACAAAAGATAAAGTCGTGAGCAGAGAAACTCTCCTCTGAGAGGCTCAAAACTTCGTCTTTGTGAATGCAAAAATCATTATATTCGCCAAGTGGAATAATTGTTCATGTGCTTTTGGTGACCCTATTTGAAAACTACCATGTTAGCGTCTATCGAGCACCCAAGTGTCTTGGTAAGTTGTGGAATAATAATTAGTTTCTGTAAAGGCATAAGGAAGTTTTGGAAAATCTGGAAATTGTTGATCCGTGCTGATATTTACCATAAGGGGATGAAATGCAAATTTGAGTTCAACTAAATATATGCAGTGGATGTCATGGTGTATCCACCACCCCGACCCACCCATTCAGGACCAACCTGTGCTCATTCCCTCAACTGCTAAGTGTGTTGGCTGAGGATAGCTCACAATTAAGTCTCTCCCACAGGCTTCCTTGGCCTAAAGGAGTGGCCTCACTCAAGGTTGGGTTCCCAGCCCAGAGGCAATTCCCACCCACTGACTGGTTGATGCCAGGTTACAAAGACCTGCCCCCTGCCTCATTAGGGGAGGTGATGGTTAATTTTGTGTTTGAATAGGCGGCTATGGGTGGGGTGGTCAGATACCTGGTTAAACATTATTTCTGAGTATACTTGTGATGGTGATTCTGGAAGAGATTAGCATTTGAATTGGTGGACTGAGGAAAGCAGATTGCCCTCCCCTGTGTGGGTGGGCATCATCCAACCAATCCACTGAGGATATGAATAAAACAAAAAGATGGAGGAAGGGAGAATTCTTTTTCTCTGCCTGATTGCTAATTTAGGACATCAGTCTTCTCCTGACTTTGGACTGGGACTTATGCCATCAATTTTCCTGGTTCTCAGGGCTTCTTGGTACAGAACTGCACCATCAACTTTCCTGGGCCTCCAGCTCACATGTGGCAGATCGTAGGATTTCTTAGCTTCCATAATCACATGAGCCGATTCTTCCTTATAGTAAACCAACCCCTCTCTCTCTCTTCTATCTTTCTTATTGGAGATAGGGTATCTCTCTCTCTCTCTCTCTCTCTCCCCTATTGGCTCTGTTTCTCCTCTGGGGAACGCTGACTAATAAAAGGGACAACCCTGAGGGGCCATCCTAGGTCTAGTGCTTTTGGCAAAAAGGGCCAAAGCCTCTGCTGATTTCATCCTCTTGCTCTGCTCCTGTCGGCTTCACTCCCCATGCTCAATCCTGCTTCTTTCCTCTACTGCAGGTCAGCACTCCCAAGAGCATCTGCCAATAAACCCCTTGCGCTCAGATCTTCATTGCATTGCAGAGAGTCAAATTAAAGCAATGTTTATCTAAAGAACAACGAAACAATTCCACAAATAATGTATATATTCTGAATCTTCTTTCATTCCAAGTTGAGAAATGGTTTGGGAAAGAGAGAACACGTACAGGTTTTTCAAAATTGTATCTATCCTTTAAAATAAAAAAAAATTCACTGTTATTTGAATTATTCCAGACCATAGAAAATGAGTAGATTCTTTTTTATAATGCTAACATAACTTGAACACTAAAATGTGATCATTATAAAAAGGAAAAACTATAATTTCCTGTAAGAATATAGATCTAAAAATTCTGTATAGCATATAACAATTGATTCCAGCTGCATATCATGAGAACAGTATAATATGACCTAGTAGAGTTTATTCTAACACCGTAAGGATAGTTCAATGTTAGGAAATCTATCAACATAATTTATTACATCAACAAATTAAATGAAGAAAGTCGATGATTATATCAATAGATGGCTGAAAGGCATCATAAAATTCAACAGCCATTCCTAATAAAAATTCCACATACTTTAGAAATAAAGGACACTATTTAAATATGATAGATTCTTTTTACCAAAACCCAATAGCAAACATTACAATAAACCATGAAATGCTGAAACCATTTCCATTAAAAAATAAAGCTAATTTCTTGTTAAATTTAATGTGTAGTGAAATTGATCACACCTTTCCTTCTACTCCCACTGGTCTAGGATGGACCCCCAGTGCAGTTATTGCAAGGATGTATCTAAACATCTCTTTCTCTCAAAACTGACTTTCTAGAGGTAGGTATAGGCCTTACAGATTTTTGTATCCTTGGTCCCTGACACAGTTTCTGGCACAAAAAATTCCTTGAAGGCCGAAGCAATTGAATGAAAATAATAGTAGAATTTTGAACTTTATGGAAGACCATTTCCCCTTTCCCATAAGACAATTGTGTCAGTCTGACTTACAGACAAGATGCTAAGCATATCCTATCACAAGCATAATTTGCAAGACTGTTTTTCAAAAAGTCCAACCAAAGAATTCTATCTGAATCAGAGAGCAGAGACTGATGAGTCCATTTATGCTTTTTATTAGTATGTTATCTTTCCTTGAAATTTAAAAATCTCATAGGATTTCATCATGATCATTTTTAAAACTCCTTCCATGATGGTTCTAGGATTTACTGACCATATTTAGAAGTTGGCTGTGAACAGCTTGGAAATGCAATAGTGCAAGTCACTTAGTTTATCTACCTTAGAAACCGTAACAATATTGAAAACAAAGAAATGAACCCCCACCCGCCAAACTGCTTGGGAAATGCTTCTTTAAAATGAAATTTTTTTTTTTTACATCTTTCACACCTCCCAAAACCAGATTTTCTTTTAATAAGTTTTTTCTTTCAAAATTGCTATTTATATGTGACAACACCCACACATTTCACTTCTCAAGAACCCTGAGTTATTTCACTTAGTGTTAATGGGGCAGACCCCTTGGCGCAAACTCACTATTACCTATTTAGAAGTTATTGTGTGCTGTTGCTGTGTCTTTCTCTCAAGAGATAATAGATATATGGCTCTGAGATGGAAAACAGAGGTTGGATATTCAAGATTCCACTCCAGAAGTGTTGCCTACTCTGGGTTAACCCTCTCATTTATTTGTTTAACAAGTGCTTATGAAACTCATCGGCTGGAGTAGGTACAGAGGAAGGACAGGGCTCAGATCTCATGAAGAAATTTAGTGTGACAATATTATCCTTGTTCCCTTTCTTTACCTTTTTTCAGCCAATGCTTCATGTTTCTCAAAGAAGTCCTTTGGAAGAACAGGGAAACAAAAAGCTATATTCTTATATTCAATGAATCTAATGACTCTAAAGGGTAATGTAAAGAAATAAACATTATCTTTTTCTCTTCATTTATCTACTTACCTGTTTGTCTATCTAATTCTGGTCTGCTATCTCTGACTTCCTCCTCTTTCTCCTGGGAAGAGCACCCTAATTTTCCTTGGGGGAATCCACCTTCCTCCACTGCCAGACTAGGTGGTTGAATGAGGTTCCATGTCCACCTCAGCTTCAGGACAGGACATGGGATCCAGGTCTGGCTGGTGAAGGGAATTCCTGGGATTTTAGCTGGAATTGTCAGGAAAAGGCACTCTCATCTGGGGTTGCTAAATTGGTGGAGTTCAATCCTAGAGGTGCCCATGACCACCTTGCCATGAAAGTGGAGAAATTATATGAAAATGAAGCTGAACACGGAGGAAGAGGAATTGAATCATGAAGAAAGACATATTTTTGATGAGACCATCTGAGTACTTGAATTAAACCGGGCTTAACATTGGGCCTATAAACTTTTCAGTTATGTGAACTAATACTTTTTAAAAATCAATTTGAGGGGGGCTTCTCTCACCTGCAAGTAAAATATGGGGCCAGGGGCCCCTGAGGCAGCCCAGGGAGTCAGAGAAGCCTTCCCGAGAAAGTCACACCTAAATGGTCTCCCAAAGGAAGTCTGGCTAAGAGGAAAAAGGAGTGTCTTCAGCAAGGAAATAGTCTTTTGGAAAAAATGTGGTTGAGGAAGAGCATGGCTTAATTGAATTGAAAGCTGTTCCCTTTGGTTGGTACACACAGTGTGAGAAGGACCGGAAGCAGGAGCACCATGGAGACACAAGGCTGCTGAGGTTGTGTGGGGCCAGACAAGGCATGACTTTATCCTCAAGGCAAGGGGAAGGGTTTTCGGTGGGGCCGTGAAAGACCCAAATTGCATTCTAGAAGTGTCTGACAGCCATGTAAAAGACTGATTCAAATGGGCAAAACACACATGTCAGAGTAACATGATGGTGGCCTTTCTTAGCAGTGGCAGTGGAACAGGAAAGGAATCAATGACTTAGAGCGCTTTGTAAGAGAATGAGGAGGCTTTGGGGTCCGACTGGGAGGAGATGGGGGGAAGGAGGAGTCAGGGAAGTGGCTGAGATCCTGGCTTAGGCACTGGCCAAAGGCAGTGTAGAGGGAGAGCATCCCAGGGGGAGAAGGTCTTGGAAGAAGCACATTCAGTGTTGGAGAATTTGGGTGTGAGGTGTTTGGCATATTTAGGGGAAATGTGGGATCCATGGAATAGTCCAGTCAGCTGTGTCAGGAAAGTGAGAACTGGAGATATATAAATGTGGGAGGTGTGGTTGTGACTGACACCATGATTGTAGATGAGTATTTTGGAGTCAACGTGTTAGGTAAGGAAGGAAGAGGGCTTGGGGAAGAATCCTGAAAAACACTAACATGTAGGGAATGACCAGAAGAGAAATCGTTCCAAAAGGAGCCTAGAAAGAATTAATGAGGAAGACAGAAGAAAAATCAGGAGACCATGACACCTTAAAGGCCAAGACTTTAGAGAGTATGTCAAGGAATGCTGGGAGTGGCCAGCAATCTCTATACCAATGGATGAAAGATGACTCCAAACTTTGTTGTGAAAGAAAGAAGGCAAGGGGGTCAATGCTCAGAGACGAAGACCCTTTGCTCTTCTTTGCTCCCGCTTTTATTGGTCCTTTAGGATAATCATTAATCTTTATCAATGTTTCTCAAGCATGTGATGTGTGACAAGGGGTCTTACTGGAACTAGGAGGATCTGTTTACAGGAAAGATAGATATGCTAATCTGCATGTTCTACAAGTTCTGCTAAACATAGCCTAAGGGACAATGTCTACATCTCTGAGATTACAGGGCGGCTGTTTGGGCTAAGAAGGCTTTGGGGAAGGCAACTCCCTGCGGCATTCCTACGGCAGAATGTTCACGCAGGCCTCGGCATTCCAAAGGCCTACGCCCGTCTCTGAAACCTTCCATCACCCCCAGCGGCCTCCATGTTACATTTTAGCAAGCCAGGTATTATGGCTGATTTCATGCTCTACATTAACCCCAACAAAGGAGAAGGTGGCAAAGAGTCAAACATGCTACTTAGGGGCCAACAATTGCTGTGAGTTGGGGAGGTTATTGTTACTACTTGTCTGACAGGTGGGACCAGAATGCTCATTGCAGAGAGATATGGGGTTGTTGGGGGGGAAAAAAAAGAAATTTTGATAAATACTTGATAACACATGTCAAGGTTTCAAAAGAAGGAAAAGCTGGTCTTCAGGATAGAAGGAGAATTTGGAGGTCTTGCAATAATTCTGGAAGGGATGGCAAGGAAAGGAGACAGAAGAGAAAGAGCCAGGGAGCTCACAGGGGCCCCAGATCATTTGTGATGGGACACTTTCATGGAATGTCACAGAAATTCCATAAAATGTCATAAATTTGTGCTCCATTGAAGTGATGGTTGTTATTTTCTAGAAACTGAAAGCGGGGCTGCGTTTCACCCTGGAGAAGGTGTGGGAGGGAATGGAGAGTAGGTGAGAGCCCTGAAGTTGAAGCTATGGTGGAGGAGGCTTGGCAGACGTGGGTGACAGAGCTGGCTGGAGGTGGGCCCAGCCTTCCTGGATTTAAGTCTGGGTCTCCCATTTATCAGCCTTGGAACCACCCTGAGTCTCAGTTGCCTTGTCTGCAAAAATGAGGATAACAGCACTTCCCAGTGTATAGGACTCTTGTCAGGATTCCATGAGTTACCACATGTGCTGGCACACAAATAGGCTCTTCATAGACATTGGCTGTTTCCACACAGCCCTTTGGAAGGGCTTTGGGCTTCCATGGGCCATGGAATTAGGGGAGATTAGGCAATTTCTTCCAGAGCTCAAGGTTAAGAGAAGTTCCCCAGTGAGGCCTCCATTATGTAAGAGAAGGACTGAAATGGTCTGTGGATTTAGCCACAGGGATGATGTTACTGATCCTGGAGAGGGCAGTTGTAATGAAGAATGTGGACCAAAGGCAAATGGCGGTGTGTATATTCAGAAGTGAGTGAGGGGGGACAATTTTTAAAGAAGTTTAGCTAGGAAAGGCAGGAGAGGGAGAGAGAGAGAAATAAAGAGCTGGCATGGGATCTTATCTCAGAGGCCCCCCATTCACCCAGGGTAGTAGTAGAATCGTCTCTCCTACTAAAGGTGATACCTCGATACCACAAAACTTGCAGTCATAGTTCTTTACTCTATGTCCCTACTCTCATTTAGATTTAAAGAACACAGTCAAGACACAAAAAGTTCCCTGTTGGGAAGTTTAAATTTGAATCTGATACTTTAAAAGAGGCCTATTAATTTGCCATGTTTGTGAACTGAGACCTCATCTGCGTCACACAGTCCTTCATATTTTCGTCCCGAGTGGAGAGAAACATCTTACCGGCATCTCATCGCTCTTCAATAGCTAGAGGCATTATCAGAATTGAGATAATTACCCATAACAGGAATAAATGAATTTTGAGTACATGGGCTCCCACCTCTTATAGGCAGGGCGAAGGAGGTTAACAAGGCAGGCGACTCGTGGCTGGAGGAGTACACATAAGTCATTCTTTTTTTTTTTAAGATTTTATTTATTTATTTCACAGAGAGAGAGAGACAGCGAGAGAGGGAACACAAGCAGGGGGAGTAGGAGAGGGAGAAGCAGGCTTCTCACAGAGCAGGGAGCCCGTTGCAGCGCTTGATCCCAGGACCCTGGGACCATGACCTGAGCTGAAGGCAGACACTTAATGACTGAGCCACCCAGGCGCCCCTCACATAAGTCATTCTTAATTGGAGGTTTCACCCTTGTTCCCCTGAGTTGCTGCCAAGGAACTTTCTACATGTGACTTGAGATAAATGAGCAAGTCAGGGAACTGTTTGCATCTCTAAAATGAACTGCTAGGCTAGTCCTTTGAAATCCTGAAGGGGATGGTGGTGATTAAAGATACATTTTTTACAACTTAGTGTAAAAGGCAGTCAAGAGGTCTGGGAGGAAGAGGAAGGGCTCGGCGAAGCCCAGGAGCAATGACTCCGGGATGCTGTATTTTGCATTGTTTTTGTTACCTATGCTCGAGGCAGTCTGGTTTGGGAGACACACCAGGAGGAGAACCGTCAATCATGAAATCAGAGCATCAGTCCTTCTTGGTAGAGAACAAAGGAAGCAAAGGGAAGCCTTGAAGGGAAAACTATATGAACATCTTCTCTCCCATAACAAGCTCTTCTGCTCCTGAAGAGACGGAGTTCCTCCTTCTTTGGAGATTCTGCTCTCAGTAGCCACATGTTGAGTGTGATCGTATGAAGCCATAGAAATAGCTCTGAGTGGAGAGTCCGTGGTTTGAAGTTATAAGTCTAGCCTATTCACACCTCTTTGGTGACTTGGGGCAAGCTGTGACCCCTTCAAAACTCCTTTTCTCCCACATGTAAAATAGAAAGCAGTTGGCTACAGGGATTCTTACCTATTATGGGATTTTGAGCATCTGGATGGGCGGGCAGATGGGCAAAATGATGTATAGCTATGATAAAGAGGTTCAAAAGAAAACAGCCTGTGTATTTTGCTTTGGGAATTATGTGGGCCATTTGATTGTATGGAAAAAGCATGGGTGTGAAACCTAGACATCTTGGGTTGGCACGTGCTGACAATAATACTCTTACATAAAAGTTTATCCAAACACTTATTATACATTTGCCTTCACCCCAAATATTTGGTTTTCAATTTCTTAATCTTCTGGAATGCCTGAAACTATTTTTGGCATTTTGAGCATTCCTGGGGTACAACTTTATGTTATTTGAAACAGAAATGGCATAAATAACAAAATAACACAGTTCCTGCTAAGCAACTCAAAATCTTCCAAGTCACACAGACCATGAGAAACCAGAACCTGTATTCCCGGACAGGGAATGTATTTGCTCAGTCCACGAAATTGAGATCAAACTTGGATATTATTTTCCAGGTCCTACTCTTTGGAAAACAGACGAAGAATACCCCAATGGCATGAGATGTTTTGTGAATAGCAAACTCTATAAACATTTTCTTAGGAACCACACTTTGTCCCATGAGTAAATTAGATAGGTCACAGGTGTATTTTCATGAACTTATTTTATGCTTAGCATGGAACATGGCATATATTCAGCACTCAAAAATGTTTGTTGAATAAATGAATGAATGCATGTATAGATGGTATTTAAAAGAAACTGTAAAATCTATCATTAGGAATTTTCCTAATTAAAATTTAATTATTGCTATCGATTTTGATCTATTATGTATATAAAAGGATCGACAGTTAATGAATTTCTGAGTAGATGCTTCTGAACTTTTCTTGAGATAGTCCTAATAACTTTGGAAGCCTCCTAATGACATCTGGCTTTCTTTAAGAAAAAAAAAATTGAGAAATAAACGAACTAGTCCACCTGGTTATCCAGATATCTATGGACCAGTCAGGGAATGATTTACTCTTGGAGTAGCTTACCAGATTCTCAGAAAAGCCTCTCTCTGTTAAAACCTTCTTGAGTCTCTGGTGGTGCCATTTGAATTATGGGTACCCTTAAATTCAGAGAGAGAGATCTAGGAAGGAATAGGGTTGACTAAAGGAAGGTATGATCACTTTTAACACTAAGAGAGCATACTCACCAAGATGAGTAGGAAAGTGCTAACTACCCATTTACTATTCTGGGCTCTGATGAAAAACGTGAGTGAAGATATTCCTGTCTGTCTCCCATGGGCTGCATTTTGGCAATATTTAATTTGGATCATCTATTTTCCTTTTTAATTAAGATAACTTTTCCTGGAGGCTTTGCCTGTGGGAAATAAACTCTGCAATACATGACTAATAGCGTGGCATCCTCTTATCATTACATCTGCTAATGAATGCCCAGAATGTGTGCACTACCAAGGACTAGCAGTTTGGGACCAGATGTCTGAAGGGTCTCTTTGCATTTTGACAGTTGACATTTATAGAAAATTTCTTTCCAGCTCTGTTTGATCACATATTTATTAGAAGAGGAATATGGGGTGTGTGTGTGTGTGTGTTTTTCTTCCAGCAAGGAGTCACAGAACACCAGGGTTGATTAGTCCATCCATCATCCTCCTTTAATTATGATGAGAAACAGGCCCAGAGAGGTGAAATTACTTGACCAAGGACACTATTAGCTAGAACAAAAGCTCAAGTCCCCTGAAATTTGTCATAGGCTATATTGCCACTTCTTGGCAAATTCTAGATAAGTTCTATACTTTTATTTGAGGCTTCACTTGAGGCAGAAGATGGTATTTTGAAGAGCTCTCAAAGTGTGACTGTTCCAGCTCCAAGATTCTTTCTTCCTCAGTCATAAGCTCACGTGGCTCAGGATACCCTCTTTCTTGAAACCTGACTTCAGATCATACATGTGGCAACTGATCTGTGTATCCCTACAAGGATGGCAGCAGAACAAAAATTTGTGTGTGTGTGTGTGTGTGTGTGTGTGTCGGGTGGGGGGGGCAGATTGTAAGGGTGTGTGGATGTACAAATCTACAAGTAAACTTTGGGCCATCAAACTGTTTGCCTCCTCTTTGGTTCTTATCCAGCTGATCTTCACCGTGGTGAGGGGCTGCAGGCTTAGGCATCCGATCAGGTCCTCATGCTCTGGTTCTTGCCCTCCAGGATTGGACAACTATGGGGTATTAGCCTGGTCACCAGCCCTGGCCAGGCCCAGATCTGGCATTTACCCCAGGGTGTTGCTTCCTTGTGCTCTCCCAGTGTGGTAGAAAGGTAGCTATCAAAGTGGTGGGGCTCCATATAGTCTCTGACACCATCTTGGACAGACTATCTTGTCTTGCTGTATCTCTGTCTCTTCATCTGTACATGGGGATATTTGTGTCTCAAGAATAAGGATATGTGGAACAGGACCCAGAATTGTCCAAACTGGCTTTGAGTGATTATCCCACATTGACTGGTGCAGTTTGGCTCAAACTGGGAACCACTGTCTTCACCTCACTGGGAGAAGGCAGCTGTCCCTAGTCTCAAAATCTCCTGAGATTGGTGGCTTCCTCCTCCAGCGGAGGTGGCGGTGGGGGGTGAGGGTACAAACTCCTATGGGCTGCTGAGGTCTTCAAGTGTTAGGCAGCTGGCTTTCCCAGCAATCAATGTAAGCAGCCGGCCCCTGAACTCAGGTTACCTGTTTGTACAAGATGGCTCTCATGCTTGCCCCATATGAAGAAAGAACAATAGGGGGTAGCACCCTGTGCTGGAACAGGATGCTTTTGTTACCTCAAAGCACCTCCAACCTCATGTGAACTCAAACAGGACTCTCTGCAGAATGCTCCAAAATCAAAGACTCTCTACATCTATTGCTCTGATTTGAGCCTTATCAAGTGATGCTTCTGTGTTTCCCCAGACCCTTAGAATATTGGGCCATTGTGAGGATCAAATGAATTAATCTATAAAAAATACAAAGGACGGTGCCTGATGTTCTCAGCTTTCCAATGGACATAATCTCTCAATTAAAAGGACCGTAGTGAGTTAATAGTTGTAAAAGCCATGTGTAAACTATAAAGCACGTACACATATTACCTATTATCATTATCGGCTGTATCTTTTGTATCATAATATTTTCTTCATCCAACCTGGGGTATAAAAAGAAATGAGGGCCATGTCAGTATTTATTGGAGAATGGAAAGGTATGGGGTATATATGATGAGGAATAACTAGGCAGGAGGACTCTCCATTTCATTGGTTTTCCTCCAAGGAATATCTTCATTTTTTAAAGGACCTACAGGAGTTGGAAGAATTAGACTTGTATTCTGTCTTAGAATGGGTAATTCCTTTTTCCTCCCTGTGTAGAAACTACCCCGGATCATATCTGTGTCTTTCTGCAGAAAGTTGTTAAAAACTTAGGTCTTTTTTCCTCACACTTTCAGATGTATAAATGCATCTTTATGTACTCTAACACAGTCTCAATGTGAATATGAGAAGGATGAATTCCTGTTAAATATACCACCAGGTTGCTACAACCTAAAATAAGAAATGATATGTCAATAAGCTTAGGACATGAATCTGATTATCTCAACTTATGTGCACACGAGGGCCCTACTGTGAATATGGCAGCAAGGAGAATATTCAGGTGGCTAAAATTACCTCAGGAGTGACACTCTAGAAGCCTGAGAGCCAACCTTGATTGCCCTCCAGATCAGGTCTTTTCATTTCCACCTTCAATATATCTTAAAGTCATTTACTTCTATGTGCACTGCTGTCTTAGCCTAAGTCACACCATCTCATGCATGAACTGCCATAAGAGCCTTCTGGCTTGTCTCTCCGCTGATACTTTTGCCCTACTCCAGCTAATTCTCTACAAAGAAGTTAGAGTAATCTTAAAAATTTTTTTTTTTTTTATTAAGTGAACTCTACCCGCAATGTGGGGCTCCAACTCATGATGACCCTGAGATCAAGAGTCGCGTGCTGTACTGACCGAGCCAGCCAGGCACCCGTGGAGTAATGTTTTAAAACATAAATTGGACCATGTCTCTCTCTGAGCTCCAGTAGCTCTCGTGCTTGGAGTAAAACCCAAACACTTCAACATGGCCTACAGACTTCTATGTGAACTCACAAACTTCTCCTTTGTGTGGGGAAAAGACAGCTACACTGGCTTTTAGTTTCTTCTTTAGGCACTCAGAGCTTTTGCACATGCTGATTTTTTTCCACAGGACTACTTTCCCCCTCTTCACTCTACATCTTCTTTACTCTCCTGCTGGTCTCAGCTCAAATGGCTTCTCAGATGCACACATACACATATGCACACACACTCCCATCTGAATAAGATCCTGTCCTTTATCATCTTTGAACACCCTGGCTTTGCATTCCCTACACTTATATCAGAGCATATAAATGCACCTGTATTTGTTAGTGTATTTATTGAATAATTTTCTTCCTCAGCGGTTGGTGAGATCCAGGAGGAGGGAGACCATGTTTGTTTTGTTCACTAATGAGTACTTCATCTCTAACACAGTGCCTGGCACATAGTAGGTGCTCAAGAGACTTTGATAAGTGAACACATATTCACATTGTCATAAGTTGTCCTGGTAAGCTCTAAAAGCTAAGGAGTCTCAGTGGTTTCCATTGAGCTGACAGTCTAGTGTGTGAAGAAGGCAACTGTCTAGAACCTATTGGGAAACCTGGCTTCTAGATCTGTCAGACCTTAGGTAAGTTAAACCTCTCTGAACCTATTTTTATCCTTGGTAAATTGAGGAAAATCAAGACTTCTAATACTCACCCTTTATACCCCTCAGAAGGGTTGTGAGGATCAATGGAGAGAATTGTACTAGTGCTTAACATATTTATACAGATTTACGTTGTTGTCATCATTAAATGGAAAATTGTGTCTTAAAGCAGAATAGGAAAAGGAGGAAAAGCAGAGGGAAGGAGAAGAGACAAATGAATGACAGCCAGGAGGTCGTTGGTAATAAATACAGTGGCCTGGGATATGTTGTCCAATTTTTAAAATTCCAGTATTTAAGAAAAGCCAAACCAATCAAAACAATCATAAAGCATTTATAACATGTAGATTTTTAGGCTGCTTATGTCTTTGGCAAATTTTCTAGCAAATGAATCCCACTCCATTGAGAGCAGATGTTATCTATATTTTTAAACTTCTTAGATCTTTATGATTTTGGATATCACATCAACAGTCAGTACTTTTGTCATGCCTTCGTTCTTACCTTCCCTAATTTTCCTTTCCTTTTGTAAATTATATGCTGATTTCTAAACCTGTATGAAATCTTTTATGATGCTAATGATTCCTTTTTTATGCCCATTTAATATACTTAATTCTGAAATTCTCAATTCATCAGGCAATTTAAGCAAAAATTATAAAACACCCATTATAATCTGTCTCAGTGCATTTACTATGGATGATTTTAGCTCAGAATGTATTAGTTAAGCCATAGCTACAAAGTTTAATAGTGACATCCTTTGACTCCTGGTTTCACAATGGTTTTACTTGGGGGGGAAAAAGTACTTGTTTCTGGCCTGAAATATTGTACAGCTCAAGTATGACAGAGAAACCTCATCTTTCTCTCATTTTTGGCTTCCAAGTAAGAAAGAAGTCACTGTGAATATAATACTGTAATTAGCTGTCATTTTTTTTTTTATAATGGATCAAGGAAGTGTTCTATTTCATTCAATGTGAATTTAAACTCTTTAAAGAAAATGTATATTTGGTACATAGGAGGTCCTCTAGGTATGCTTAGGATTTTACCATCTCTTTATTTGATAAAACACAGTACAATATTACAGAACTATTCTAGGTGCTAGACATTGAAAAAAAAAAGCAAATAAGATAACCCTTGGCTATTTTTTACTTTTTTACTCATTTGTGTCTTTGGCTCAGATTTCAGTTAGATAAAATTTATCAAATCCAGACTTGGTATGAAGATTCTTGATAGTCTAGAGACTTCCTAGACCATTAACAAATGCTTGATGATTGATTATCAATGCTGGTTTGCAAAACCTGTGTTGTCACTAGCTACACACACACACACACACACACACACACTTTACCACTTATTTATTTATTTTTTAAGATTTTATTTATTTATCTGACAGAGAGAAACAGCGAGACAGGGAACACAAGCAGGGGGAGTGGGAGAGGGAGAAGCAGGCTTCCCGCGGAGCAGGGAGCCCGATATGGGGCTTGATCCCAGGACCCTGAGATCATGACCTGAACCAAAGGCAGACGCTTAACTGACTGAGCACCCAGGCGCCCCTTTACCACTCATTTAAATTCACTTTAATTTTCTAAAAATAAGGATGCCGCATAGAATCTTGTTGACATGCTGTATTAATCAGAATATTGGCTCGGCTGCGTCTACAGAAACCATAAAACAGTGCTTCACAGCAGAAGGAAGTTTTTTCCCTCATATGTGAAAGTCCAGGTTGTCAGGGAGTCTAGAGGAAGAGTAGCCCTTGACGAGGTTATTCAGGGACCCAGAGTTCTTTCTGTTTTGTGAGTCTAGTATCCCTTCATCAGTGTAGACAATGATGTCTCACTACTATGTTTCTGTGCCCAAACCAGAAGGAAGGGCAAAGAGAAAGTGGGAGACAGAGTTTCCACTCAAAAGCATGACCTGGAAGTAGTGCAGTTTACCTCTCACAGGCCGTGGCATCAAACTCGGTTATCTGACTATTCCAAACCAAAAGGGAGGCTGAGAAACTTAGTCTTCAGGTGGGCAACCATGTGTCTAGTAAAGTTCAGGGAGGGTAGAATGGATATTGGGGAAAAATTAGCAATCTTTAGGAGATGTCCTGACTCCTCCTTCCCCCCGCCCCCATGTATACTCCTCATTTTCTAAGGAGGTCAAGATTTTGTTTCATAAAAATCAATTAAAATATGAAAAACTATAAGAGTTTTAGAGCACTCATGAGCCCAACATCCAGGATCTACAAATGTTTCACCCTATTTCTTGATTGAGTCCCAAAGCATGAAAGTTTAAACTCCTCAAATAATCCAGTTCTCTACTTTAGTCTTAAGAACTAGTTACATGGGCAGTTTTTCTTCCTCACTAGTGAGAAAGATGTCCATTGGGAAGAAATGTGCTACCGCAGAAGCAGCCTATTAGTGACAAATTATAAAATTTTACATACTCATTATAAGGTAAACTCCTAATGGTAATGTCTAGAGCTGGGGCTGAATTTGACCACCTCCCTGGCTGAATCCTCCTTGCAGTCATTCGTTACTTCTCTCTGACATCTACCCTGGCGTATGGGGATTCTTTAAAGTATTCATTTATTCATTCCCTCAGTCAATATTTATCGAGTAGCTGTTATGTCCAAGGCAGCGTGCTGGCTGTCGGAGGATGCAGATAAAAGAGTGAAAAAGTATACAATCCTTGCCCTTAAGGTACCTGCGATCAGGACGTGAAGACGAGGGATCCACATAATTAATTAATTAATGCCGTAATGTGTGATGGATGTTGAAGCTATAGGGTGGGTGATGGGTGGTGGTTCAGAAGCAGATTCAGTCTTAACTGGTGTGGAAATCTGCTTTAGAAAGGAAATGACCAGTAGGATGTATAAGTTTTTTGTTTTTTGTTTTTTTTTTAAGGTAATGACAAGAGAAGACCTTCTAGACAGTGGGAACAACATGAGGAAAGTAGTAGTGATGGGAACATTTAGGGTGCTGAGTGGGGAGCCTGAGGCTGAGACTCCCCTAACCTGGGAGATGGGGGGGGGGCATCTGAATGACACCGTAGACACAGACACTGACTCCCTAAGGCAGCTTTTCCCAGTGCTGGGGAAGGCATCTTAAGGGTATGATGCATCTGCAAACTCATGCTACTTGTCCAGTCACACCCTAGGCTCCGAGAAGCAGTGCTCTGGCCAGGGACAGATCCTCTCAATGGCCCCTCCATCTCCCGCCCTTCTAGAATGACTGGGCTCCTTATTTCCTTATGCAAATGAAAAGCATTCTAAAGCCTGACTCTCCAAGTTAACTTCTGGACATCAACACGGTCCAGCACACTTCTTGAAATATAGAAGGAAAAAGCAGTGTGCTGTATTACTGTTCTTATCTTTGTGGTTTTGAACTTGCAAACAGCAAATCTTCCTTTACTGCAGAAGATAGGGAACTCATCTCTCTGCCACAGTTTGGGCAAATCCTGGGAAAACAACAGACAGATGAGATTTAGGAAAGTAGATTATTCAAAAAGTCACTTTAAAAACATATACAAAAGAAAGCAAGCTCATGGCTCTCAAAAGTGAGACTCTCATGAGTTAATTTCTTTTTTTTCTTAAAGGTTTTATTTATTTGCCAGAGAGAGAGAGAGAGAGCACACAAGCAGAGGGAGTGGCAGGCAGAGGGAAAAGCAGGCTCCCCACTGAGCAGGGAGCCTGATGCGGGACGCGATCCCAGGACTCTGGGATCATGACCCGAGCCGAAGGCAGATGCCCAACTGACTGAGCCACCCAGGCACCCCTCATGAGTTAATTTCTGAAATACAATGGAGACATCCAATCTTTAGAGTATTCAACAGTCCTAAAAGTTAAACAAAAACATTTGCGTTTCTGTGCTGAGCTCAGGGGATTCTTTTTTTTTAAAGATTTTTTTTTTTTTATTTATTTGACAGAGAGAGAGACAGCGAGAGCAGGAACACAAGCAGGGGGAGTGGGAGAGGGAGAAGCAGGCTTCCCGCTGAGCAGGGAGCCCGATGTGGGACTCGATCCCAGGACCCTGGGATCATGACCTGAGCCGAAGGCAGACGCTTAATGACTGAGCCACCCAGGCGCCCTGATCTCAGGGGATTCTGCATGAGATTCTTGCCTGCCACTGTCCTGGAACCTGAAACAGAATACAGGCAAAATTTTAAATTGGGATCAAAATGTTAATTTCTCTCCCATATTTTGACTTATAGCAGTTTCTGAACTCACTGAGTTGAAAAGAATGGTTTCCACTTTGCCACCATCAGACAGTGTCAGACTGAACTATGAGCATTTCAATCAGGAAGAAGTGTTTTGATTTTGTTTTACATCTAGATGAGGCTCTTTGCAGATGGAAGACTTAAGAGATGTTGTAGCAGGAGAGCAGATTCTGGCTGAGGAAGAATCCAAAACAGAGAGAGGGATGGGAGAGCCTACCAAGTAACTGATTATTTTGGTTCTATCTTCCTGTCTCAACAGGGATAAATGCTAGTGTAGGTGAAGTGTTTTGGCCTCCTAGGAAAAAAGGGAGTAGAGCAACCCAAGGTGGTATGAATGTCTTCACTATTATTTATGAGGGTTAAAGCTGAGTGACAAAGCTCAGAAAAATTTTGATGCAGGTCTCTTCTCCAGGTGCAAGATACACATTAAGCTAGTGAGTGGGAACAGCTAAGTGTTTTTTGATTTTATGACCCAAAGCCCTGTTTACTTATCATTTATTGGCTCTGTTCTAAGTATCTAAGGATGATTATGTAGATTGTTCATGGGGCAATTTGGTAACAGACCCATGAATAATAAATCAGCATGAACGTTCCGACTAGGCTCTTCTAACCTTTCCTACTCCTTTATTAAATTTTCTCAAAAACTTTTTTTGTGTCCTGAGGTATTGCGCATTGGAGGAAGATTTGTGTGCGCGTGCCAAAATGACTTTTGGTAAACTATCAAATAGACTCACTTTGTCAATTAGGTTGGCATGCTTCAGTCCGGTTGAATATCTGAAACTGGGAAGGAAGGAAGAAAAGTGGATCTCGTGTTTCAGCTCACCTTGTTCTGAGCTGACTCCAGGTACCCATGGGATGAGTTCAAGGCAAATATCTTGATATGATATGATGGGTTTTGAGCCAAGGCAGCTTGAAACACCCATTTTGAAATGCCTATAAGCTGCTTTTAACAGTGAGGATAGAGCAGCAGTACCTGGGAGACAACCTGTAAGTAGACAGAAGATGCCTGTGTATGGTTGTAGTTGCTCATACTTTGTGTTGATATCTACCGTCTTTGGGAAGCCTACAATATAGTTTTCTACAGTAATGCTTATTCATCCTAACTAGATAAGACCTTCTTTAACTTCTGAGACTAAGCTATTAGGGTGCATGGGCCCCTAGAATAAGGAGCTCTTGCTTGTATCCATTGGGCAATGTCTTCCCTGAAGCCAGCAGAAGCAGCTCTGGGGAAATCATTGGGCTTGCTTTTTATTATTGGCCCCACACTATCAGTTGTGTAGAAAAAAAATACTATGGGATGAAGGGACCAAATAATAAGGGGCTGGAAAAATGCTTCCTTTTATAGACATAGCTTGAGGAAATCCTATTCAAGCTCTATTAGAGAACCCAGGGACCCATGAGCCCATCAACTTGGTAGTAGTAAAAGTGGCTAGAAAGGATCCTCATTGTTTGAGTCACATGCCCATTTTCTGGGCAAGAGATGGCTGTGTAATTATTCTAGCATTTTTCTGTTGACTAAAGGGCAAGGTGAACGAACTGTACTTAGGAGACAGAAAACGTTACTTGGCTAATGCCACAGAAGACTTAGTGCCACCTTGACAATTTGCCCAACCAATCTTGGAGAGATTGTCTCAACGTCCGTCTCTATAACTTCTTAACCCTGCAGCTCCTGAGGACTTGCCACCTCTAGGGCCTTGACACCAAATTCAGAGACCTGCCAGTCCTGTCCCTTCTTAGTTTCTGGCAATCTCTTTTCTTTCCCTTACATTTTTTTTTCCTCAAAAGCACTTTCCCATAGCCACCACTTGGAGCATACTTCCCGTCTAGAGCATAATCTCTTGAGGCAGTTTAGGCTTTTATTGTAGATAAGAAATATCTTTGAGTTGAAGAAGGAGCATATATTTTTCCACACTGAAATAAACATTTCCAAGACAATGAAATATGAAAGGATCGACAACCTGCTTAGAAGGGGTGGGAAGCATGGGAAATCCAAATGTAAATAAAACATCTCGAAAAATTGTTCTGTCATATAAGCGAATCATAAATTTCACCTCGATTTAACAAAAATTTATTTTGTACTTTCTATATACTAGCCAGACAAAAGAACATCATCATTAAGGCTACATGGGCTTACGTGAACAGATTATGTTTAAGAGATCAAAAGATTGCCTAAGATGGTCAATGTGTAAGCCACAGCAAATGGTGGTGATGGTGGGGTTTATGGGATGAACAATGGCTGGGGACTAGTCTGAGTATCTGGAGTTTGGTTATGATATTCTAAGCAACAGAGATTTGATAAGATCATGTCTATGTCTTTAAAGGAAGACGTTGGCCACAGAGTGGAGGATAAGGTGAGGCAGAAGAAGAAGGCTAGTTATGAGGCTTTGCTTCTTGGGAGGTAGTGGGGCCAGTCTACCACCAACATTCATTTCATTTGCAGGGCCTGAGGCAAGAGTATGAATGGAGATCACCTCCCTACTCCCAGGACCCCACTCTACTAAGGCCTACTCCCTTTTCTTCCCATTGCCACTCTACTAAGGCCTACTCCCTTTTCTTCCCATTGCCACTCTACTAAGACCTTGTAAATTTCTGGGATTGATGGGAAAAGCTGCCTGTTAGCACTCACATGACAGCATCCACATAACCAGCTCCATCTTGTGCCATCCCTCAGATAGCTCTTGAGCATAGTCAGACTCGTGGGAACATCTGCTCTCAGAAGAATATGCAGTTGTAGAAGGCTATGCAAGCCTCCAGATATATTCTGGGCTATTCGGGCAGGGTACCAGAGTCCCAGGTACCCAGAGTGGGATCCGGAGCATGGGTTCCAGATTGGCAAAATCCTTGGCCCTGTGGATTCCTTGCTCTTGCTCTGTAGGAGGTCCAGATGGGGCCTTTCTAAAGCACAGAGCCTCTAGCAGGGGCCCCATTTGTCTGGATTTAAGGGAGGTACCAGAGAAAGATCCAAAGTTTATTATTAGATATCCCCCATTACCAACACGTAGAGAGGCCACACAGAAAAATTGCACATGATTGTGCCTGAGTATGGGTTAAGGAAAAAAATGATGCCTCTGACGGAGGTCTGGATCGCATCACACTTTTCTCTAGTTGTAAAAAAGATAATAGTAGAGAGATAACAACAAAGATTCCATGCTCTTCTAATAGACTAATTTCAGAAGGATTCCAGTTACTTCTTTCTACTTCTTTAATTGGCCAAGGCGTTAGCAGATGGAATCTCCCCTTTATCTGTGTCCTGGCTAAAAAGGTTTAAAGAAAGTCCAAAACTTCTTCCAAAATGCAGCAGACCTCGGTGTACCAGCCCAATTCCAGTCACCACATTCTCAATGCAACACATTCCCTACCTTGATCCATACCCAGCAGCTCTCATTTCTCTTTGTAGAACCATTGCTTTAAGTATCTACATAATGGTCTGTGTGTGTTTGCACCATCTGTGTGTGTGTGTGTGTGTGTGTGTAAGAGTGACACACACACATCAAGGGCGAGAGGATAAAACTGCTGTGAGGAAGAATTGCCCCCTTTAGCCTCCTCCCTCCATGTGTCCAGCAGGAACAAGGAGCTGAGTTCTTGTGCCTCCGCCCATCACTACCCAGGCACCTGGACCAGTCACTTGGCTTCTCCATATTTTAGTTTCCCCTTTTCCAAGATGCACATCAAATCAAATGAAATGTGAAGTGGGTGTTGAAAAGCAGAGGAAGTCAGGACTCTGAGTGTTGCCTTTAGGACTCCTACCACTGCCCCTTCTGTTTTTGTAATTCTAGCGGCTGAGTTGGGATGTGGGGATAGACATAGTGAGTGAGGGAAGGCAAAATTCAGGAGAGCCGAGCATGGTTTGTTTTCTAGGATAGATGGTCCCTCTGGTACCAGGGTAGCCTTCTGTCTTTAGCTTCATGGGATCATATCATGAAGTACTCTCAAGTCAGAGTAAATTCTGGTAAGTCTTTGAATCCGCTTTATCTTCCCCTCAACAAATCATCTCTTTGTGCAGGTGTATCCTTCTCCTGTGGTTGTGTTTCTACTATTTGCCCCTATGATTCTCACCCAGAGCTGGGTTGTTAACATGACATCCATTTTCCTGTATGAGCCAGCCTCAGGCTAGTCCTGGGCTTTCTACAGCATTCTTGTTGTAGACAGGGACTATGTGTTCTCCAGAGATTCTAGAGAGGGCAAATCTGCACTCAGTATTCCCTGCAAAGTGTACTCCCCCAGTTTTTTTCTTCCAACTTAATATGAGCCTCCCATTTTTGGAGGTAGGAAACCAAGCTCTTTCTTATCATCTCCTTTAAAGCTGAGAATTCAAATTCTGGCTTCACAATGTGCTATTTGTTATTGAGTTTTTCCAATCTCTCTGAACCTTAGTTCTCTCATCTGCAAAATAAATGTCATAAAATGTGTCTTACCAGGGTGTTGTGAAGCTTCAAATACATGGTATAGATGTGTATGAAGGCATAAACAGTAACCCACCAAATGCCTGGCACATTGCAATAAGCATGTTAATTTTTAAATCTGTCTTTTCTGCCTCCTCATTTGCACCATGTTTATGGAGCATGTTGGACAGAGTAGCTATTTGTAGGGATGCACAGTGTTCACATCTCTGAGACCTTGTAAATTTCTGGGATTGATGGGAAAAGCTGCCTGATTTGAGGGAGGAAAGACATAGTGGATCCTAGGGAGGGAAAGGACACAGTAGCCCTTTGTCCTCAGCAGGCTAAAGCTTGACCCACTGTGACAGTGCTGGGAGGTGGGGCTGGTCCTCGCGGGGATGGCTGCACAGGGAGAAGCTGAACACTCTGAGCTAGGATTCTGGGAACTCACGACAGTTTGGGGCAGAAGCCATCTTGAGAGAGCATGATCACTTTCCCAGGCAAGTCCAGGTGATCTCTGGAGGGACTTGATGTGGGGCTCAATCCCAGGACGCTGGGACCACGACCTGAGCCAAAGGCAGACGCTTAACGGACTGAGCCACCCAGGCGCCGCATTTGGGATGTTTTAAAGAGGGTAGCAAGAGAAGGGTACCAGACATTCCACTAATTTGGCAGTGGGGGCTCCAGAAAAAATTATTTAGGAAAAACAAAAGATATATGATGTTAATTATGCCTTTAAAGTGTGGAGCAATTTGTTTCAGTGCTGTGGATATGCACTAGTGTTTGCTTGATTTTTTCCTTGGCCCCATATTTCAAGTTGTGTGTGTATGTGTGTGTGTTTCCTTTTTGGTCTGTGTTCTTATTTTCCATACAAAATAGTCATCAGACGGCCTGTCTGGCAGACAAATCAGATTGGGGAAACAGGACAGGTTATTATTGTCAGTTACTACTTGTCTTTCACCAATGCTGGTCATGGGTTATGACCTGGCTCTTAGCTCTTGCTGGGAAATTACCCTTGTAGACCACGTGAGCAGCTGTGCCTCATTCCTCTCCCTCCTGTGTCTCAGGGCCAAAGCATTTGGAGCAAATTCTTTTGTTCTTCATACAGAAACCATACTATATTGTTTCCGTATTTTTCTCTACGAAGATGCAAATTGTACTGTCCTATTGTGCATGTGCAGTGTTATCCTTACGTGTATTGAGTCTCTTAGAAAAGATAAATCTGAAACACAAGTAAGTGGGGTTATTTTGTGAGTAAATTATTAGGCCACAAATAATATTGGCTGGCAACAGAAGAAAGAATGCCTCCCCACAAATAAAATATCAGTTGCTAGCGGGGCAAGGCAGGACGAGTCTTTGCTGCTGAGGGGCATAATGAATGCTTCTAGTTTGCGGTTGTTTCTAAAATGTAAGCCTTTTCAAATCAGTGATACAGTATGTGGTCCCAGGAGGATGATAGAATTTCTAAAGACTGTCTCGCTTCCCAAGGACAAATTGTTCAAAGAGGAAAATTGTATCCTATATGTTGGGGTGGACCAGTTGGGCCACTTGAGAGGGTCATAGACTTGATAGTGACTCAAAAAGCTCATCTAACTAACTTACATGACCTTGGTCAAGTCACAAAACCTCTTTGTTTCTTTCTTGTTGTTGTTTTAATTTGTTGAATTTTAGATGTTGGGTAGCCCCAGGTCCTTTTCAGAAATCTGCAAAATCAGTTCCATTGGTGGGAGAGAGAAATCATTCTTGTAGGATTTCCACAGGCATCACTTTAGGCCTCTGGGTCCTAAGTTTGGATGCTTCTGTCTTCTTCATCTTTCCCAATGCTTGGGAATAGTTGTAAAGATGATCAGACTTGCAGGCCCATGTTTAAAGCCTCCCAGTACACATTGGCAGAACAGAGGGAGAACTATCCCCCTTTCCTGCCATCCATGTTCTTCATCTTCCTCTAATCCAGTGGTCCTCAAAGATGAGCATGCATCACAATCCCCTGGAGGGCTTGTTAGAGCAGATTGCTGGGCCCCACCCCTAGAGTTCCTGATTTGGGAGTTCTGGGATGGGGCCCGAGAATTTGCATTTCTAACTAGTTTCCAGGTAATGCTGCTGCTGCTGGTCCTGGAACCCCACTTTGAGAACCATTGCTCTAATCCATTTGCACACCGCGTCCAGAGTAATTTTTAAGCATATAAAGTAGATCGTGCCATGTTCTTACTTAAAATCCTTGAGTGTCTTTCCCTTGTGCTTAAAGTCCAATGCTTTTCCATGCCTGCAAGGCCTTGCTTGGTTACTTTGGCTCTGCTTACTTTCTCAAACTTGTGTTCCCTTGCTCCCACGGTTCGGGCCCTCAGCCCCCCTTTCAGGTAGCCCTTGAAAATGGAGAGCTCTCTGTTCCCCCTTCAAGACCTCAAGCTCACCTCCATTGCCTGGCTGATTCCTTCTCAACCTTTAGGTCACAGGTGCAGTGGTGTCTTCTCCAGAAGCTTCCACTGAGAGCACCATCCGTGCAGTTACCCCAGCTCACTGGTTACTCACCATCACACTGCCTTTCTCCTCTGTAGCGGATAGCACCATCTGAAATGAGAAGTTAACCGTCTTTATTCGATTATTCATTATCTACCTCCACCATCTAGAGTATAAGGTCTGTGATGATAGGATCCTGGCTGGCTCACAACTGTACCCCCAGCGCCCACAAGAGGTGCTTGATACATTGTAGGTGCCGGGCTATTTTTTTTGTACCAAGTAGCGGCCCAAACAAGGGGTCGGAATTTCACTCCCTGAGGTGGATGGGCTTTGGACCCCTGTGGCCTCTATGGTGTGGATGGAGGTAGCCAATCCTTGAGAATAAATGAATCCTTGCTAACGTTCCAGAACACTGGAAGCAGGACCAGCCCAGGAAGGCTAGGCTGGATAGTGGGATCTTTGAACCCACGGTGATGCTGGTGCTGAGTTCCTACCACACAAATCCATCAGCCCAAAGCAGGGAGGCTCAGAGCAGCTAGATTATCTCCTTTACTGTTTTCCAGGGTTAATCACATAGCCATGGTGCATCTTGGAGTCTGTATGGTTTTTAAGAGGGGTGTACCGAAAAGTTAGTGACAACACTCAGTCCTCACTGATGACCCTGGGAGAAGGAAGAGTCCATCCTACTGGGCTGACTGCCTCCCTCTGAGCAAGAAGAAGGCCAGCATTTGTGTTCACATCTGTCCCCAAATGGGACTCAGACTGGAGCTTTGCACTTCATTCCAGGAGAGGAGAATATGTGCAAATTCAAAGCGGGAGTGGGGCTCTTTGATTTTCCTTTGACTTTAAACAGGTCTCAGTGTATCTGTTTGATACCTTATTTGGTAATACTTTGAAAATGAAGATTCTGCAGTGTTCTTAGGTCCCCCCCACAAAACACAATGAAACACAAAAGTGATTCTCCCACCTAGGTAGCTTCAGAGATCTGTAGGATCCCACTTGTTCTCCTTCCCCTCCAGCGCCACTGTTTGACATAATGGCGTGGAGCCTGGGACACATAAAAGTGATTCTACATCAATTGTGTTAATAACAAAGTCTCACATCGGAGAAACTGCTGAAAAGCAATCCTATTTCCTAGCACTTGGTTCAGTTTGGATAAGACAAGTCTCACTCAGGCCTGAGAACACACAGATCGGAGGGTGGTCTGGGACTCTCCAGGTAGGAATAGTCTAGCACCAAGAAAGAGTGAGTGGCCTAGCTCACACTAGAAATAGGCCTATTTTAGGAAGAAGGTTATGTTTTTAGGAGATAGTCCTCTCAGAAAGAAATTCTGGTTATAGCTTTGTCTATAAAAGCAATAGATAAACACACACAGCTCCAGGGGGTACTGTTTGAATTAGAATCTACCCAAATGGCCCCTCCAAGAACATGATGATCAGGATGACAGTGCTTCCAAAGTTGCCTATAATCCTGCGGTGGTTAGTTGTATGTATCAGCTTGATGGGGTAGGCTAAGTCCACATAGCTGCTGGTAGAGCATTATTTCTGGGTATGTTGGTGAGCTGTCTCTGGAAGAGATTAGCGTTTAAAACCAGTAGGCTGAGTAAAGAAGATCATTCTCACCAATGTGGGTGGGTATCATCTAATCCACTGAAGGTCAGAATAGAGCAGAAAGGTGGAGGAAGGGAGAATTCTCTCTGCTTCAGCTCAGACATCTATTTTTTGCCCTCAGACATTGGCCCTCCTGGTTCTTGGGCTTTGACTCAGACCAGGACTTACATCATTGGTCCCCCGTCTCAGGCCTTGGGACTTGGAGTGACTTACACCACTGCCTTATCTGGTTCTCCAGCTTGCAAAGGGCACATCATGGGACTTCTCAGCCTACATAATCACATGAGCCAATTTTTGTAAAAAGTTTCCTCTTCTATATCTATATGTATCCTGTTGTTTTTGTTTTTCTGGAGAACCCTGCTACATCCCAGCATAATATTTCGTAGAATTCCTTTTCCTTCTTTGCAGTCCCAGGAAAATATTAATGCCTCTTTTCTCTCTCAAAAGTACTCCTGTTTGGACAATAGGCTATATTGTCATCATATAGATAATATATACTCATCTCTGTCTCAGGAGTTCCTAACTAGACCTTCACCTGGAAATCTTTAGAGCAGTGCATCCGATAGAACTTTCTGCAGTGATGGAAATGCTGTGTCCTTGTGATATCTAATATTACAGCCACTAGCTGCATGTGGCTTTTAAGCAATGGAAGAAGAACAGAATTTGAAATTTTATTCAATTTTAACTTATTTCACATTAAATGTAAATAGCCACGTGTGACTAGTGGCTACTATATGGAACAGGACCACTCTGGAGTCTCTCTGTTTCAACCTCCAGACTTATTTCCCTGTCCCAGACCTCCCTGACTTATTTTCCCCATGAGTATCACTTCTTTCCCTTGCAAGACTGGTGGCCTGGTCCATCAGCTCTCTGGTAGTCCCTAGAGACAAGCATATAGACCTGTCCATGCTAGGGATTTTAGTGCTGATCACTGGGGATAAAACAGGGCATAGTAGGAACACCAACCACAGGGGAGTTACGATAATGGCAAGGGGCTGCAAGAGGGAGGAGGAGGGGGGAACAGAGCTGGAGCAAGCCCTGCCCTGTCCCAGACTCAGCACCAGGTCATGGGAGTTAGAGATATGAGAAACAGTGTCTCGCTGCTTACAACCTGGCAGGGATGATGCAACATACTTTCACGGGATCTCACAGCTGGAAGGGTAGGACGCCATGTTGGGCTTTCATTAGAAAGAAGAGGAAGGTTCGGGGACCGAAAACATAAATAACAGCTTCATCACCTGCTGTAGTAAGCTAAGGAACTGGAAATTCAGTCAGAATATAGTTCGGACTTGTGCATCTGAGTAAGGGTCATCCTGACCACTGGTAGCACACAGGGATTTGAAAGATGAGGCAGAACCAGACTCTGTCCCTTATAGTTCTTACAGCTCCTTTCCTGCTAAGCAGACCATTTTGGTGTGCGGGATTTAAATATTCTGAAAAACAAAACTAGTAGTGTGGGTGTTTATTTTCTTTTTCCTCTGTGCAATGGGAAGGCAATCATGAATGATGGCCAAGTTTTATTAGACCACAGTCCAAAGAAATCCCCGCCAGATGGACAGTAGAGCATGTGGATCCAAGATGAAGCTGATGTTGAGTGTCCACACCTCCCAATCTCCACGTGTCCACATGTCCCCTCCTCTACACTTCTTTTGTTCAAGGACCTGCTACAACATGGATAATCCTTGAACGAAAGAAGCCAGTCACAAACAGACAAATACTGTATAATTCCACTTACATGAGGTATCTAGTGTAGTCTAAAGTAGGTGGTGGTTCCCAGGGGCTGGGGGGAGGGGAGAATGAGGAGATACGGTTGAATGGGTATAGAAGTTCAGTTTTGCAAGAGGAAAAGGTTCTGGAGATCAGCTACACAACCATGTGACTGTGTAAGTTGTACACTTGAAAGGGGTTATGATGGTAGGTTTCATGTTAGGAATCTTTTTAACTGCAGTTTAAAAATCTAAGAGATAGGGTAGTTTTGAGATTTTTCAGCTTGTTAAAATTTGGTTGGTTCATTTAAAGAAGGATTTTTTTTTAAGTGAATAAAAGTTTATAGTGAGCTGGGTGCTATAATCCATTTTCTTTCCCCCAAAATCTTGCAATGGAAAGGAGAAAGGTTTTTTGTTTGTTTGTTTCTGCCTAGTCATAAACCCATACAACTTTGAGGAAGAAAGAAAACATTTACTGAGCACCTACTATTTGCTTAGCATTGTGCCTGGCCCTTTCATAAATGTTATCTCATTTCATATTTATAATAGCACTTTAGCTCAATTGCTGAATAAGTAAAGCTGAGGGTCAAGAGAGGCTCAGGTATTTGCCTAAAGTCACACAACTTGTGATACTAGTAAGAATAACAGCAAGAAGTGTATTTGACCGTTACTGAGTGCTTACTACATGCCAGACATGATTGCGAGGACTTTCGTGTTTTACTCATTTACGTGATGGAGGCTGTATTCAATCTGTTTGCTTGATCTCTGACCGCCACCCGCCATTTGTAGGTGACCTGCCCAAGGTCACCCAGCTGCTCAACACCAGAGAGCTAGGCCAGGCACAGAGGTCATATCAGTGCTGTTTCCAATTCATACTCTTTGCTATCCCAACTTTGGGAAAAGAAGCATAAGCCCTGTTTAACTGAGAAACAATTATTATTATTATTATTTTTTTAAAATTGGAAATAGCTCCTTCAAAGGAGGGAGATAGTGAGCTCTGAGTCTGTTTCATGAGTTGGTGTTTCCCTTTGATGTGGTACCTGCCAGAGCCATCTAGACCAAGAATAATGAGACAGAGTGATCACTTTCCTGGATGTAATTTCAACTTACACGCCATATAACTTTATAAATACACTGTTCAGAATTTCTGAGTTAATGTGGTGGTAACCATGTGGATGAATCAAAAATTATTTGTATTATGAGGTGTTTTTTTGTGGCTACACTGGGTACATCTGACTTATGGGAAGCCACCACCTCACAAAAGAATAATAAAGCTGAGGTATGAAGCCTTTGTCTAGGATGAGCTGAAACATTTTTCCAGTTCCACATTCTGTCTTATGATTAATTCTTTTTGTTTTTGAGTAAATGCCATTGACTCTCAGACCAAGGCCGTGCATCAGCTTGAGCTAGGCTGCTTACTCTTTCTTCGCCTTTCCGTGCTTGGTTCTTGCTTCTCCTAGGTTCAGGATGGTAACAATGTGCTTTTATACTATGATGCTTTCCTGGTATCAGAGCTAAACATAGCATCTACAGAAACCTCACAATTTTCCTTCCCATTTCCTGCTGAAGTCAAGAAAAATTCAGATTTGGAATCAATACATGACATGTCCAAAAAGCATTAAACAGAGGAGTTGGTACCATGAAGATAAAAATGTCTCCTTCCTCCCCAAGGCGTAGCTTTGAAGAGGGGGAACTTACTTTGAGCGAGCGATTTACCCCACTGCCAGTTAACCAGATACTCAACTGGTTTTTACAACCCAGACTGGAGGATGACTTAAACCAATGTTATTTATTTGCTTTCAATGTGGAAAAAAAAAAATGAACCTGAGGCAGTTCTTGCAGGATTTTGGAGGAGATGTCACTCTGAAATATCTTTTCTGCACTTTGAAGTCTATCACGCCTATTTCTTTTAGAGAAAACAAACATGCACACACGCACACATGCAACATTTATTCATCAGCCCCTCTCCTTCCCCCCAGCACACGGAGGGGATACAGAGACAGTAAAATGCCATCCACACAATTCAGCAACATTCACTGTGAACTCCTATCAATATTTACTACCGATGGGCCCTGGGGCTTCCTGCAAGACAACGCTGGCTTTTATTCAAAAACCTTTGCTTTCTGACTCTGATTCCAACACTATTCAATTTCCTGACCATGGAAAAAATTTCTACTAAATATCCCCTCCATAAACCTGGATTGTAATAAATAAATGTTTCTTTCTCATCACCTCTGACCCCAAGGACCTGCTGGTATCTGGGAGGACTCAGTAATATTTGTGAGAGAACTTGTACCTAGGATTATCTCTTGGAAGTGTGCTGAAGTTCAGGTCATTTGGTTTTTCTGCTCTATTTAAGGATTTATTTTCTTGGATCAAAGCCTGGATTTGACCTCTCAGAGATTTAAGTTTCTATCCTTCAAACATGGTACCTGAATCAGAAACACTCTGCTGCATTTTGTCAAAATCAGTCTTATTACTTGTTTTTTTTTTTTAATAGTTCATCCTACCTTCCAATTAAGTTGATGTCACCTCTACAGTCTTGGAAATCTCTGAAATAAGACCCTATATTTGCTCTTCTAATTCCTGGTTCCATGCTGGGTCCTTCCCCTGTATCGAGTGTGGGGAGATGAGTTTGAAAAGACACCAGTGACTGACCCCAAGGGTCCCTTCTTATGGCAGAAGACCAAATTGTTGAAAATCAGCTCATTCCTTCCTAACATGACATGTGTTTGTCTTGATCTCGCCTCTGGTTGGCCTCTTCTGTTGAAGGAGGGCAAATCACAGCGATGTTTGAGCTCCCAGAAGACCTAGGCAGAGTGGGAGGAGATGCTCGGTCAGAGCAAGAAGAACCAGTTCAAGACTGTGGGTGAGGATTGAAACGTCACGTGGGAGCAGGCTGAACCGTGTGGATTCCCACAGGGTGAAAGCCAATCTTCTCACAGTTTGTGACATTATTCTCTTCCTGGTCTCCTTGCTTCAGGTCTTGCCCTTTGAAGAATATAAATGGGATCACAGTGACTCTGCTGCTTAAAATCTTGCAATGGCTCCCCTTGCCTTAGACCGGAACACCAAATGCTCGATAAATCCCTTCCTAATTCTACAACCTCATTTCACTTTCCTCTTGTTTCCACTAGTCTCCAGGCACATGAACTTTAATTTCTTTGCATTTGCTCTTTCCTGCCAGAAGATCTTTCTTTGGTCGTGTTGTTTTCCTTGCCTGGAAAGCTGTTTGACTCCTACTAATCCTTCAGGTTTTAGCTGAAATGTCACTTTCCCAGAAAGTCTCGTTAGTCTACGTCGCAGCACTTTATTCTTTTCATGGTAGTTATTATAATTTATAATTATATGCTTATTTGGGGTAGGACTAATATCTGTCTTAATTGCTGAATTTTAAGATTTCTAAAGATAGGAAATAATAGTTTTTTGTTCACCACAGAAACCCCGCTAACTGGCACATAGTAGGTACTCAAATAACGTGTGTGTGTTTGGATCTTAGGGTCAAAATGCAGATAAGCAGTTTAGACGGATATCACATACAGTACAGGACCAAGAAATGAGATAAAACCAGGCATGTCGTCAAACACCAAGGGACCCAATTCTTCAGGAGCAAGGTTGTATATCAGAGACCCAGCCAAGAGGGCAGGACTAGGAAATTTGTGAGTTCTAAACACAGAGGAAGAATGCAGATGAACACCTGGGGACATTGGCGGTGCCAGACAGGATCGTAACAGCCAAATAAGCCCAATAATCCAAATAAGCCAAAGAAACACATGACCCCAGCGACAAGGAGACCACAAAACAGTCTCATGACTCAACAAGGAAGATTCTGAGGTGAGAGCATTTGGATTTCACCACAATGATTCCACTTACAAGGACGTGGCGGAGGGCTCCTGTAAGACTTGACTGTCCCGAGACCCCTGGACGTCTGTCTAGGCTGGCTCACCTCGGCTGGGCAAACGCCGCATGCCCTTGCCTCCTTCCAGCCGGAGCACGCCGGTTTCCCGCATTCCCCATACAGTTTGCAATTATGACAGCTCCCTTCTGTTCCCAGCGGCATTTAGATTGGGTGATAGAACATTCTCATCTATTTTAAATGAGTTGTATCGGATTAAAAGATCCCGGGGCTGAAAAGCCCACCATATAACAAAGAAAGAAAGAAAGAAAAAATCATTCCAGCCGGCTTTGACAAAATGAGTTTTTGCTTTGTAAGGGCTAGCCGGCCTTATCAGGGAAGAGAGGCAGAAAGGAAGGGCCTGGCGTCTTAGCGGGTTCACGAAACAGAGGCTGTTTGAATAGGACCTTCTAGACCGTTTTCAAATTATTTGCCTCTCTTGGGGAAACTTCGCAGTTTTGAACGAATGGGTCGCTATTATCATCCATCGATCAATCTCTCTTTCTCCAGGTTTAGCCTCAGCTGTTTCAAAGGTAGGAAAAGTCACAAAACCTAAGATAAGATCATCCCAGGTTTCTCCGCACTGCTCCTTCTACTTTAGTATGTATTTCAGTTTTGTTGAGGAGAAGAGAAGCTTTTCCCTTCCTGACATAAAATTGGCCCAGGAAAGTGCAATAAAGCGCACCCACATCCCTGCCTTTTTGCCTGTGCGGACGCTTTCTGAGAAAGCAGCATATCCATTGTCCAAGAGGAGAAGCAATAAGCTATGAACTAACGATGGGCTTCCCCAGGAGGTTTTGTGGGTGACCTACTCCAGCAAAACCAGAGGTGGTGGGGGTTGAAGGGGGAGTAACGGTTAAACTTTGGCCCCTGAGTGAGCTTAAAACCATAGGCCTGGAGGCTGGATGGACATTCTGGACAGACAGGATGACCCAGCTGGGTTGGATACTTGGCCGATAGCCTAATTGACACCGAAGGAACCACAGGTGCGCATGCTGAGGGCTTCACATTGCAGCATGCCACGTGGCAGGTAAGCGATGAAGGCTCAGCACGCCGGCGCCTTGTGAAAACAGGTCTCAAGTGGGTGATGGGACGGCCCCCCATTCCAAAAGAAAGGTAGAAGTGTTTAAACAGAAGGTAATGATACCTGTCTGAGTTGTCGTTGGCAAGGCGCCCGGAAGAATATGGCAGATTTTCAGTTTCCCTGCACGCTAAACCAGGAAGGAAGGAAGAGACCCAGCGCTTACTTCTGGAAATAGCACACGCTATTTATTTGCTGTGGATTCATCAGGATATGACATTGTGCGGTGAGAGAATGCTTCTTAATGAAAAGTCTCGTAAGTAGACTGACGCTCTCTTGTCTGATCATTTAATACACGGCTCTTTGGTGAACACAGATTTAACAAATGATTTTGGTCTTTGGGGCAGAACCAGAAAATTTTATTTATCGGTATACATCCATAACCAGGTACTTGTAGTGTGGTTTTTCTTTTTTTCTTTTTTCCTTTTTCTTGCCCCTTTCCTTCTTTCCCTCCCCTTATCTCTCCCCAGCTATTTCTGAAAACAGCCCAACATTAGCTCACTGCCTTGGTTCTTCCTTAGGGATGGAGCAGTCATGTCCAGTCAGCAATTCGGCTTATCGGGAGAAAATTATACAGAGGGGGAGTAGACGAGAAAAGAACCAGGAGCCTATTTTGAAGTTCTTTGTTAGACAGCAGGTGCATCTTCGTCTCGCCCTCACAGCTGCCCTTCCCTGCAACTTGTCTGGATGCTCCACAGGGAATTTCAACATATTCTCACCAAGCATCATTTTTTATTAAAAAAAAAAAATCCTCCAGCTGTAAAATGACAACTGAGCACACAGCGTGCAAAGCTACTTGGAAATCAGAGTTCTCGCCGCCTTGGATGGCCCGGCCTGGACCATTTGAGTTGAGGCTGAGGGTGTATAAGCCACGCTTTGTTGGCCTCTCGGGGTGAGAGGCAATTTCTTAACCAAGAGCTCCTCATGGAAAACATTGTTTCTGTAACAGCCTGAGGTCAAACTCTGGGAACTAGCTCACAAGAATTCCACTGGCAACGTTCAGTTGTCTTGAGGTTATAAAAGGAGAAAGGAATCCCTTTCCCCCTCCTTCCCGTCCAAGACTCAGGGGGGGGCCTGGATTCTGAAGAATTTTGTCTGCCTCAGCCATTTTCGAAGTGTTCATGGAAGCAGACAATATGAGTTGCAGCTGAGGTTGTCTTTGTGGTTAAAAAACTCTTCGGCCTGAGGACGCCTGCTTTATATTCAATTTTCAGAAATACCTACCAGGTAGGAAAAGATCGAGATTGGAAGCTCAGAGGAGCTGCAGGCCTCCAAAGATCTTGCTTATGTGCTTAGAAAATGATACAGCCTCGTATGTTATGTTTTACAAAGGCAGTTATTTATTATGAAATTGTCCTGCTAGGACATTCTTAGAACAGTTGGAAGTAAAAATGCTTAGGAGACCACAGTCACAGGCATTATTCAATCATGAGGCGGACTTTTGAAGGCAACTGTTTTCACATCTTATTTAAGGAAGAAATAACTTATTAAGAAGAAACAGCTCTTAGCAAGCTTGGGATTGAGAAAATCCAAACATAAGGGATTGCGGCGACGGGGGGTGAGGACACTCATCTGGGAACGAAGGTGAAGCACCCGAGGAAAAATCTCTGGCTCAGCAAACCTTTTTTGTTGTTGTTGTTGTTTTTTTTTTTTTTGCCTCTGAGGTTCTTACTTCTAATGTCTCCTTTTAGAGTATGACTGAGTGGAGAAGGAAGAAGGCCCAGCTGGTTAGAGGTGTCTGGGGTTTCTGCACATGCTACCATGGGGCTGGTTCTAGTATCTGCCTCAAGAGCAGATCAGTACAAGATGGCTGAGGTCTTGCTGGTGGCAGGGAGCAGGGTCGGGCTTACGTTGGCGCTCCAAGGACGTGGACTGGTGCTCAGCTAATACTTAGTGAAAATATGAGAGGAATTGGTGGGGGGGGATGTATGTGCTGGCCGGGGGAGCTCTGAAAACCATTTGACTTACTTGATTTTACTGAATAAAGTCTTTGAGGAATCAAGGAAGTGGGACTTAGAAACATTTTATTTTTTAGTCTTAATTCAGCCTCCATTTACATTTTGGATTTACCCAGTAAAAGGACCTTAGAAGTTTAATCGGTGAAAACATTAAGTTTTTAGTATGTATTCTCTTCCTGCAGTCATTCCCTCACACCCAGGCATCCCCCTCCCCGCCATGGGCCTCACATTTGGGAGATGAGGAAAGGGTGGGTTCTTACAGGTGACCAGAGGTGAAAGGTTTGAGATGTCCCTTTGGGAGGCCTCTAACTAGCTCTCGTCTTTTCTTTCGTCCCTATTTGGGGGCAAAACACAGAGTCTTGGGATGCCTGGGTGACTCAGTTGGTTAAGTATCTGACTGCAGCTCAGGTCATGGTCCCAGGGTCCTGGGATCGAGCCCCGCATCAGGCTCCCTGCTCAGCGGGGAGCCTGCTTGTCCCTCTGCCCCTCCCCCTGCTTGTGCTCACTCTCTCTCTGGCAAATAAATAAATAAAATCTAAAAAAACCCCAAAAACAAACAAAAAAACCCCAGAGTCTTCACTATTTCCCAACTGACCACTGTGCTAGAGAAGAGGTCGAAGTGTGCCTGGACATTCTCAAGGATGATGAAGCAGAATTGTGCACCTGAAGCACAGAGAGGGCCAAAGAGGAAGCCAGAGTGGGAGGAGCTGAAAGCCTTTTATGCTGTGGGGCTCATTGCCAGGGACTAAAATCCCCTTCAGATGATTAGAACCAGAGACTTCTCAAAGGCATTATTCGCATGATCTAGACTGTAGCAAATCAAAGGTAGGAAAGGTGGGGACATGAGTAGATGGGCCTGGGGAAGGCGACACCCCTGAGCTTCAGAGGGATGGCATAATCCTTTACACTGCATTCATTTGCACGTGGTTATTCCCACACACTGCTGGGTTCCTTTTTCTGTTAAATTTTTTCCCCAGTGTTATTGAGCTATAATAGACATACAACATGGTATTAGTTTTAAGTGCACAACATGACCTGACGTGAGGATATTTTTTAAGATTTTATTAGAGAGAGAGAGAGAACACGAGCGGGGAAGTGGGGCAGAGGGAGAGGGAGAGAATCTCAAGCAGACTCCCCACTGAGCGTGAAGTCCAATGTGGGGCTTGATCCCATGACCCTGAGATCATGACCTGAGCCAAAATCGAGAGTCAGACACTCAACCAACTGAGCCACCCGGGCCTGCATACTTGATATATGTATACATTGCAAAATGCTTACTACACTGTAACTTTCTAACATTGTACAGTGTAACATCCATCACCTTGCAGTTACAACATTTTTTTCTTGTGATAAGAACTTTCAAGATTTACTCTGAGCAGCTTTCAAATAAACAATGTAGTATTGTTAATTTTAATCACCATGCTGTATATTACATCACCAGAATTTATCTCTTATAACTGGAAATTTGTATCTTTTGATCACCTTCACCATCTTGCCTACTCTCTCCCACCCCCCATCTCAGGCAATCACTAATCTGTGTGTCTATGAGTTTCAGATTTTTTTTTTGAGATTTTTTTGAGATGTAAGTGGGATCATACAGTATTTGTCTTTGTCTGACTTATCTCAGCATAATGACCTCCAGGTCCTTCCATGTTGTTGCAAATAGCAGGATTTCCTTCTTTGGTATGGCTGAATAATATTCTATTGTGTATATATATATATGTATATATATATATAACCTTTTCTTTATCCATTCATCTGTCAATGGGTTGTTTCCCTATCTTGGCTATTGTAAATATACTGCAATAGTGCTGGTTTTAATTTTTTTTTAAGATCTTATTTATTTATTTGAGAGAGAGAGAGAGAGCATGAGTGGGGCAGGTGGGCAGAGGGAGAAGCGACTCCCCGCTGAGCAGGGAGCCTGACGTGGGGCTCGATCCCAGGACCCTGGGATCATGACCTGAGTCGAAAGCAGATGCTTAACTGACTGAGCCACCCAGGTGCCCCAATAGTGCTAGTTTTTAAATGCCTTGTAGTACTTGGATTACAAAGATCAAGATGTGACTTTTTTACTCTGGACTTTTAATGACTATGCTTTGGTGAATCATCTGTGTTTTTAAATATGAATTTCATATGATCCTGTAATAGGATTTTATTGGGCCCTCTTTTGGGAAGGAAGCTGGGGACTCATTGCATGAGCAGTAAACAGTGGAGCCCCTGTTTTTGAAGGTGGGGGCTGGAGAGGAATCAGGGTAAATGCAAGTGTGTGCCACTTGGTGAGCCTGCCCAGAATGGGGCTGGTGGGTCTAGCATTTCATGAGCAGCTTACTATGGATGACATTCAGGGAGACAAAAATATTACTTTCCCCAGCACCTTTTAACATCAAAGCTGCAGGTAAGACAAGACTTCCCAGAATTAATCTGAGTTGAAGGAAGAAAAACTGAGCCACCCTTTGTTTCAAAAGCAATATTGTGGGAAAATGTGACATTAACTATGCTTTCCTACTTTTGATTTGCTGCAGTCTAGGTTATGTTCATGACTTCAAAAAGTCTCCGGTTCTGACCATTTGAAAAGGGTTTCAGGCCCTGGCGATGCAGACTTTTCTAGAAGTTGCAGGTGCCTTGTCCTCCCCTTCACCACACGCCGTCCCTTCTATGTCAAATGCTCTTGCCTCATCTGGCTAATGCCACCTCATTCTTTGGTTTCTGGGAAGCCTTTCCTGATGCCCAGGCTGGGCTAAGAGCCCACATCATCCTGCGTGACCTCAGGCCTGGCACTTAATACACTGGATCGGCAAGGTTGATCTGCCTGTCTGTGTCCCATACTAGACAGTGGGGAGGTTATACCTCAGCGGTCTGTGCCTCAATGTCCTTACCTGTAAAATGGGACCATTAGGTATGCCGATCATGGGGTGTGTGAGGATTAAGGGACTTAATGCCTGTAGAGCCCTGGGAGGACCTCTGGTATATACTAAGTGCTCCGCAAGTGTTGCCTGTCATTTTTATACTTAAGGGAAGGGTCCATCTCCATCTTCTTTATGTCCCTAAAGCCTGCCTTGGTACTAGCACAGAGTAAGCTGCCAAAACATATTCATTAAATACATGGGAGAAGGTCAAGGACTCTCTGAGGGTAAATCATGGACTTAGGAACCTCAGTGCCTCTGATCAGATTCCCACGGCTTTGCAGACTTACCCAAGCTGTCTCTCTCATGTTGTGGAGGCTGCAAGACCTTTGACCCCAGCGGAGGCACGACTGTCTGGCTCTGTGGGAAGGACAGAGGCTCTCTTCGGCAGCAGTTAGGAGTCCACTGGACTGCCTATGGGGCACTCAGTACCCAAAGAGGCTGAAGCTTTAGAGAAAGCTGGGAGCTGCCAACCTGAATCCATTCACTTAAAGCCGGGTAGATGCAACGGGAAGAGAGGTGAGCTTTGGAGGCAGATGCACCTGGTTTTGCATCTCAGCTCTTCAGTATAACCAGCTGTGGTCTAGGTATAAACTTCTGTCACCCTCAGTGTCTTTATTCATAAAATGGGAATGGCAGACTTCAGAGTTCATCAGACCTGAGTTAGAAAATTCGTTTTCCTATTTACTAGTTGTGTGACATTGCGGCAGGTAGATAGTCTCTTTAAACCTCAATTTTAGGACCTAATGAGCTGTCCAAAAATGGACATAGTAGTAGTATCTGATAATATTGTTGAGCTGATTAAATGAGCCATCTTAATAATGGAAGCCTTGCCTATCTGTAGTGGTGTCATAAATTATTTCTTGAAATCTAGCAATTGCACATGGTGAAAAGAATTCTGGTTTGTTGAACGGAAGCTTAGAGGCATGTCCTCCTAACCTCAAACAACACACATTCCTCTTTAGGAGACAATTTTATTACAAAGCACAGCAACACAACTAGAGGCAGGGTATCAGTTTGTTTTAACTCTCTCTAGCCTTCAGAATCATTTTTACTCTTCTGTTTGCCCTGGTGGTGGTTTTTGGTTATAAGTGCTTTATTACATAGAGAGAGACATCAGTGACCATTTCCTCCTTAATAAACCATGTCTTTAGACACGACATTGTCCATTACAAACCATTATACTGCATTCTTCTTACTACAAAAAGCAATGGGGCAAGTGATGTTAATATTACTGAGACTTTGCCCAGCTCAGCTGAACCTCAATAATACTTCCTCTGAAAAAGGGCCCAAGAATGGCTGGTGAATCTTGCTGCCAGGTTGGCTCCACATTCTTCAGTCTACATTTTTGCATGCTTCATGCTTTGGAACCGAACACTGTTAAATTGTTCCATTTTCAATCCTGGATTACATTCCATCTTGAGATCACATTGAGGGAGGGGGCGAAAAAACACGAGCAAAATTTTTGGTTTCACTGCCTCACATTCCTCTGCTTGACAATGAAAGTATCTCATTTCAGTCTCTTGGCATTTGTGGGGGAGAATATCGTGTGGTTAATGGAGCCTGAGTGAGCAATGTTGTGTGCCATTAAGTAATTTATTGGCATTTCTGCAGTGGCCCCGTCAATACGACCATGTGGCCTCATTTCTAATTCCAGTGTTTCAATTAAAAATATTTGGGGGATGCAGTTTCTAAGATAGGAAAAAAAAAACCCCAAAAAGGTTTCAGGACGTCTTTGCCTTCAGGCCCTCAGAACAAGGACTGAATATGAATTAGCTCACACTGCCTTTGACTTTCTTCATCTTCTCCTGATATTCTTGTATTTACCTTCTGGTGCTCCCAGCCCAGCTTTTACCAGCATCCAAAATAGAGGATGCTGTGACTTGTGTCAGAGGAAGTGCCGAGGTACGTAGAGAGGGCGTGGGATGGAAAGGAATTCTGCGGCGGGCGGGGGTGGAGGAGGGATTTGGGGAAGATACCATCAAGGACACAGCCTTTGAGATAGACCTCAAAGGACACCCCGTGCTTCAAAGATCATCCGAAGGCTAATAACAAACACTAGTAACAGCGTGCTTTGCGAAATGCAGTCTGCGGCTTGTGAGGTGGACGGGACCAATTCACCGAAGAAGTCATGTTCAGAGGGGCAGAGCGATGATCCCAGTTCTCACCAGTAGGCAAGTTTAGAGCTGGGACCGGAGAGCAGGTCAGGGTCTGCATTCGGGTCTCCTTGGTGCCTGCTTGGCTGATGCACTCCCACACTCAGCGCCTGTGAGGTGACAAGTTCAAAGTGTATTATCTGTCATGGAACCCCCTCCTAAAGAGCCCCAGGGCCAGGTGACCTAGATTGGGCCAGCCCAGGCCAGAGTCCTGTGCATTTGCAAAACGCTGGGTGGGGAGAAAGGTTAAGCCAGAGGAGGAATGTTCTAAAGGTCATGCAGCTCCCCGCCCTTCCCAAGCGGAGCCGTTAGCTCTGTGGTGGGAATGCCACCAGGGTGCCTGTGAGCAGAGACTCCAGGAGGGAGTGAGCATCCCTATAGCCCAGGTGTTTTTGTCTTTATGTGGAGGGTTTTATTAGCCTTAACAACAGCACCGTGATGTAGGTCTAACGGGATTTTGTTACAGACAAGGATACTGAAGCGAAGAGAGGTGAGACGACCTGCCCGTACGACAAATAAATCATGTAACCAGGGTTGGAATTCAGATATTCCTTTAGTCTCACTGGCTTGCGGTCGGCTGAGGGCTGTGGTGTCTCTTCATCTTGGTTTCCTGGAATTCCTTTGATAGGAAACAATGCCTTAGACTCTATAATTGAGCCAAGGTTTAAAATGAAGTATTAGTCTGCCTTCAATTCTTGCTGAGCCATAAATCATCTATATCAGATCTTTCCCTGATAGCAGTTTTGGTGAGGGAGGGAGGCAGGAGGGGATAATGAACACCAAGATTCTGAAGGGATGGGAGGGGGAAGATGGGGGAAACAAGGGCCTAACACCCAACACCCTTGCCTGTAACCCAAGCCTCCCGGTAATCTGCCTGTTCTCTGTTCCTATATCCTCCATTAGCTTCCCTTCCTTAAATATGATCCTGCTCCTCCAGCTTGAACCTTTGTTTATGCTGTTTCTTCCAGCATTGCTACCTAGAAAAATGACACCATCTTTCTCATACCATTTCTTGATGCTCCTGCCTGGATCCATTCTCTTTTGGCTTTGACTTTGATACAAAAGGTCTGAGCCACTGGAGTGCTTCTTGGCACTTGCTGTATTATGCCTTGAACTGCAGTTGAGGGGTGTGCTTATAGAATCCCCCCACCAGAGTACAGAGGGTGAGGCCTATGTCTCAGCCTTTCTAGTAGATAGTAGTTTATATTTATACCTATTTAAAAAATATGGTTGGCGAGTGCTCAAAGGAGAAGGGCCAGCCTGAGTTTTTATTTTTATTTTTTTAAAAGATTTTATTTATTCATTTGACAGAGATAGATACAGCAAGAGAGGGAACACAAGCAGGGGGAGTAGGAGAGGGAGAAGCAGGCTTCCTGTGGAGCGAGGAGCCCAATGTGGGGCTCGATCCCAGGACCCTGGGACCATGACCTGAGCCGAAGGCAGACACTCAATGACTGAGCCACCCAGGTGCCCCCAGCCTGAGTTTTTAAATCAAACTCATGATATTGCTCAAGGTCAGCCCTGCTCTAGGGAAGCCCAGTCATCAGGCCGTCTTAGGGACCTGGGCCTTCAAGGAGCTGAGTGTCCTGAGTAAGCTGCTTGGGCCATGAAGAAGGGCTGGGTGGAGGAGAAGGCTTCTGGAAAGAGGGTTCCCAGGTCCAAATAGTTGACCATCTGTACCATCTCTTCCCCAGTTGTAGCCAACTCCATTGTAGATTTTTCTTATTCAACTAATTAACTCTCCTGGCTTGTCCAGGCTAATATAGTCAAGGGGGGACAGAGACCCTAAAGTATAGCTGCTCGAATGTTCTTCACTTGTGAGCACATTGGCTTCTTTCCAGCCAATGTTTGGAAATCTCTGACTCACATTAAGAACTTTACTTTTAAAAATGAGCTCAGTGTGGTGGATGAGAATGACCATTCGAGGTGTAGGTGTTTCCCAATATAAATAAGGTTCCTCAGATGTCTCAGCAGCTCACCGAATATGCACTGTGCTTGAGAGCTTACAACAGTTTTACACATCTTGCCTTGTTAGGTCCCCACAATTCCTTCCAGAGTTAGGCAAGGCAGGGAATATGATCTCCTCTTTAGACGGGGCTCAGAGCCCAGGAGCCTTGTCTGACCACATGGCTAGCGAGGGGTAGGGCTGATTCTTGAAGCCAGACCTCCTGTTCTCCTCCAGGCATCCTAGGTCACACCGGTCACCACCACCGAAAGGAAAAGGACAGGATGGCCAGGAGGAGACATAAAGAAAAAGGGAAAGAAGAGAAGCAAAAGTGAAGCAGTCTGAGAATATGTAAATTAGAACCAGTCCAGGGAGGAATGTATTAATTGTATTTTGGCTGCTGATTTTCATCTTTTTCTTTTCCTTCTACATTTTATTATGATTTTCTTTTTAGAGAGAAATGAGAAATACTCAGAAGGAGGGATATGATGGTCCACCCCATACTATTTTGATGCCTGCATTCCTCTCCCCTCTAGAAGCTGGAAATACTGTTTTCCCAGCATCCCTTGCGGAAAGGGCATGTGCACATGACTTAATCCTGGTCAACATGACAGAAGATAATTCTGCTGAGAGGCTTCTGGAAAAGGGTTTCCTCCCTGATAAAATGAGATATAAAAGGACAAACTGCCCTTCTTGCTTTTGGGTGGGGTCATATGAGGATATGATGGCCACAGGTGTGGCAGCTACTTTGAGATCGTGAAGGACGGAAGTGGAGGACAAGAAAGAATGTGCTGAGGGGGGCAGAACAGAAAAGTAGGCAAGGTGCAACTTTGATATTATTTTTAAACAGTTCATTAACTGATGTTAGGTGTGAGCTAATAAATTTTCTTATTGTTAAAGCCACATTTAGGTCGTATTCTCAGTTGAGTCTGAAAGCATTCTAACAGATTCATGTAGCAAGTGCCTGCACTCGGTGGCATCTTTGTCTGGGACCCTGGCACTATGGGATTCTGCCAGTCTGTGTTGAGAAGGGCATTTAATGCTCATCTTACACATTAAATTAAGACCCTCATCTAAGAGCTGTGAAAGGTATTCTGGAGTTAAAATATTGCAAAAGTGACTAATAAGTTTAACAGGTTATTAAAGTCTCAGTAATCTACTTCTTGTCTCAGTGAATTGCTGCTTAGTGATAACATAAAAATCTCCTTTATGTTGGTAATCGCATTTAAAAAAAATAAGGGACTTCCTTAATGCTATCAGATAAATGGCATTGACTTCAAATCAATATTCTGTCATCCTGAGCACCTTGCTGACACAAACATTCAAACCCGCATCTTCTTGCAGGATTTTGTTTCTTCTTAACCTGGTTTACTTATGTCATCCTCGCTGTCAGGATTTTGTCCACCCTCAGGCAACTTTATGATCCCACTTTAAATTTTTATAGTACACTAATCCAAGAATCTGAACTTCTGTGATGAACTACAGCTTTAGTGTGTTAGCGTGTGCAGGGAGTGGGGTCTGGAAGGCCTGTCCGGAAGAAAGCTCCCCACCCTGGGCCTGGGTTTGCACCTGACTCAGCTCGGTGCCTGCAGGATTCACTGACAATGCGAAATACACTTGATGCGCAGCTCATCTGAGATGAATAAATGTGCTGTGTAATCCAGAAGTGCTTTATGCCAGATGTTGGCTTCTCCTAATACATCTGTCTGACGGAAGAGCCTTTGGGATGTTTTTAAGCCCTTTGCCGTGTGTCTGTATGTGGGGGGGGATGCAAGTCTGTAAGTATGCATGAAAGGGGGTGCTGTAGCATGAAGAGAACTCAGGAGATGTGGGCTTTAGGGTAATAAGGATGGGAAGCTAATGAGCAGGCCTCCTGGTAATACCCACCCCCCTTTTCTATACTCAGCTGGCAAATGTGGCTTCCCTGAAATTTTGAGGCCCCGTGCCCTGTCTTGTCTTCAGCAGCTAATGATATTGTTGAAAATGTCAGGGCTGCAACAAGTTCAGTTTTGTTGTAGCAAGTGGGAGACTGATAAGAAACAGTGAGGAGTCACTAAGAGCTTTGGCAACCGAACGTGACAAGGTGCATATTACTGGAGGCCATTTCAGAGGCATTTGATAGACTCAAGCTCGGACTTTAATGACCTGAGAACCCACTTGCCCTTTTAGTTTTCTCTGTTATCTCCAAGTAATGAAAATATTGGGAAAGTTATTGTAACTATAAAATGGCCACAGAGTTCTTTTTTTTTTTTTTTTTAACACGGTTTGATTTATCCCATGACTTGGAAAATTGTTCCTTACGCTTCAGTTCAAAGGGAGAACAGAGCCGAGAGAGCGGGACTTGCTCACTTTGTCTGGTTTACTTGGCACCAAATCATTCGAGCACCAGCTCAGGAGGGTGGGTTTTTATGTTTCTACGTTGGAGCAGAGACCCAGTTTCTCACTCAGTTTTCAGAAAGTCTCTTGAGACTGATGGCCAGCTATTATCATATTGTGATGGGACTTAGGAAGACTTTGGAAAGGCTTTCCTAAACGGGATGAGAAAATTTTCATAAAATATCAAATGTGGTCACCAAGCAATTGTCCATACGGATGGGGACCTCATTTTGTCAAGCAACTGCTATTGCCTTATCTCTCTGGTGGCTCTAAGCACTATCTCTGCGGGTGATGCTGTCCCTCAACCCCTCCTCTGTCCCTTAGTCTCTGGGAAAGCGTCTGAATTATCTTATAAGGCAAACTTGAGCTCTCCTTCCTCTGTGATTCCGTGTTACCTTTTAAACACATGTCTCTTATAGAACTTGTGACATGTGATGGCAGTGTGGGTATGGTTTCTTGTTTGAGGGAGAGAGAATGGAGACGGAGAGCACCAAAGGTGAACTCTCAGTGAGTGAGCATTTAGGTGATGGCAGGCAGAGTAGATCCAGTTAAGGAGAGCACGAAGGAAGAGTCAGAGAGCAGGGATGCAGCGGAAGGGAAGTGTGTTTGACCTCCGTCCCTGCCCGGAGAGAGTGTTCAAGTTGCCGCTCATGTTATCAGACCACCCCAGGGTTGACAGGATAGGATGACTATCAGCAGGATGATCATTGTTCTCAGTGTCCTAACTTTACTCTTTCTCTGGTAGCTCTTGGATTTCCTAAAAAGGAAAAAAAGTGTTGTTTATATAAGGCAGTTAAGTTCGGGGGCAGAAACAGGTATCTTTCCTGCTGAATGATCCTAAGTAAAGTGATGGCCGCCTCTGATGGAATTTGTTTTCCCTGAACCCCAGTGACAAGGGTTGTAATGTACGTTATCTACCAGAATGGAAACTGGATGGTCTGGGCCACAGGCAGGGCTCACACATACTCTCTGGGGCTGACGAGCTGGTAGTGCTCAAGAGCAGGCACTAAAGTCTCTGGATATTGACTCTACTCAAGCCTGCTTGTTCTTTCTGGTCTGGGCTATACATAGTCTCCCATTATGGGGTCTCCCAAAATTTCCTCATTGTCTCTTCTTTCTTCACCTTCCATGGTTCAGACAGCTTATCAAAGAGTAGGAGAAAGAATGGCTTTCCTATTCACATAGCTTTCCAATTACCTTTGTCTTACACCTGGAGCTTTGCTTTGGAAACTCTAAAGCCAAGAATATAATTTTTTTTTTTTTTTGGTCTGATCTTGCTGTGATATGGGATGAGATGTCCCAAGTCTAGCAAATGTGAATACCAGAGGAATGAGTTATATTGAAATATTATTTACTACATCGGGATAACATAGAATTGTCGATGTTAAGGAGTTTCAAGAAGGAAGGTATAATAAATACAACACATTTATGCAGAGAATTAAGAGATAAATGAAGATAAATACTTAATTTTGCCAACAGGTGTCAGGTGAAATTCCTAGATGGGTAGACCAAAGGGGACTGAGGCCAGATTGCAGAGAATTAGAAAAGCAAGGGGGTCAAGAGGCAGAGATAGGCCATTGGCATTTTAGATCAGCACCCTGGCAGACATTCTCATTAAACACAATTATGTCCTGAAGAAATCATAGCAAATACTTTTTGATGCAGTCCTGAATGTATTACAAATCTTAGCAGTCTCCAAGAGGGCATGGGGGACTAGAACAGGGAGCAAGGCCTTTGTGTATGTTGCAAAGGCTGCACAGATCTGGAGGCTGACATTCACATTAGAGGTACGTGAATACCACCTTCTGCAGTTTTCAGGGCTGTGTCACTGAGACTAATAGAGTCAGTGTAGTAAGATTAAAAAAAAAAAAGATCAATTTCTAAAAGCAGCAGCAAACAGAAATATAATACAAGAAGAGATACCAATGGCAACAAACAAATGGAGTCCAAAATATACCTAACAAATGATGTGTATACACACACACACACACACACACACACACACACACATATATATATACCCCATCTTCTTTATCCATTTATCAGTCGATGGGTTTTTGTCTTTCCATAATTTGGCTATTGTAGATAATGCTGCTATAAACATCACGGTGCATCTGCCCCTTTGGATCACTATTTTTGTATCCTTTGGGTAAATACCTAGTAGTGCAATTGCTGGGTCATAGGGTAGTTCTATTTTTAACTTTTTGAGGAAACTCCGTACTGTTTTCCAGAGTGGCTGCACCAGCTTGCATTCCCACTGACCGTGCAGGAGGGTCCCCCTTTCTCTGCCTCCTCACCAACACATTTTGTTTCTTGTGTTGTTGATTTGAGCTGTTCTGACAGGTGTGAGGTGATATCTCATTGTGGTTTTGATTTGTATTTCGCTGATAACCAGTGATGTTGAGCATTTTTTCATGTGTCTGTTAGCCATCTGTATGTCTTAAAAATTGCTACAAATCATTTTAAAAAAAAGATCATCAACCCAACAGAAGAAATGAGGAAAAGTCATGTTACCAAAGAGGCGATATTAACAGCAAATGTGTGTAAGAGAAGATGGTTTAACTTCATTTGTAAGCAGGGAAATGCAAACTGAGACTCCTTACATAAAGTTCAAAACCAATCAAGAGTAAATATTGTATTGTTTATTTATAAATACATGTACTAAAGCGATATGGCCAGTCAATGATTAGCACCAAATTCAGTGCAGTGTTCAACTGTCTCTGGAGGGAGAGGTGTAGGGTCGGGAAGGAACAAAGCACGCAGGTAGATTCATTGCTAAGAGTAAAGCCTAGTATTAAGTTCATTGGTAGGTTCATAGGTTCTTTTTACTATTATATTCATAATTCATATATTTGCCACACACATTCTTTAGTATGTATCAAATACTACATAATTTTTAAAGGTCAGTGAAAAGAGGACAGGAGGTGAAGAAAAAGAATATGGAAAGAGACTTCTGCCTGCTTCCTTGCATCTCCAATCTCATCTTGGGAGGGTGGGCCCTTTGAAACTGTAAGTGACCAACATTTTCATGTGCCTTACCTATCTTAGGGAGCCAGGTAGAACAGATCCCCCTTCTCCTGGCCTGTGGTAAAGACTCTTTGTTCAGGATCCCGATTTCTCTGTCCTCTGCTCCGTAGGCAGTAGACTCATTGTTTATCACAGGAAGGGAAGAAGGGTAAATGAGCTGGTCCCACAGAACCATCCTTCAAACAGAAAACGGTCCTGTGCTCTGCTGTACCCAGCACCACATGCAAAGGAATGTGTAATGAATGCTTTCTGATAGGAGCAATGATGAGGGAAAGAATCCCTTCGAGAGAAGGAGTTGGAGGATGCTGGCAGAGTCATGAAACCTGTAAATGAGAAAAACTCTGCAGCGTTTGTTGAGTCACACAGACTTACACAGGGGCTGTGGGCTCCCTTAATATTTTTTGTCTGAGATTGCTCCTGGGGGCTAAGCGAGCAGTTGTTGTTGTTGTTGTTTTTTTTTTAAGTTTTTATTTAAGTTCTAGTTAGTTAACCTACAGTGTAATATTAGTTTCAGGTGTACAATATTGTGATTCAACACTTCCATACATCACCCCGTGCTCCTCACAACAAGGGCACGTCTTTATCCCCATTACCGATTTCACCCAACCCGCACCCCTGCAAACTCCCCTCTGGTAACCATAAGTTTGTTCTCTGTAGTTAAGGGTCTGTTTCTTGATTTTGTCACTTTTGCTCTTTTTTTCCCCTTTGCTCTTGAAATTCCACATTTGAGTGAGATCGTATGGTATTTGTCTTTCTCTGACTGACTTATTTTGCTTAGCTCCATCCATGTCATTGCAAATGGCAAGATTTCGTTCCTCTTTATGGCTGAGTAATATTCCTTTGTGTATATATACACCACATCTTCTTTACCCATTCATCAGTTGATGGACACTTGGGCTCTTTCCATAATTTGGCTATTGTTGAAAATGCTGCTATAAACATCGGGGTGTATGTACCCCCTTCAACTCAGTATTTGTGTCTCCTTTGGGTGAATACCTAGTAATGTGATGGCTAGATCATAGGATAGGCCATGCCTCTGAGGGCTGTTCTCCTGTGGGGATAGTGAGGATATGGGGGCGCATCTGTGTCATTATCAACTACCTCTGTCTGCCACCTGCAGACCTCAGAGTCCAGTTGGGAAGTAGAATGAGGTGGAGAAAGGGAGCCTACCAGCACCATTTTGCTGATTTCCTGGCATTACAGAATTCTCAGCCAAGCCTTAAGGAGAGGGAAGGAAAGCTTTATCTCATTTTCCAGAGAAAACTCGAGCATTCTCAACTAGAAGGACTCTCCTAAAATGCATCTTTACAGGTAAAACCATCAGGGTGATGTGCGTGAACGCAGCTGCAATTCCTTTGCCGAGGAAATGGCTAGACTACCTGCTGCTCTACCTTTAGGATCGGTTGTTGCTGGCAGGACCGGCTGTCAGGGGAAGGAAAGGAAAACCTCCGATTAGAATTCAACAAAAGTTGATTATCGATTGGAATTCAACAAACATAAAACAGAAATCCCCCCAAAGAAGTGAAACTTACTGACTTTGAAGACAGTGCAGCAAGCTTGAATTGTTTTTATGTGCTGGCATTTAATTTCTCTCTCCTTTCTGATTCTAATTTCATTTCTTTCAGGCTTTTACCAGCTATGTGGGAAGCCTACACCTGTTTCTCTTCTGCTTCTCTCAGCCTTTAGTGACCCCACTGGAATCCCACCTCTCTCTGTCCCTGAATCCTTCAGAGTGAGAGTGAAAGATCTCTCCTTTGTGACTGTTTATGGCTATTATTATTATTATTATTATTATTATTATTATTAATTTAGTCTTAACAGTGTAGTTGGCAATACACTTTGTTCTGCCTTTCGATTTCAACTGTTGCTGAGACCTGTTATTTTAATGCAGGATGTGATACAACAGACAGAACATGAGCTTTGGAGTCAATTTAATACAATTTGTTTATGTAGATCCTCCTTCTTTCAAAAAAATGGGAAAAACATGAAACAGACAGTTGCAATAAAATTGCATAGCAGAAATATGCCAATCATAAAGGATAAATAGAGCTGAATGCCTGGCACTGTCCCATCTGTCAGCACTGTAAAGAGAAACATGACATCATTTAAGCTCTGAAAAAGTATTTGGAGTTACATCTGCTTCAAATCCTGGCTCTACCCCTCATTTGTCAGATATCCCCCATTAGTTTTTTAAATTTTTCCAAGATTTGGTTTTTGCAAATATGTAAAATGTTTATAAGTACATAGTTGAGTTACTGTGACCATTAATATTAAATATATGTAAAGTGTACATCAAAGTACATGGCACGTAATAGCTAGTATCTATGTATCCATCTACCTGTCTGTCCATCTGTCCATCCATCATCTATCTATCATCTATTTCCCCCTCTATCCTTTATCCGTTCCTCTATTATCTATTTATCATCCATCCACCCATCCATCCATCCATCCACCTCTCTCTTCCTCTATTACCTATTTACTTATCTATCTACCTATTATCTATCTATCTCTCGATCACTTCTCTGTCTCCTGCTATCATTGATCCCTGCCTTTGTCATCTATCATCTTCTATCATCTATCATCTATCTACCCATTTATTGGCTCCTTCACCTATCTATCTATCTATCTGATATCTATTCACCTCTCTCTCTCTCTCTCTCACTCTCCCCCATCTCCCTAACATCAGTCCTCCTACTTCATAAATGATGGACTGTTATTGCACTTTCTGCGGTTTTGGAAATTTTGTTCTTTGAGATTATAATCTGCATTATAATATTTTCAAAGGCAGGGACTTCATCCTGTTCTTTTTATTCCTTTCCTTTTCTGCTGAGTGCTGGTTACAAAGCTGGCATTAAATAAGCATTTATTGGTTTGATTCTTCCCATGAGAATGTCTTGGGTTCTCATTTGCTTCCATTTTGTCAGGAATACTTCTCATCTCTGTTAGGCTTTCCTTTCCTCTTGACTTCAGTGGTATGAAGAAAATGTTCTCTTTGCCTGGACAGGGCAATTGGGTTAACTCTTCTCATGGTAATGAGTCTCTAGGATTTTCTGGGTTGTTTCTGCAGAATGGAAGGCACTGGCTACTGCTCTGCTACGTACATCATTGGGCTCCATTGATGTCCAGTCCAACAGAAAGGGGAAAATGGCAAGTGGGTTTATCTAATCCAAATTCTAGGCAATCTGGCCTGCTGCCTGAAAGTGGCCTCTCAGCAGGTGTGTGGGAACACACCTCCCTGAAAGAAACTTGGAAGACTCGAATCCACAGGAGTCCCAGACCGTTATTGTACATAAGGGTAGGCCTTTTTCATCAGTGAAAAATGTAAGAGCCCCTGCCCCTGCTCCCCAGAGTAGCTCTGTATTCAGAGAAGGCACAGAGAACTATTATGTTAGTTTGGATGTGTTGGCATTCAGATCTTCCCACAGATCCAGCCAAGCCTTAATGAGATGACTCTCTCTAAGCTCTGCAGTTCAACTCTCCTTTGAAAGCATGGTGCCATGGCCTCCCCATCGCCTACGCCTTGGTTCCCAGAAGAGCTGCCATGGGAGCCGCCAGCCAAGTGGAGGGAAATAGAGACCCTCTGGAATTGTCTTAAACTGTGGTTTCAAAGACGGCTCACTTCACATACTTCTCTGTAGCATTCTAATGCAAGACTGCAGCGTTGCCTTAATGGTTTACATCTTCTGTATCACTCACTGCTCATGACAGTTCCTTCAGGCAGGCACGATCACCCCAGTCTTACAGAAAAGAAACTCAAGGCTGGCAAATATGGGCATCAACACATCCTCTTTCTCACTTCAGAGCCCATGCTTTTTCTAGTGGGCTGGGCTGCCTTCTCTTGAGAATATAGAAATTCGATGTTTATTAAAAAATCATTTAACATTGCAACTCCCACACTTAATTAGCACTCCTTTTTGGGTTTGCATTTTGTTTGTTTGTTTGTTTGTTTGGGTGCCATATGACAAATCCAAAGACGTTTTGGAAAACCAGAAATTGGAAGCTTATTTAAAGAAGCAATGGTGTATTTAGAAATACAATAACTTAGCAGTGAAAATTCGAAGAGTGGCAAAAGGTTTGCACATGGACGCCAGCTATTGGGACCTCCTGACTCATGTACACTCTCTTTCTTCCAGATGGTCTTCTCAGATCCCTAGTAGATGAGAATTCATTACACATGATACTTTTGTAAATAAATCTAAGGTCTTATGTGTAAAACGAACATTGTATTAATGAAAGAGAGAGGAAAAGAAAGAATGAAAGCTTTTTTTTTTTTTTTTTTTTTTTTTAAAGCCCTGAGCCTATGTATTTTTCTTTATCCTTATATTCAGTGAGTCAGGATTGGGGGAGCACCATGTAAGTTCTAGTAGTTTCCGGATGTGATCTCTGTATTTTTTTTTTTCCTTTTAATTAGTTGTGTTTCTTGATAAAGCAGCTCTATTATCAAGGGAACTTCTTCAAGTATGGATGGTGTGATTGTCAGGTTCAAATACAGTTGAACAAATAACTTGAATTGTTGAGTGGTACATTCTATTCTGTAGATAAACACCGTTCTTTCTAATGTTGCTCAGCCCAAACTACTATGAAGGTGAGAAATAATCTTAAAAATAAGCACAATAAATCAAGGGCAAAATATTAGGCACAAGACTACTGATGAACATAAAAGTATAAGTTTAAATAATTCTTATTAGAAAGAAAAAAATCATAGAAATGCCACAACTGGGATTTACTTTCCTAATTTAAAATTTAAAAACTTTTTTTTTTTAGTGCAAAAAGGTGGTTTTATTAAAGCACAGGGACAGGTCCCATGGGCAGAAAGAGCTGTACTGCCTAAAAGTTTTAAATTTAAAAATTATTATTAGCAGTCATATATTGGATTGGCTGAAAGTTATATCATCAATATCATTGAGTTTTATTATAGATAACTGTACTGGATTTCAGGCTGTGACTTCTTGGGGCAGGGGTTGAATTGATACAAATCAACCTTTTTTTTCCATCTGTCTTAGGGTGACGTCTATTGAGTTGGTCCAGTCCACTGGTTTGTTAGGATAGCTTCTTGACCTGTCAGGCCAGCCTTTTAAGGATCCTGCTTCTCCCAACAGAGACAGGCATTGGAAAAATGCACCAACTGTGTGTGTGTGTGTGTGTGTTTTCTAACTCTATCTGTGTCATGTAGACACAACTTTGGTCTTCAGTTGAATTTGGCAGTCATGGAGTTTGAGGCTTTCATGAAATCATCCAAATTGGCAGCTCCAACAACATAGGTGGGACTAATATTACAGTGAACAATTATACTCAGGGCAAAATGAATCAGGCAGAATGGCTAGAATCACTACAATTTTCAGACATATTTGCACCTTCCTGAAAATTTAAAAACTGCTCCTTAGGAAGCCCATTACTTACAATGAGTACTCTAGAGTCTTACCTTATTTTTCTTATATTTTTAGATACTCATTCTTAGGACCATTACACACACACATACACACACATACAACTGTTCTCAGCCATTATTTGGATTCAACTCACTGTCAAATTACCATCCTTTTTGCTTTGCTCTCTACATCCTTGGACAAAGAAAATACCCAAATCACACTCCAGTGCTTTTCCTCCATGAAAGAATGATTTTTTAAAAAGTAGCCAAAGCAACAAGGAATGAGGAGATTCATTGTGTTGATTCTGGAATGAAAGTGTGATAGTAGACTTAGTGCAAGTTATTCCACTCTGAGGATGTCTTGAAGTCAGCCATTTAAATCAGACTGTTTGTCTAGCCAGACCTAATCAAGAAAAAGAGCTGGGCAAGACCTAATTTAGCAAGCTCTGCTGCTCTCTTCGGATATTATAACTTTTGTAAGATCTTCATAGGAAGATCTGTGGGAGGGCTGCCAGCACACCCATGTGACCTTTTAAATAAGGAAATAGTATGAGTTCTAAGGTATATTCACACACACACACATACACACACACACACACACACACACACCCTGTAGACAGCTACTCAGATGTTTTCACATGCATATAACTTCAGGCAATGGAATGCATTGGAACCCAGAATGTCAATGTGGTCTGGCCCGTCAGGCACAGGATTATGGGATCATCTTGATGCAGACTGGAATTCATGGCCAGTAGATGCCTGATGTTGCAGTTTGAGCTGCTGAGAACCTGTCTCTGTGTTGTCAGAGCTAGCATAACCACTGTGGACTGCATCACACCAGAATGTGGAAGGCTGAGAGCCCTGGAGTGATCCAGTCCCACTACATACATATATATTTAAACTAGAACTCCATGAAATATTATGCAAGAAGATGGCACTGGACATGTGTAGAGGTAGATGGGATACCTGGGCTTTTGGGTTCTTTCTTTCTGTGGGACCAAATTTAAATTGAGAGTATAATTCACTATCACTTTGATCATCAATATTTAATTCTTTAATTTGGACCTTGGGTATATGTAGCCAAAAGATACCTTTTCAAATGTTAAATCAGTTATTGCAAAGTAGCAAATAAGCATTTCTGTTAAAAAAAAAAAAAAACAACAGAATTAAGTGATAGTTGCATATAGTTGACTGACTCCATTGATTGCTTGTGGTCATGTGGACCCAGGCTGGAATCAATAGACCAGATATCTCAAATGCAATTGCTTACGGGATTAAGCATGTAAGTAAATGAAATGGGTTGAGTTCAACACACGCCCCATTCAGACAACCCACCTCAGTTCCAGCAATTATTGCCATATGCAGGAATTTGTGGCCAAATCTTCTGATTTTCAAAAGGAATGCCTATATCTGACATATAATATGCCTCTACTCCTTCATGCTATATGATTCCTACTCATCCTTTAAAACTTTGTTCAAATATATTTGCTACAGGCAACATTTCTTAACTCCCACGGAGAGAATAAATTACTCTGTACCCTCTCTCCTACTAACAGCATGTTGTACAAACCTCCAATATTGATCACCCTGCACTAAGGATATAGTAATTACATGTTTACCAACTATCTCCCCAGCTATACAGTGAACTGCTCAAGGGTAGGCTCCACGTAGCTCTCCAAAGCACGGTGCCTGCCATAAGTAGGGGCCAAATAATGCTGAATGGTTGAAGGAAGGTTATGAAGGCAGGATCCGAGTGGAAAGCCTTAGGTTCTGAGAGCTGATTTGGTGGTTTGGCAAATAATGGAAGCAATGAACAGGTAGGGGGTAGGCCTTGACAAAGTTTGTCCTTAACGTTCCTTACCACCTTCTTAAGTATTCTTTCTATTTTTCAGTGCCACCTACTACATTCCTTTTCCTAGGTGGCACATCAAATCTAACTCCTGTTCCCCCACCATGCTATAGCCTATTCAATATGACATTAGACTATGCAATTTTAAAGGCAGGATATTAATATAGTATTCTTTGAATGCTGAGAGTCTACTACAGTGCCTCGAACATAGCTTATTACATGCCCTTATGAATGCAAAAATGAGTGAAGAGTCAATACATTTATCAGATTGCTTTCTGTTTGGGGCAGCCATCTGAAAGCAAGCCTGTAGAGAGAGATGATCCTGGGCAGGCAAGCAGAAAAACAGGCTACGCATAGGGGAGGAATGGAAGATCCCTATATATAAAAAATTGCTCACTCCATAATTTCCCTGAGGGCTAGGCTTCAATGGAAGGAGAACCTGATCCAAAAGATGGGACCATAGCTAAAGGTTTGGTTGGCTGCTTAACTTTACAATTAGACTCTAGGTTTTCTAGAATCCTCTTCTTTATTGTATAAATGGCAACTCTCTGACTAAGATGTAAGCCATCCTGCATCACTCTATTTCAGCTACCTCATCTGTGATATGAAATCAATGATACCTTTCACACAGCCATTGGGAAGCTCATTTCAAAGTCTCTGGTGTGGAAGGGATATCAGGGAGAGTTGATAATTGTGCTGCCTACTCCAGCTCTAATTTGATGATGTGACTGTGATACTTAGCCTCAGAGCTGAGTTAATGCAACATAGAACATGTTTTCCTTGAGGCAGAGCGGCTTGCTGTGTAACAGACTAAGCTCACTCCTTAGCATGAATCATAAACAGATATTTCTCCAGCCACATCACCTCCATTATGAAAGACATTATTGGATTTTTAGTCTTGGGTGGGGAAAGAAAAAGTAGCCTGCAGCCACAGAGCATAATAAAATGTTGTTGTCAATTTCTGGTACTTGGACGATGTGTTGGTATTACTCACTGCTGCTAAGAGTAGTAATTACATTATAATATTGTGCCTTTTGTGCCCTAAAACAGAATCCTGTGAGTAAAGGGAGGGTGACTTAATGGTCTGCTATATTCAATCTGTCTGGGTTCTCATGGTTTTTAAGTTCCAGTAAGAGGAATTTAATTAAGGTATAGTAATAAAATAACAATGTTGCAGTAGTAATTGTAACAGTGGAGAGTGAGCTCAATTTTCCCCCAGTTTGCTATACATATAAATGCGTTTCTACGAGACTGCTTTCTACGAGACTGCTTGTGGGAAATGTGTGTTAACATCGATAGATCACCACGAAGCTTAAGCTTTAGTTTTGGTCACCTTTTCCAAGTATAATTTTCTGAACTTGAATTTGGATGCTTTTCAACATAGGACCACACTGGGGAATCAGTAATAGTCCCAGGAAGAGGGTGGATAGTCAAGAAATACTTGCATAATTGAGTAGAGCTCCCTGCATATTGTGTGCTATGAATTTTACATCATTTTCTTATCTGAGATCTCCTTTATTTAATCTCCTACCAACGCTGTGAGTGGGGCAAAGTGAATGTCAGAATTCTCTCTCTCTCTCTTTTTTAAGATTTTATTTATTTATTTGACAGAGAGAGACACAGCAAGAAAGGGAACACAAGCAGGGGGAGTGGGAGAGGGAGAAGCAGGCGCCCCTCTGAGCAGGGAGCCTGATGCAGGGCTCAATCCCAGGACCCTGGGATCATGACCTGAGCCGAAGGCAGATGCTTAACAACTGAGCGCCCCCCCCCCCCGGTGCCCCAGAATTCTCTTGTAAACACAGAGAAATTCAGCCACAAAACCATTAAGTCACCTGTCCTGTGTTACTCTGATGGGTACTGGCATAATCAGGAGAAGAAGCCCGAACGGTATCCAGACTCCCAGCTGACAATGCACATCACTGAAAGTCACAAGGACAGAGGGTATAGAAACTCTTAAACAGCACATTTGCATCTAAAGTGGTCCAGGGACATTGCTGCTTGGAAGCCAAAGGATAGAGACATAACCTAGATGTCCATTCTGTACAAAAATCAAAGTCCTAGATGATTCCATGTGGTAACAGCTGTGCCCACATATAACGATTAAAGGCTGCCGATACCCTTAGGTTCCCCATAAGACCAGTTTCCAAGAGACTAAGACTGAGTATCAGTACAAAGAGACAAAGACAAAGAGAACAGGACTTTGACCCCACCTCTGTCCCCGAGTGCACACCTGCTCAGGGTAACTCTCCCTGCCTGGGGAACGCCGTGTGTTCTGTCACCGAGGCCACATCATTTCATGTTACAGTCTAGCTAGCCTCCCCGCGTTTTTCAAGAGGATCGACCATTGTTGAATAAATAGACCATTGTTGTCCCTATGGCTGAGACTATGCCTTGGGGGCGTTACCTATTAGAGAAACATGTGGGGCAAATCACCACCTGTTATACAGTCTCTGCTCTTGGAACTTTTAATTTAAGGCTCATATTTGAAACTGCTGTTTGTTTTCTTGATCCATGGCCTCTCTTCTGATTGGCAGTCATCTGACCTCTGTTCATCTGTTTCTCAGGACAGACTGTGGTCTCTTTAACATGCCTCCCAGAGAGCCTCTCAAAGCAGATCTCATCAAAGTCGTGTAGCCTGTGGCTCAAGTCAGACTGTCCAATATGAACTCCGGATTTGGTGAAAGTCTATTTCATGTGAAGAGGGTAAGATAGAGATGGAAGTCTTTTTTTATTTATATAAATTATGAGATCAGATTATCTAAAAGCTAGTGATGGCCTCCCCCTAACAGGCTCCTGAGTATTAGGCATTTGGTTGGTCCAATTCTTTCTGCTTATCTGGACCTCTTGCTTGAACTTTTAATGCCAAGTTTTCAGTTTCATTTCACCCTTTTCTTATCCTATGACTTCTAGGTCAGCGTTTCTCAAACAAGAGACTGAGAAATCCTGGATGTGTCTAAGGACCACTTTTGCAGGGTCTGAGAGATCTTTGCCATAATTTTTGAATGCTGTGTTCATATTTTAATAAATCTGAAACGTTAATATAAGCATCTTCTGGATTATAGTGGACACACCCATGACCATGCTTTCTTGCTAACAGTACCACCAACTTCCTTTAGAAACCACTTCTCTCTTCTGGGCACACATCTTGGGTAAAAATAATGCCATCCTGGCTCTTGGCATTGTCTCTGCTGGTGATCAGGACATTTCATTCCATTGGCCTCAGAGATGAGAACATAGCCCGTTAGAACCAATGGGGAGTATTTGCCAAAGATTCTTTCTTGGGTGATATTTTTTAAATTCACAACTGAAAGAAATCCTGACCGGAAAGAAATCCTGATCATTTGGATGAATTTAGTGCCTATGTTTGTGTTTATCTATCCCATGTCTCCTGTGCCAAGAAGTACTATTTATTTCACTTGAGCTAATAAGAGAATCAGAGAGGTCAATTTCATATGCAAATGATACCCACATTTTTTTTTTTTAATGAGAGAGAGAGAGAGAGCACATGAGAGGGGGAGGGTCAGAGGGAGAAGCAGACTCCCCGCCGAGCAGGGAGCCCGATGCGGGACTCGATCCTGGGACTCCAGGATCATGACCTGAGCCGAAGGCAGTCGCTCAACCAACTGAGCCACCGAGGCGCCCCGATACCCACATTTTATAAATGAAAGTTTTGCAGTAATCCAATCGAAGGAAGTGAGTCATCAAATGGCATCTACTCTTTGAAGTCTGCCAAACCCGAAAGGACCCATACCAATAGATACAGATTCCGGATTCAGACTGCAAGAAATGATTAACTCTCAGCAGCCCACTATCATCCATCACATCCAATTGGGATGGCTAATTAAAAATTTATTGGCTCAAAGTTATGTCTGTATTTAAAGCTTTTTTTATAGTTGCTCAAGAACTATGAGCATAAGGGCTTTTATGTCTATAAATTTCAGGTTATACAGATTTGAGTTAACATTCAAATAAAATTAACACCAAGAGCTTAAGGGAAATGTGTGTGTGCGTGTTTTATAGGGAATCTGTTCATTTCTTGAGTTTTAGAAGTGTTGTCATAAATGGTAAAAAGGTACATTCATGTTAAAAAGACAGACTTTGGGACTGGATAAACATCCTCCTGTCTGGAACATTACTGAATTGCACCAAACTATATAAAATTCTACCTCTAAAATTCCAGCTCTTAAAAAGGAGCTTCTCTCTTCTAAGAAGGACTAAATGTTTTGGAAGCATAACTGCTCTCATTTTCAGCTCAGCAGTGTGCAAGTTCATTCAGCAAGCTCTTGGAATACAGGTGAAAATGAGCCAGAGCCCAGCAAAAATTTATTTCTAGAGAAAAGCCACATACTGGGGGGGCTGGGAAGGATGAGGTGGGTTTGTGTAGTGAGGTAGACTCTGAGAGTGACGACCTTTTTTTTCTGAAAGAGGCTCTATGTGCTCCATCCATAGTGGGTGGAGCCCGAGAACCCAGAAGTCACAAGTTGTCTCACGGAGCAGTCTAAGCTGTGATTTCCTATCACTTGCATTCTGTCACACAAGGAACAACCTTCTTCTGGAAGGAGCCTCTGGGCGCATGTGTTAGTGGCCTGCATTTCCCAGTCACAAGAACAAGTTTAGGTCATTTCAGGTCAGCTCAACGAATATTTTCCAAATTCCTATGACATGCCCAGCATTGTGCTGTGTATTTGAGGGAATAAAAGGGGAGACTAAGACACGATCCTTTCTCTTAAGAAGTTTGTAGTACAGAGGAAACACAGATTTTAATACAATGTGGTAATCCAATAGCAGGGGTAATCAGTGAATACTATAGAAACCCATTTCACACCATCTGTCAATTCATAGACGCACATACGCACGCACACAACCCCCCCCCCCCCCACACACACAGTTGTTTGACTATTTTGGCTTTACGAGTGATTACATCACCTTAGACAGACTTAGATGGTGGCAGATGATACGTGGAGAGAAGTGGGCTGCACAGTGAATGAAGAGTCCCGCTGAGTTTTTTGATTCCCAGCCATGTTTTTGGCCAGTTTCACTTGCTGTTGAAGAAAAACATATTTGGTGCGACCATTATGGCTCTTTTTTCCACTCCTGTGTGCAATGAGTACTCTCTCTTGGCAGCAAAGCTATCGTGCCATTTTCCTGATGATGCCCTGGCAGGTTGAAGCCAGAGCATGCCTTGAGTGTTCATCAGACCCCAGCCTTTCTTGCTTATTAATTCTGGGTAAATTTTAAGTAGTTGTTCCTTCAAGTGCTAAAACCCTCAGACCAAGGTATAGCGGGAATGACATGGGGAAGGGATGGTTGTCTTTTGTTGGATCTTTTGGCAGGAGGGAGGGGCTGGGGTGGGGGCATGGATATGTGGTGGTTGATGAATGAATGAACACTGGAGCATTTAGAGCATTGTACTTATTTTCCAAGCATCATAAAGAGAGTGTTGTAGTTTAAAAGCTGTAGTTTTGCTCGTTTTGCTTGGCTTCGTAATTGGGCCAATATGTCTGGGTTGTCAGAAACCACATCCTCCTTATTTAAAGTCTTTCCATTTTTACCTTTAATTTCCTCACCAGCCAAAAACCTTCTTGTGCTAATTCTATTGATTCTTTCCTTTTCTTATTTGGAAAAAAACCCACCTTGAAAGTCATGCCATGATAACATAGGGTAGCACCTGTCTGTGGGGATTCTTATAAATTTGAGAATTTTGAATGCATTGGTAAGGGATATTCTTCCTTAAATTTCTTTTTGGGCCTTATCTAATGGTGCATGAAAAGTTGGCTGGGTATTAAATTTATCAAGAAGTCCAGAAAAAGTGCAGTTTAATCTAATAAAGATTTAATTATGCTGAGAAATAATGAGGTCTAAAGATCCCTGTGGAGTGCTCTCTGAGTTAACTTACTCTTTTGATACGTTTCTTAGCACTGTCATAAAAAATCATGGGGTGGGGGGGGATACAGTCTCAGTGTGTGCATTCTTCTTTGGAAGAAAATGAGAGTTTATATGGTGTGTGTGTGTGTGTTTGCATAAGTATGCTTAAAGCTATTTATGAAACAGCAGATCTCTGTATAGTCTTTTGAAAGGGGCCTCAAAGATTTTACTCTTTAAGAGAACAGTCATAGAAGAGAAACTAATTCTGGCTTGTCTAAATTATTTATCTATTCCTCCACCATTTATTGAATATACTGTGGGGGATTCAGAGCAGTACAGCCCAAGGCAATCTCTGCCTATATTGCTCAGTATACTTAGTTCAAAGTTTTGAAAATATATCGTTAATATAGGTTACATTAAAAAATAAGGGAAAGGGAAGGTTAGTGAAATAGAGGAGACCCATGGTTACATGTTAGGAAAACATTGCTTACTTATAACCCTTTAGGAAGCAGGAAGTGCGTTAGTTAGAGGCTCTGAGATATTTTTCCATAAAATGAGTGTTTCCCTTTATTTAGTTTAGAGAGTAGTATTCTTATTTGACCACAAGTATCCATTTTCTTCCTGGTGAATACCTATATATCTCATGGGACACAACACAAGAAAGAGCCATGGCGGTTGTTTCCATTGTCTAAGATGGTTGACTGAAAGGTTGTAGTGTCATACAAATACAAGCTCTTCCAGAACAGTCATTCTCAAAATGCAATTGTATTTGTGATAGAAGAATAAATCCTCCAAGACAGGGTTTCTCTGTTGCCGTGCTCAAGACTGGACCAGGAGGAGCCCCGCATCCTGCCTCAGAACGGAATAGCAGCCTGAGCCCCATGACCGTTTGGCTGAGGCTCTCACTGCCTCCTCTTCTTCCCTTTCAGATTTAAGGATAATCCCATGTCTTGTCGCACAAACCACCAGAACAGTCCTCATTCTTGCTATGTAACATTTCCTCTCCCTTGTTACGCTTCTGCCAGGATATGAAATGTGTTCACCCATTTGATTCTCTAAGTGGGTTCATTGTGAGATTTGGACAATTGTTTTCCAATCTCTGGCTTCTCCCCATTCTCAGCCTATTTCTAGAAATACTTATGTGAAGATACAAAAGAGGAAAGAAAAGCTCTGCAGAGACAAAAATGTTTTTTTTTTTTTTTTAATAAGAACAGTTTGAATGATTTACTCTAAGACATTCTAGAGATAATTGTCCTTTTATCTGTATATTCTTTCCTAAGTATTTTCACATGCATAGTCTCATTTGGTTCTGCTCAATCCTTGGGAAACAGAAGGCTGAGAAGAATTAACAGTAGACAGATTAAATAGGTTTGGAAAATGATGAGAACCTAAGACTCAAAACCATGACTCCCTAGTTGAATGCCTTTTCTGTGATACTAGAGTTTCCCAAAGGGTGAATATTTTAAGGAGGACATGGACATGGAATTAAATGTCATTAAGTCATAAGGTTGTAAATGTTTCAAGTCCTTTTTTTTAATCAACAAATTTTGTTTTTAAGCACAGTGTTAGGTCCACAGCAAAACTGAGTAGAAAGTATAGAGAGTTCCCACGTACTCACTACTCCTGCACATGCATACCCTCCCCCACTATCAGCATCCTCTATTTAGAGTGGTACATTTGTTACAAATGGCCATTCTAATAGATGCGTAGTGGTATATCATTCATATTTTAATTTGTCTTTCCCTGACAACGTATGATGTGAAGCATCTTTTAATAGCCTTTTTGCCATCTGTATATCTGCTTTGGTGGGATATCCACGCTTTGCCCATTTTTAAATTGGGTTGTTCATTTTCTTATAGAGTTTTAGGAGTTCTGTGTATATTTTAGAAAACAGTCCTTTATCAGATGTATTATTATTTTTTTTTGCAAATATTTTCTCCCATTGTTTGGCTTGTCTTCTCATTCTCTTGATTGTTTCTTTTTTCTTTTCCTTTTTAAGATTTATTTATTTATTTGAGAGAGAGAGAGAGAGGGAGAGAAAATGGGGGAGGGGAAGAGGAAGAGAGAGAATCTTAAGCAGGCTCCACACCCAGCACAGAACAGTGCAGGGTTCAACCTCATGACCCTGAGATCATGACCTGAGCCGAAATCAAGAGTCAGACGCTCAACCGACTGAGTCACCTGGGCGCCCTTGGTTTCTTTCTTTAACATTTCCAAATACATAAAGGAGAAAGTCTCTGGTTCTAGTCTTTAACACCCTGTAACATTGGCACCATCTCCCCTTTTATCAAATACAGAGCAGGACACAGAAAATAGTGTATTAGTTCCATTTCACAGTTACCTTCTATTTGTGGTGATATGAAGTTTTCTTTTTATTAAAAAATATTTTTTAAATAATGGAATAGAATAGAGAGCCCAGAAATAAATCCACACATATATGGTCAATTAATTTATGACAAAGGAGCCAAGATTGTACAACAGGGAAAGGACAGTCTTTTTAATAAATGGTGCTGAAAAAATTAGATAGCCACATGCAAAAGAATGGAAATGGACCACTATCTTGCATCATACACAAAAATAAATTCAAAATGGATGAAAGACTTGAACATAAGACCTGAAGCCATAAAACGCCAAGAAGAAAACATAGGCAGTAAGCTCCTTGACCTGGGTCATAGTGGTGATTTTTTTGGATCTGACACCAAGAGCAAAGGCAACAACAGCAACAACAACAGCAACAACAACAATAACAACAAAACAAGTGGGACTACATCAAACGAAAACACTTCTGCGCAGCAAAGGAAATCTTCAAGAACGTCAAAAGGCAACCTACTGAATGGGAAAAGATATTTGCAAATTAAATATCTGATAAAGGGTTAATATCCAAAATATATATAAAAAAACTCATACAACTCAATAGCAAAATAATAAATAATCCAGTTAACAAATAGGCAGAGTATCTGAATAGACATTTTTCCAAAGAAGACATACAGATGGCCAGCTTAATAATTGGGAGGTGCTTGAAAAGGTGCTCAACATCACTAATCATCAGGCAAATGCAAATCAAAAACCACAATGAGATATCACCTCACACCTGTTAGAATGGCTATTCTCAAAAAGATAGAAATGATATATATTGGCAAGGATATGGAGAAAAGGGAACCCTTGTGCACCGTCGGTGAGATTGTAAATTGGTGCAGCTAATATGAGAAACAGTATGGAGGTTCCTTAAAAAATTAAAAATAGAATTACCATATGATCCAGCAATTCCACTTCTGGGTATTTATCCAAAGGAAATGAAGACACTAACTCAACAAGATATATGCAACCTCATGTTTATTGCAGCATTATTTACAATAGAAAAGACATGGAAACAGCCTAAGGATTCATCAGTGGATGAATGGATAAAGAAAATGTAGGTATATATGTACATACCCACATACACACACATATACACACACACAATGGAATATGATTCAGTCATAAAAAATACAATCCTGACACAACAACGTGGATGGAATTTGAGGGCATTATGCTAAGTGAAATAAGTCAGAGAAAGACAAATATCCCCACCATCCAAACAACTGAAAGCACATTTGATTAATTTGTTAAACATCTCCCTAAAAGTTACAAAATGCTCGTTAATTTTAACAACCATTCTGAAAGCATAACATAATAATAATGTTGACTATTATTATCGCCTCCATTTTATCTAGGCCAGGAAGCTAGGGATCAGAGAAATTTAGAAATTTGACAGTATTCATGTAAAGGGCAGATCTGACCTCAAATCTGGGACCCTTTCTCCAAGTCCTGAGTCAGTAGCCTCACCTGCATGCAAATGGAAAAACCATGTTTCTTTCTTTTTTCTTCCTGTTTTTAATTGGTGCTCATCACGATAAGTGTACTCTTAATCTCTTTTATCTATTTCACCCATCCCCCACCCACCTCTCCTCTGGCAACCATCTGTTTGTTTGCTGTATTTAAGATTCTGGTTTTTGTCTGTCTCTGTTTGTTTGTCTTGTTTCTTAAGTTCCGTGTGTGAGTAAAACCCTATTGTATTTGTCTTTGACTGACTGGGTTTGTCCATGTTGTTGCAAATGGCAAGCTCTCATTCTTTTTTCATGGCTCAGTAGGAAAGCTATGCTTCTTAAATCACCTACCTGCTACCCCAAACTGATTTTGGCTAGTGTCTCTGTTCTTTAATATTAGAATCCCATGTGAAAAACTTAGGTAGGGTGCAGTTATATGTAAATCATGGTATGGGTATGTATGTATGTTTGTATTTATTTATATATTTATTTAACTCAAATGATAGCAGATTATCCCACTGGTCTGCTCACTGCTTTTGCCAGAGAAACGTATCTGGGAGGGGTTGGAGATGCCAAGAAGAATGCAGTTGGTGCACCGATAAGCGAAGGTCATATAGGTAATGTCTGCGGAAATGTTCAAAAGAAAATGATTCTTAATTCTTTGGTATTGTAATCACCAAGAGAAGACTAGACATGTTCTAAGAAACACTTTTTTTTTTTTTAAGATTATTTATTTATTTATTTGTCAGAGACAGTGAGAGAGGGAACACAAGCAGGGGGAATGGGAGAAGGAGAAACAGGCTTCCCACTGAGCAGGGAGCCCGACATGTGACTCGATCCCAGGACTCTGGGATCATGACCTGAGCCGAAGGCAGATGCTTAGCTGACTGAACCACCCAGGCACCCCATCTAAGAAACACTTTGTCCCCAGACAGGTTCCAGGCCTCTAGGGGATTTGATCCTATGATTTCATGCTCATATATAAAGCTGGTAAAGGAATAAGCAGAGCTGTCATTGCTGACTGGCTGTTTGAGCTGAGCCAGCAGTTTCCAGAGCAAAGATTTTAATGCAGCACGCTCACGCGCTGTAAGAAAATGCAAGAGCGCAACAATGAGAAGTGGTGATTATATCCGCTGAGGGCATAAAGTTGTTTGCGGTGTGAACCGGGCGAGCAGCAGTTTCTGTGTAGCAGGTAACTCGTTCCAGCTCCTTGGCCATGTCCTTCTCTGCCAAAGGGCTTTCCCCCAAAGGTAGCATTAGCTTCAGGAGCTCTATGTGGAATATTGCAATAGATGGCTATTTTGCAGCCTGTCTGGTGGTTTCTTCAGAGACAAATGTGCTCCCATCACTAAGACTCTTTGACAGTGAGCACAAATTCACCTTGATGCTACACTTTATGGACAAGAACACTTGACCCTGAGTACTCAAGTGGGTTGCATTTTCCGCCACCCCACTGCTGACCGTACTTTCCTCAAGACATTTGATTGCAGCAAAATAGAAAGGCGTGTGTCCAAAACTCTTGAGACCCACCCAAGGGCCAGATAAATGTCGTCATGTTTATTTTCTGGAATCGGGGCTTAGGGACAGGGTTGAGGGAAAGATCTCCCCTGTTTCAAATCAAGTTTACTGGAAATGAAGCAATGAAGCAATCGGAACTCTGAACAAAATGCTGTTTTTCTGGCTCTGTGAGACATAATCATCTGGCATGCAATAATGACTCTTCAGTTGTCTCACCTTTGAATGTCATATGCCTGTTTTACTTGTATTTTTGGATGCAGGATCGCAGAGGACAAAAAAATTACCAATTTGGGCCAGGCGGGTTGGCGTAGATCTCTGGTTGTGGGTAGCTAACATTGGCAACCCTATGCTTTTTTAAATCCAGGCTAAGTATATACCCAGCAGTCAGCAGTTTGCATCCTTGTAGATGTTTGAGTCATTTTAATAGTCCCCTGGAGATGAGAACAAGCTTGGAGCAGTCAGGGCTTTAAAAAACAAAGCACAACACTACCACGAGCGTCTTAACTGATGCAGATTACACCAAATTCAGAAAGTAAGGAGCCTAGAAAAGTAAGATGAGTCCTGGTATCGTTGGTTCAGCACCCATCCCCATGAGACAATTATGCATTTCATACTACAGCCAAAGCTTACATGTGGCTGAATCATGCAGCCCCCAGCTGGTGGATGGTATTCACCGTATCCTGGGCACATGATGCTCTTCACTCCTCTCTGACTTTGCACAAAATGTCCCCGTCTTCTGGAATTCTCACCTCTTACTTCATTTATTGAAATCTCTCTTTGGAAGAAACTGCTGTTTATCCCCTAGTACCTTTTCCCCCAATTTCCGCAGTAGTAGAACATTGAACTGGACATGGGGCTAGACAGAATAAATACATTTCCCAGCTTCTCTTATCTAGATGTGACCCTGGGGTCAAGTTCTGGCCGATGGGCTATGAACAGAAGTGTCAGGTAGCAGCATCTGGAAATCTCCTCTGTCATTCTTTGGCCTTTGCCTTTTCCACAGCATGGGGATAGGATGGCTGGAGCTGGAGGGGCTGTCCCAGAATTTGAGGTGGCATTGACATTGGAGTTGATGCATGGTCAAGCATAAGACAGAGGGACCCCGAATCCCTGATACTGTACAGAGTACCCAGCACTGGAATGCCTGCTCCTTGACTTTTACTGTAGAGAAAGACAAACTTCTAAATTATTTAAATCATTCTTATTTAAGGGTTTCTGTCACTCATAACAAATCCACTGTCTTTGTGCTTTAAAGCTCATGTTAATGGCAGTGTCACATGTAGGAATGCAGAGCTCTGAGCACCGGCCGCTGATTGCCTGCTTCCCTAGCACATGTGGACTTTTCTGGTCTTCTCATAGGTTCCTTGAAGCCCCTGCTCATACAGCCTCCTTTTCAAGTCATTATTCGTATTTTCAGAGTTGAATATCGTCACTTAAAAAAAAAAAGGTATTTATTTCAGAGACAGAGAGATGAAGAGGGAGAGAGCATGCAGGGAGTAGGAGAGAAGGGATAGGGAGAGAGAAACTCAAGCAGACTCCACACTGAGCACAGAACCTGACCGGGGGCTGGATCCCATGACCCATGAGATCATGACCTGAGCTGAAACCAAGAGTCAGAGGCTCAACTGACTGAGCCACCCAGGTGCCCCGAGCATCATCACTTTTAAGGGATTTTCTGAATCACCATGTTTTGGACTTTGAAATAGGCTTGTAACATAGTGGCCCAGAAGCCTCATCTCCAGCTCCTTTGAATTCTCACCTCCAATATTCTAGAAACTCTGTGGGACATTGTAAGCTCCAGTTCCCTAAGTCTATGGGCCCATAACCTATATCCCCACCTGTGATTCTGAGTTCCTCAATTTCAGGATCCTTGGGGTCCCTTTGATGTTCCCCAGTGCTCTGTCTCCCACTCTTTGTGGTTTCCAGACCCCACGAGGATCTCAGGCATCCCCTAAATACTTTTCTAATTCCTGAGCCCTTACTATGCTGACAATCAGTGCAAGACATCCTTTAGTCACATTACTAGGCTCTAGGATTCATCCACATTTACACCCCAAAGGACTTTTTCCATGTAAAAATCAATACCTGGTTCCATCAGTCTAGACACTTTTTTATATGGTCAAGTTAGCTTTTTTTTTTTTTTAAGATTTTATTTATTCATTTGAGATACAAAAATACAGAGAGAGAGAGCATGAGCAGGGAGAGAGGCAGAGGGAGAGGGAGAAGCAGGCTCCTGGCTGAGCAGGGAGCCCGATGTGGGACTTGATCCGAGGACCCTGGGATTATGACCTGAACCGAAGGCAGACACTTAACCATCTGAGCCACCCAGGCACCCCAGGGTCAAGTTAGCTTTATCAGAGTCTATCACAGTCCTTTTTTTTATCATTTTTGTTTTGCTGGATTATAAAAATAATACATACTCATTATAGAAAATGTGGAAATACAGAAACATATAAAGAAGAAAATAATAGCCTCTCAATCTCTTAATCTAGAGGGAAGTATATCTAACATATTTATTTCTTTGTAGCCTGTTCGTATATGTGTTTGTGCATACCTAATTTTACAATGGTAATCTCATATTTTCTATGTACTTTTTCATCTATGTACCTACCTACCTACTTATCTATCTATGGCTGCAAAACAGTTGAGTTTGTGGATATGCTAGAATTTACTTAACCAGTTTCTTACTGTTTAATACTTCTTTTTTCCTGATTTTACATGATTATAAATAATATTGTGATTAATATTTGTGTGGACAAAATTTTCCCCTTTGGATTATATCTCTAAGTTTGATTCCTTGAATTCCAAATAATTCAGATTCTTAGAACATTTAAGGAGTCTTGATACATATTGCAAATTGCTTAAGAGAAAGAAATTGCTGTATCAATTTCTCACTCCTCCAATAATGTCTCATATAAGTAGGATTTTTACATTAATATTATTTACTAATGTGAAGGTTAAAAAAAGTCTCATTTTTAAAATTTGCATTTCTTTTATTATAACTGAAGTTGAATTTTTTGACTCATTATTAATTTGTATCTCTTATGTTTCCTTATGTCCTTGGTGACTTATCTGGGATCATCATGTTTTCTTAAAATCTGAGATTACTGTATAAGAAAGTATTTTAACTCTTTGTCTCTCATATTTAATGAACATATTTTTTGCCCCCAGGTTTCAATTTACCTTTTAATTTGACTCATGACATTCGTGACTGTCATATAAATGACTATGGAATCAAATACACTTTCTGTGGCATTTTCCATAAATTGTAACTTTAGAAAATCTTTCTCCACTCCTTACCCAAAAAGCTAACCAATAGCAGCTTAGAAATTCTTATTTTCCTTCACTTGTTTATGGTGATACTTTCATTAAATTCTATCAAATTCTCTAACCCCTAAGGATCTGTTTTGGGCTTTTGTTGTGTTTCACTGATCCATCCATTCTTGTATCAGTATTACTACCTTTGTTATTATAGGTCACAATTAATAAATGATTTTATCCCATAATTATTGAGCTGTGACTATGTGTTAGAAACCGTGCTTGGCATGAGAATACACAATGTACCAGATGGACAGAGTTCCTGCTCTCACATTCATGGTTTCTAGAGCAGGAAAGAGGAGAGTAATTGATATGTACAACCCAGTGAAACATGAGTGATGAGAAGAGAGGCACACGGTGTTAGGGGAACATGGTAAGAGTCTACTCTAGGTTTCAGTGTGGCTTCCTAGATGAATGACATCTAAGTTTAGTCCTGAAGTTTATGGTAGGCAAGCAAAGAGATGAGAGAGGAGAAGTTGAAGATAGATGCAGCAGCACCTGGAAAATCTTAGAGTCAGTGGAGAGTCTGATGCATTTGAGAAAATGAAAATAATTCTGTGTACCTGGGGCAGAGTGTGGAGGGTTGGTTCTGGACAAGGGTTTGGTCAAGAGGGGCCAAACCATGTTAAGTAGCATGGCTTTTACCCTGGGGATCATGGGGAATCATTGAAAGGGTTTCAGTAGGAGTGACTTGACCAGACTCACCTTCAGGAATGATCTGTTTGGCTGCAATATGGAAGGTCATTTAGAGTGGAGGCAAAAAGCTGTGACAGGGAAATCAGTTCTTCTAATAAATCAGAAGAGAAGAAAAATGATGCCAGCCTCAGCGAGGGTAGTGGTGCCAGGAATGAAGAGATATGGGAGGATTTCACATATGTGGTATATTTGAAAGCTATTTAGGAGGTAAAAATGAACAGAAATTAGTGATTGATTGGGCATGTAAAATAAGGGAGAGAGAGGAATCAGAGCTGGCAATTGAGTACCTGTTGGTTCTATTCATTGAGAGGGAATGCAGGAAAGGTAAGTATGATGTGGGAAAATGCTGATTTTTATATGTTGAGTTTGAGATGTGTGTCATATACCCCAAACTACATATCCAATAGGCTATTGACATCTGGATGAGAATGAGATGATCTGGAGTACAAATTTGAGTGTCTTCAATATTTTTTTTAAATTTTTTTATTGTTATGTTAATCCCCATACATTACATCATTAGTTTTAGATATAGTGTTCCATGATTCATTGTGCATAACACCCAGTGCTCCACACAGAACGTGCCCTCCTCAATACCCATCACCAGGCTAACCCATCCTCCCACCCCCCCTCCCCTCTAGAACCCTCAGTTTGTTTCTCAGAGTCCATCGTCTCTCATGGTTCGTCTACCCCCTTCATTCTTCCCCTCCTGCTATCTTCTTTTTTTTTTTTTCCTTAACATATATTGCATTATTTGTTTCAGAGGTACAGATCTGAGATTCAACAGTCTTGCACAATTCACAGCGCTTACCAGAGCACATACCCTCCCCAGTGTCTATCACCCAGCCACCCCATCCCTCCCACCCCCCACCACTCCAGCAACCCTCAGTTTGTTTCCTGAGATTAAGAATTCCTCATATCAGTGAGGTCATATGATACATGTCTTTCTCTGTTTGACTTATTTCGCTCAGCATAATACCCTCCAGTTCCATCTACGTCGTTGCAAATGGCAAGATCCCATTCCTTTTGATGGCTGCATAATATTCCATTGTATATATATACCACTTCTTCTTTATCCATTCATCTGTCGATGGACATCTTGGCTCTTTCCACAGTTTGGCTATTGTGGACAATGCTGCTATAAACATCGGGGTGCACGTACCCTTTCGGATCCCTACTTTTGTATCTTTGGGGTAAATACCCAGTAGTGCAATTGCTGGATCATATGGTAGCTCTATTTTCAACTGTTTGAGGAACCTCCATACAGTTTTCCAGAGTGGCTGCACCAGCTTGCATTCCCACCAACAGTGTAGGAGGGTTCCCCTTTCTCCGCATCCCTGCCAACATCTGTCGTTTCCTGACTTGTTAATTTTAGCCATTCTGACTGGTGTGAGGTGGTATCTCATTGAGGTTTTGACTTGGATTTCCCTGATGCCGAGCGATATTGAGCACTTTTTCATGCGTCTGTTGGCCACTTGGATGTCTTCTTTGGAAAAATGTCTGTTCATGTCTTCTGCCCATTTCTTGATTGGATTCTTTGTTCTCTGGGTGTTGAGTTTGATAAGTTCTTTATAGATTTTGGATACTAGCCCTTTATCTGATATGTCATTTGCAAATATCTTCTCCCATTCTGTCGGCTATCTTTTGGTTTTGTTGACTGTTTCCTTTGCTGTGCAAAAGTTTTTTATCTTGATAAAGTCCCAATAGTTCACTTTTGCCCTTGCTTCCCTTGCCTTTGGCGATGTTTCTAGGAAGAAGTTGCTGCGGCTGAGGTCGAAGAGGTTGCTGCCTGTGTTCTCCTTTAGGATTTTGATGGACTCCTGTCTCACACTGAGGTCTTTCAACCATTTGGAGTCTATTTTTGTGTGTGGTGTAAGGAAATGGTCCAGTTTCATGCTTCTGCATGTGGCTGTCCAGTTTTCCCAACACCATTTGTTGAAGAGACTGTCTTTTTTCCACTGGACATTCTTTCCTGCTTTGTCGAAGATGAGTTGACCATAGAGTTGAGGGTCCATTTCTAGGCTCTCTATTCTGTTCCATTAATCTATGTGTCTGTTTTTGTGCCAGTACCAGACTGTCTTGATGATGACAGCTTTGTAATAGAGCTTGAAGTCTGGAATTGTGATGCCGCCAGCTTTGCTTTTCTTTTTCAACATTCCTCTGGCTATGCGGGGTTTTTTCTGGTTCCATACAAATTTTAGGATTATTTGTTCCATTTCTTTGGAAAAAGTGGATGGTATTTTGATGGGGATTGCATTGAATGTGTAGATTGCTCTAGGTAGCATTGACATCTTCACAATATTTTTCTTCCAATCCATGAGCATGGAACGTTTTTCCATTTCTTTGTATCTTCCTCAATTTCTTTCGTGAGTATTTTATAGTTTTCTGAGTACAGATCCTTTGCCTCTTTGCTTTGATTTATTCCTAGGTATCTTATGGTTTTGGGTGCAATTGTAAATGGGATCGACTCCTTAATTTCTCTTTCTTCTGTCTTGTTGTTGGTGTATAGGAATGCCACTGACTTCTGTGCATTGATTTTATATCCTGCCACTTGACTGAATTCCTGTATGAGTTCTAGCAGTTTTGGGGTGGAGTCTTTGGGGTTTTCCACATAAAGTATCATATCATCTGCAAAGAGTGAGAGTTTGACTTCTTCTTTGCTGATTCGGATGCCTTTTATTTCTTTTTGTTGTCTGATTGCTGTGGCTAGGACTTCTAATACTATGTTGAATGGCAGTGGTGATAGTGGACATCCCTGCCACGTTCCTGACCTTAGGGAGAAAGCTCTCAGTTTTTCCCCATTGAGAATGATATTCGCTGTGGGTTTTTCATAGATGGCTTTTATGATATTGAGGTATGTACCCTCGATCCCTATACTCTGAAGAGCTTTGATCAAGAAAGGATGCTGTACTTTGTCAAATGCTTTTTCTGCATCTATTGAGAGGGTCATATGGTTCTTGTTCTTTCTTTTGTTAATGTATTGTGTCACATTGATTGATTTGTGGATGTTGAACCAATCTTGCCGACCAAGGATAAATCCCACTTGGTCGTGGTGAATAATCCTTTTAATGTACTGTTGGATCCTATTGGCTAGTATTTTGGTGAGAATTTTTGCATCCATGTTCATCAGGGATATTGGTCTGTAGTTTTCCTTTTTGATGGGGTCTTTGTCTGGTTTTGGGATCAAGGTAATGGTGGCCTCATAAAACGAGTTTGGAAGTTTTCCTTCCATTTCTATTTTTTGGAACATTTTCAGAAGAATAGAGCAGTAAAATCTCATAGTCTTATTCATGTGTTTTTCCAGGTATTAATTCTTCTTGAAATGTTTGGTAGAATTCCCCTGGGAAGCCATCTGGCCCTGGGCTTTTGTTTGTTGGGAGATTTTTGATGACTGCTTCAATTTCCTTAGTGGTTATAGGTCTGTTCAGGTTTTCTATTTCTTCCTGGTTCAGTTTTGGTAGTTGATACATCTCTAGGAATGCATCCATTTCTTCCAGGTTATCTAATTTGCTGGCATAGAGTTGCTCATAATATGTTCTTATAATTGTTTGTATTTCTTTGGTGTTGGTTGTGCTCTCTCCTCTTTCATTCATGATTTTGTTGATTTGGGTCATTTCTCTTTTCTTTTTGATAAGTCTGGCCAGGGGTTTATCAATCTTGTTAATTCTTTCAAAGAACCAGCTCCTAGTTTCGTTGATCTGTTCTACTGTTCTTTTAGTTTCTATTTCATTGATTTCTGCTCTGATCTTTATTATTTCTCTTCTCCTGCTGGGTTTAGGCTTTATTTGCTGTTCTCTCTCCAGCTCCTTTAGGTGTAGGGTTAGGTTGTGTACTTGAGACCTTTCTTGTTTCTTGAGAAAGGCTTGTATTGCTATATACTTTCCTCTTAGGACTGCCTTTCCTGCATCCCAAAGATTTTGAACAGTTGTGTTTTCATTTTCATTGGTTTCCATGAATTTTTTTAATTCTTCTTTAATTTCCTGGTTGACCCATTCATTCTTTAGTAGGATGCTCTTTAGCCTCCATTATTTGAGTTCTTTCCGACTTTCCTCTTGTGATTGAGTTCTAGTTTCAAAGCATTGTGGTCTGAAAATAGGCAGGGAATGATCCCAATCTTTTGGTACTGGTTGAGACCTGATTTATGACCTAGGATGTGATCGATTCTGGAGAATGTTCCATGGGCACTAGAGAAGAATGTGTATTCTGTTGCTTTGGGATGGAATTTTCTGAATATGTGTGTGAAGTCCATTTGGTCCAGTGTGTCATTTAAAGTCTTTATTTCCTTGTTGATCTTTTGCTTAGACGATCTGTCCCTTTCAGTGAGGGGGGTGTTAAAGTCCCCCACTATTATTGTATTGTTGTCAATGTGTTTCTTTGCTTTTGTTATTAATTGGCTTATATAATTGGCTGCTCCCATGTTAGGGGCATAGATATTTACAATTGTTAGATCTTCTTGTTGGATAGACCCTTTAAGTATGATATAGTGTCCTTCCTCATCTCTTATTACAGTCTTTGGTTTAAAATCTAATTTGTCTGATATAAGGATTGCCACCCCAGTTTTCTTTTGTGTCCATTAGCATGGTAAATGGTTTTCCACCCCCTCACTTTAAATCTGGGGGCATCTTTGGGTCTAAAATGAGTCTCTTGCAGACAGCATATCGATGGGTCTTGTTTTTTAATCCAATCTGATAGCCTGTGTCTTTTGATTGGGGCATTTAGCCCATTTACATTCAGGGTAACTATCGTAAGACAGGAATTTAGTGCTATTGTATTGCCTGTAAGGTGACTGTTACTGTATATTGTCTGTGTTCCTTTCTGGTCTATGTTGCTTTTAGGCTCTCTCTTTGCTTAGAGGACCCCTTTCAAGATTTCTTATAGGGCTGAGTGTCTTCAGTATTAAAGAATGGGTTAAGCTTTATGAGTGGATGTGATCTTCCAGATAGGGTCTGCAGAATGAAAAGCAGAGGGTTTAAGGAACACAGTATTTAAGGTTCAGGCAGATGATGCAGAGCCACAAAATGAGAAAGAACAAGCATCCAGAGGAGGGCAGATAAAGAGAAGAGTGTAGTCTCTTGGAAGTAGAAGGAAGATGATTTCTTAGAAAAGGGGATTAAAAAAAAAAAAAAGAAAAGAAAAGGGGATTGACCACATTGTTAATTGCTTCTGTGATATCAGGAAAGAACAGGAATGCAAAGTTGTCATTGGCTTTAGCAACAAGTAGGTTGTTAGTGACCTTGAAGGGAATAGTTTTCGTGGCCTGGAGACAGGGCACATGACAGATTACAGTCTGTTGGAGAGTAAAAGGAAGAAGAAAATGGAGATGGGCAATGATGACAACTTGAAAAATTTAGACCATGAAGGGAAGAGTAGAAGAGAGTGATAGCTAAAAGGAGATGTGAGATCAAATTAGTTCAGACTTTCCATGCGGGATATTTTATGACTCTCCTCTTATTTACTCAGATCTTTTATAACTGTCTGGAAAGTTTATAGCCATGTGGATTTTGCAACTTTCTTGTTATGGTTGTTCCCGGCTAACTGATGCTTTTCTCTTATTTTAAATATAATCTTTTTATTCTCATTCTAGTTACTGGCCAGCTATTGCTGGTATACAGAAATTATATTGACTTAAAATAGAGAGAGAGGTGAGAGATAAATATAATTATCTTGTTTCCATCCACTTTACTAAAATCTCACAAATATTTAATATAACTATATTATCATATAATTAATAATCATATGATATAGTTATAATTGATTATCTTGAGTTTTCTGTGTATATAAGTACTTATGTCTTATTTATTTATTACTATATATACAAATCCCATTCTCTTCCATGGTCTTTAAGGGAAGGTACTATGCCTTAGAATATAAAATTAAAGGAAACCTTGGGAATCACCTAAACCAATGTTTTCATTTTTAAAAAAGAGGAACTGAGGTTAAGAGCAGTAAAATCTCATAGTCTTATTCATGTGTTTTTCCAGGTCCTATTACACCCCCATAAAGATAGATGTTCGTTTCACTTTCCCAGAACACATCAGCTTTAGGATGGGGGGGGAGAGAATGTTAAGGGTTTATATCATATTAATTATGGTAATAAAACATAACTAATTCAGTGGAGCCTCTAGCAACATCTTCAGAAGGTACTTTAATTTTGCTCTTGCTGCTGGTGCCAAAACACACGGCTTGTTGGCCTTGACTGGCTCATGCTGCTTCTTCCATCTCAGCAAGACCACCGAGGTGGATTTTGTGCCATCACCACTCTCATGTTTCCACCCCTCACAGGAGCAAAGTGTTCTCTCCCTTCCTATCAGCACTTACACTTTTTCATTGGATTTCTTAAAGTAGCCTGGCTCTGTCAAATCAGTCCCCACTGCCAAGAAATGGGTATAAGTTGCCAGGTCTCAGGGTGGAGGCCCTTTGAAAGGTCCCATGTTGCTATGGATCGAATGTTTGTGTCCCCCCCAAATTCATATGTTGAAAGACCTAATCTTAACATGATGGTATTTGAAAGTGGAGCCTTTGGGAGATAGGTTTATTTCCCCTTCCACCAAATGAAAATATAGCAGGAAGATGGCTGGTGGCTGTCTACAAACCGGGAAGATGGCCATCACTAGACATCGAATCTGCCAGTGCCTTGATCTCAGACTTCTCAGCCACCAGAACTGTGAGCAATAAATATTTGCTATTTAAGCCATCCGGGGTATGGCATTTTGATAGAGCAGCACAAACTGCTATAGAAAGACACATGCCTTGCCTTTAAAAAATTAAAAGCCTAATTTATTCAACTATAATTTACATATAATAAGGCATCTAGGTATATGAATGATTCTTGACAAATGCGCATACCTGTACAACCATCCCAGTCAAGCCATTGAACATTTCTGTCGCCTCCAAAATTCCCTTGTGCCCCTTTGTTGTCAGGCCCCCTCCTCCCACCTCCACTGCATTTCCAGGAAACCAGCCATCTGCTTGCTGTCACTATAGATTAATTTTGTTCCTTCCGTGATCTCAAACAAATGAATCATAGAGTATGTAGTCTTTTGTGTTTGGCTTTTTTACATAGAATGATGTTTTTGGTTTATTAATGTAAAGGGGTCAGGAGTTACTCCCTTTCTATTTTGCAGAAGCTTTCCATTTATGAATATGCCACAATTTGTTTATCTACTCAGATGGATGGATATTGGCATATTTCAAGTTTTTGGCTAATATGAACAAGTGTGCTATGAATAATCATGTACAAAAGATTTCTCATGAACAATAACCTACATGGAAACTTCTGGGTTCTAAGCTAAGTATACACATTTCTCTTGCAAATCATTTGTGGATTTTTTATTTCTTTGCGTAACTGTCAGATTTCACTGTCTACCTTCTGAATTAGTGTTGCTAGAAGGATACAGGTACAGAATTATAATAAATTCCTGGTGAGTTGTTCCTTTTTTGTCATTGAATAAAACTTTCATTTTTCTAATAACATTTTTGCCTAAAATTTTATTTTGCATGGTATTAATATTGCTTTCGTTGGTTAATATTTTAGCAGCATATTTTATCATTCCCATCATTTTAAATATTTATATACATTTTCTTAAAAATAATATAAAACCATAATTTAAAAAGCCAAACTGTGCTACAATGTTTAATGAAACCCTGAAGTCCTCTTTCTTACTGTTCCCCAAGCAAAACCCTCCAACGTAAATATGTAAAATTATTTTTAGCTTTGTTTCATATTTATCTTCATATTTTAAAATGCCATATTTAAAATATTATTTTTAACTTTTTTTCTAATTGAGGCAATACTACTTTCCAAGTATGGTAGAACTCACTTATACCTGCTCCCCCATCTTCCTATGGTGGAGAGAGAGAATTCTTGGTTAAATTATTATTCAGAGTTTGTATCACATGAGTATTTCATAGTGTTTACAAATGATACGTGATGGTGTTGTACAACAGCATTTACTTTCTTGTATGCTGTTGTTCCTCCTAGTATCAACAACTGCTTCATTTTTCTGTTTTCTTAAAAAGCCTTTTACTATTTCTTCCTCAAACTTTTCAACATGATCATATGTATTAGATAATCCATGTATTCCGTTTCCTTTTTTTGTAATGTACTATATGGAACCCTCCGTTCTTCCACATTAATGTGGACTTTTTGGTTCAAGCTGATTTCTTAGTATTGTCTTTTTCCCTTCTTCCAGCATTGGATTTAGCTTTTTGATTCATTGTTATGATGCCGTATCCTCCTTCTGAACAGGATTTCTTTTTCTCCTGGCCCATTACACATACCACATCAATTTATAGTCACTCAGTTAACCTCAAAAACCTGAAATAAGTACAAATACTCCTTTTATTTTTATTTATTTATTTATTTTGGTTTTCAGACTGCAAGTTACAATGGAGAAAGAGAGTAAAAAGGCCGTTGAAGGGTTTTAATCCTAGGAGTGCTGTGTCAGGATTTATGCTTTTTTTTAGAAAAAAAAAATATGTGTGTGAGAGAGAGAGAGAGAACACGAACGGGGGAAAGGCAGAAGAAGAGGGAGTGGGAGAGAATCTCAAGCAGACTCCCTACTGAGTGCGAAGTCCACTGCGGGGCTTGATCCCACATCCCCGAGATCATGACGTGGACCGAAATCAAGAGCCTGACTCTTAACCGACCGGGCCACCCAGGCGCCCCTGGGATTTATGTTTTAAACCATCAGTGGTTGCTGAGTGGAAAATGAGGGGGCAGCTGTGGACACATTTAATATCATAGTCCAGTCATAAGATGATAGTGTCCATTTGGAGTTGGGTGATAGTAATGGGGATGGAAAAAATTGGATATATTCACAAGATGTTAAAGAAGCTGCATGCATAGGGCTTGGTGATTGGATGATGATGGGGGGTTCAGGTTGGAGAAGTCAAGATGACTCCAGGGATTCTGGCTAGCTGGATGATAGTGCCATTTACTGAGATATAGAATATTACAGGTCATGGGGGAGTAGGAGGAAGAGGAGAAGGATGAAGGGTCTATTTACAAGTGATAGTGATGTGACCTACTGTCTACCAGGCATTTTTTGTGTACGTTTTCTAAAGTTGCTAAACTTTTTAAAGCAGTGGGCAACAGCTAAAAGTAGACTGATTCGGACAGAAGCATGATAGAAAGGCATGGTATTCTGCCATCTTGGCTACTATGGGTGACACTCAGTTAAACCCCACTATTTTTCAAGGACCAAAATGCTAATATATAGTCGATCATCTTAATTAGTTGCTTCTGCTTATTCTCTGGGATACCATTTCACATTGAATTGTTTTCTTTATACTCTCCCCTTACAAGTAGAGAAGATCAGCCTAGTTAGCAGCAGATACGGTTGGAAACTAAGTGGAGCTATTCCAAAAATAAGACGGAAAACAAAATGTGAAAGAGTGCAGAGCTTGAATTGAAAAAACCCTCGAGAGAAAAATGCAATAAGCCAACTTAATGAGCCAACCAATTTCAATAGGAAATTATTGGGAAAATAATTTTTTTTTTGAAGGACATGTAGGGATATTTCACCTTCATAGAGCACAGTGCCAAAAAGGCTGCTGGGGGGAAAGAAAAAGGTGCAGACCTATTCAACAAGGAGAAAGGAGAGGGTTATGAAAAACAGGACTGTCAGGGGTCTCTAAATCTCTCACAGTTAGAGTGAAACAGGATCAATGATTCTTAGGCTTATGTGCCTAAATCACGCAATCTTATAGGATTGCTAGCTTTGTATACGTGTGTATACACACACACACACACACACACACACTGAATTATAACATGTGCCTTGTGCCACAGGGAAACAGAAGGACCATGAATGAGAATTTAGCATTGATCATTGAAGCATGATTTGTGTCATTATAGAACTAGAAGCATGTCACAAAATGAGCCACTTCCCCTGCTGAACCCTCATTATCAAAGGAAGATTGTAAAAATAACATTTTCTTCCTTCTGAATCATGTGCAAACTAAATCACACATTTACTAATAAATTCAGACTGCTTTAGTGTCTGATAAATTTATAAGGAGTAAGGAGCAATCTTGAAAGATAAATCTATCTCCCCTGAATTTGTGCTTTGCACACACATTTCTTTGCTACTGTTATTTGTTTTAGTATTATATTATTACTGAAGCATACATTCCCTCCCAATCCATTATATCTTAATGAAGATGATGGCCTTTTAAAGTGGAGAGTAAAAAAACCAAATTACTGTTACCCAGTAATTTGCAGTAATTTGCATTCTGATAAAATGCAAAATGATATGTTGACCAGGCAAGAAAACCCTAAGAAATGATTGTGGATACCTGGTTCTCAAATATCAGAATGTTCAGTGTAGAGAGGCAAAACATTCAGATGACACGAGGGATCTTTCTTTTGTCTGGGGAACAAAAATGTATGACAACGATAGAAATTTGCTGAAATAATTCCTTTATTTATGGGTTAGCTTTGGTGACACTGCAGCCCAGAGGAACTGCTGTGTGAGTATGATTTCATTCTAATTCCACAAAAAACAGCATAAAACAGGGGAAAGATCATGGCATTGATTGTCTAACACTTGGGCTCCAAGTCACTTGAAAGCTCAGTGACACTGACAAGTATCAATTAATCTCTCCTTAAAACAGGGACAATGGTACCAACTACCTCACACTCTTGCAGTAAAGAACACAGAATCCAAGGTGCATGCTTTGTAAATCATAGTCAGGTGTGTTTTTCCTTGTCTTTCTACTCTTTCTTTGCGAGTGGCATGTGTTTTCTGGTTGTGACCGCGAGGGTGGACTGACGTTATTGACTCATCCATAAGCTTCATTTGGAAATGAATATTCTGATCATGTACAGTGAGCGTGATTCCGCCGAGAAGGCTGGTGGACGGGGGTGGGCGAGCAAAGCAGACTTCTAGATTCTTATGGAACGAAGCAAATACTGGTGGATGACGCAAGTTGTGCTATAGTTTGGTACTACATGAGTTAGTTTTGCTGTTACGGTTTAAATGCTTCCCCGTGAGACGGGAAAATTTATGTTGGACGCACTTGCAGCTTCAATTTCATATTCTAAAAAGGCACTCTGGAGTTCGTGTGAGGAGGCATTGAGACTCAGAAGGCAGCCCATCTGTACTCCCTGATTTGTAAGCCTGTTGGTTCCCTTGTGGGAATTTTCAGAAACTCTGAGCCAAGAGGCCATAATTCTGTCAACACCTCACACCGCAGGAGCAGGGGTAGGGACTTGAAGCCTGGAAGCTGTTAAACATGTACTATAACAGGGGGATAGAATGGGTGGGCTTGGGGGGATCTGGCCCCAGGGCTGCAGGAGCCATTGTCTTGAAAAGATGTCAGCTGCCCAACACCCTGGCAGTTGATTTGGCACTAATGATGCCCAGTGGACAGCCCAGACCTCCAGGGAAGGAGGGAGCCAAACAATTCTTGTTAAATCGCTGGACTGAAGCAGGATATGTTCTCAGCTCTCCCCTAGCCCTCATAGGATATTAAGTTATGTGAGGTTTTGAGTGTTCCGTAAATCTCTAACCACGTGGTTGGAGCGATCGCAATGAGAGAGTACCCAAGTGTTGATAGGACCCAGTCAAAGGGCCGTGTGTATAAGGGGACCATTCTCTGGTGTGCTGCGTCCACTGTCTACACTTCTTTGCCCTGCCCTGGGCCCTGGGAGACCGACCTGTAAGGATTATATCAATGACTCCCTTGCCCTCTGGCTTTGAGTTGGATGGTCTAATGGGAGCCCCAGCAGGAGACCCATGGAGAGAGGAGAGCAAGGCAAAGTGTTTCTCTGGTTGTGTCCCTGCAGGGTGACCAGTGGGAGGTCACAGCTTTGTTAGGTAACCCCTCTGCACAGCTTTCTGTCGTTGGTTCCAATAGCCCCATGTTTACCCCCATCCCGTCAGTCCTACCTAGGGAAGTGACGGTATACTATCATTGCCAGCCATGGATTATTACACTTTTCTCTGTTTTTTCTTAGTCCTTACTTATAAATAGGAAATAGGCCCTTGATTAAATTTTCTTCACATCCCAATTTGAGAGTGTCTTCTTTTTCCTGCCAAGATTCTGATAAAGCAGGCGAGCTTGGATTGCCATGGTCCTGCAAACGGGGGCAAACCTAAACTTCAGATGCCAAATAGCTGTTGGGTAGAATGCCATTCAATTGAAGTGACAACAGGGGCTCCTCTTTTTTCATTACTTTCTTGATAGGGGTTGGTTTCTCTTAGTTCTGTCTTAAAATGTCATATCACAAATGCCCAGTTTGTGGTGAGGTCCAAGTCACTTATTGAAAGGAGTTTGTGAGTTCTATTGCTTAATCTATAGGATGGTTTATCTGATGTATTTATTTGGGGATAAAAAATGAGGTACTGCTTTTGTTATGATAAAAAATAAAATCCCTCTCCCCTCTCCTTTCTGTGTTTTTATACTCCTTTCCTTATTAATCTTCTATTGCTTAAACCGAGAGCAGGAGTCTACCATTCAGAGCACCAGATGGAGGTCAATCTACAGACTCTGAAAAGAAATAAGGAGGGAAAGAAAAATCCAGCCACTTTTCAACACTTATCCATATGAAAACATTGTAATATTTTATAGCTTTTGGTGGCAGGGTCGTGTGGATCAGCCCACACAAAGGCATATTGTTCTGGCCAAAGATCCATTTAAGTTGGCTTCTTTGATTTCTTTGTATGATAATAGCATATTTTGAAAGTCTTAGCACATACTGTCGTTTCTTTAAAAAGTACAGTATTGTATGCCTCTGTCTTTTTGGAGGTGCGTTAGTCCTAGACTTTTACTGCCACTCCACTCTTCCAATACTGCGTGCATCTGGACATTTAAATATAAGAGTATATTAGAACAAACATTCTTGTGGGTTTTTTAAAAAATATTTTATTTATTTATTTGAGAGAGAGAGAGAGAACACAAACAGGGGAAGTGGCAGGCAGAGGGAGAAGCAGGCTTCCCGCCGAGCAGGGAGCTGGCGCGGGGCTCGATCCCAGGACACTGGGATCATGACCCGAGCCGAAGGCAGCCGCTTAACTGACTGAGCCACCCAGGTGCCCCAACATTCTTGTGTTTTAAGAACACTGTGGCACCCTGTGATCCTAGTTTAGTGATCTATGTGGTCTCTTCTGTTTTATACCTTTCCTTCCTCCCTTCCCTTGGGAATTGCTTCTTCCCCAGCTCCAACCTTATAGTTACTCAGGAGCCACCTTCTTTCATGACTCTGCCTCCCTCTGACCACAAGGCCAGATAGTGGCCATGACAAAGATCAGCCAATAGGAATCCTCCCCTGGAATTTTTGTGGATGGGAGAGAGGAAGAGTCAGTTCTTCTCTGCAGAGGGGAACCACAATTTGTAAAACTCAGGCTCCCTTGGTGACCACTTTCCCTCTGTTTGAGAAAAGCCAGTTTTTGGTTGTTGAAACTAAAGTGGACACTCCAAGAGAGGAGAAAAGGGGGGTTCAAGTTGGTTTTTGTCACATTCAAGTTCTTGGTTATAACTCTTCTTGACACCAAGGCACTTTCTGCCTTGCTCAAGTTTTAGTTGTTCAGATATCCTTCAGTTCCATGAGATGTATTCAGTATTATTCGTATAAGTTTCCCACTGGCCTAAATCAGTTTTATTAAGGTCTCCATCCGTTATAATCAAACGCAGCCTCACTAGAACAAATGACTGTAAATATTCAATGTAAATTCACTCAGTGAACACTTTCTGAATAGTTATTTGAGCCAAAACTTCCAAGGGAAGCAATGCAGTATGAAACCTTGTTCTTATTCTCTGTGAGCTTACATCACAGTAGAAGAGATAAGAATGGTAATGATAATAACAACCTTGATAATATAACCACCATAATGTTTTAAGCACCTACTATGAGTCTGCTAAATATTTTACACATGATTTTATTTAATGCTCAAGGTAACTCTATCTGAAATCATCTCTCACATTTTGAGATGATGTAATTAAGGCTCAGCAAGCTTGAGCCACATATGAAGCAATGGTAGAGGCAGAATTTGAACTCAGGACTGTTGAACTTCCAGGTCCTTGCTCTTGCTTATTATATCCTACTTCTTATATGTGAGAAAAGGTATGTGTGACTTAAAGAGAAGTTGAGAGAAGGCAGAGATGACATTCATTTGGAAGGATCTAGAAAAGTTTGATGGAGAAGGTGACATTTAAACAGGCTTCCAAGGTAGTAATAGGATGTGTCTGGGTGGAAAACATAACCCTATACGATCCTACACCCATGCTTAAGTGTACTCACAATCGAGACTGGAGTAAGGAGAAAAATAGGAAATAGAATCAATTCAAATCTATCTTGGGCTGCATCTTATACTTTGTTAGCTCTTTCCCTCCTTCATGCTTGCCCTCCTAATGATTCTGCCAAGTATAAAGAACTAATCTGCAATTCTAAAGATTCACAGCTGGAAAGATTTCATTTCCCAAGAACCAAAGCCAAGTAAGTTTATCAGTCTCGACTGAGCAAGTTCAGAAGTTAGTAAATTTGGAGTGAACATGTGCTTCCTGGACTGATGAAGTTTACATGACTCATAATGGCTACACTGTGTTCCTATTAGGCACTCTGTGTGTTGGAAGTCTCCTTTTCCCTTTCTAGGCTCTTCCAAAACAGACACGGATGCATCCCCCCATCTCAGCACATCAGCAATCTGGATCTATCTGACAGAGACACATGCAGCCATTTTGATGCACAGTAAAGCTGATCACTGGAAATATCTTGGGGGTTATAAACCCAGGGATAAAAATATTTTTGGTACACTCTGCCTCTCCCTCCCTAGGGTAGAACTGACATAGTTATTAGTAACTCTCCACCTTTGTGTATAAACTTTTTGGATCAAAGTGGTCTGCTGAGAATGCTTCTTGATTCTTCCTTGTAGCTATGTAGTGCTCCTAGGCCAGTGAGTTCCCAGTGCATTATAAAGAACTTGCTAAAGGACACTGGTTGAGTGCCTGCAGTTTGCCGGGCAAGGAGATATTGACCTCTTATATCATCCCTTAAGTCCTAAAGTCCATAGTAACGCCATGTGAGACCAAGGATTCAGGTAGGTTAAGTAGCATTCTTAAGGCCACACAGCCAGTAGATGGCAGAGCTGAAATCTGAATTTACTTTCATATGACACAAAGCCAGGGCCTTCACTGTGGCAAGCTGTTTGTTGGTAGGCAATATTATCTATTCAAAATCTCGAAGTTAAATCACTTGTAAGGTCACATTGCAAATCAGGAGTAGATCTTATTTATACCCAGTCACAGTAATATGGTTGTACCAAAGCAGACTTCTAGATGGTGTTGAATGTCAGATTCTGGTCAGAAATAGAACATGCAGAGGTGAGAAAACATGCTATTTGGGGAAAAATAAAGACAAACTTAGAAAAATGCCTGAGAGTTTTTATTTAAAATGACTTGAGGAGGAGGAGGAGAAGGATTCACAGCTGGTTATCATCAAGCTTCTTCCAAACTGGCCATTTATTTTTGAAGGTATTTATATGGAGCTCAAAAGTAAGTCAACACGGGAAGTTTTAGAAATAATTGATTGGGCAGATGATCTGTAGGCTTGCTGCACAGATACTCTTTGGAAAACAGACAGTGACCTACTCGGAACTGGCAGAAAAGCAGCCTCCAATGCTATCTTTTTCTGAACTAGCCTGATGGGTTGAAGGGCAAAAATCACATATTGGTGATCACATAGTGGTGATCTGTCCATTTATGGCTTGTGGTCTTACTTTACATTATTCTATGACTGAGCTTAAAAGAACTGCATTTTTTTATCCATTTGGTTAGGTGCCCAAGGCAAGCAATTAATGGTACTTCCATTTTATATCTAATGGTAGGAGAGTTCTCTCTTTGAAAGTAATGAAGAAGTAAAAAGCCCCAGCTAAGAAATAGCAAGGGTAATCACCTTGAGCCTGAGATACATGAAAATTCATGTACTAAAAATTATAAACATCTGAATATCATATCTAAGCTCAGTACTTTCCTTTGTGTTCCTGACTTTGGTCATGTGGGAGAATAATTTAATTGGCCTCAGATTTTCTCCATGTCAAGAAAACTTTCTCTCTTTAGACTTAATAACCAAGAAATCAACATCAAATCTTATCAGATAATACTATGTGCCTCTGGGGTTAAAGCAACTCTTACAGTGTTCAGAGAAATATTGACGATCCTTTCCTAAACTGGCTGCCACTGAAGTTTCCAGGGGCAACTTAGTGAACCTGGGGCTCTTCTTAGCACCTTCAGGTAAGTAATTTGGTCCTGGTAAAGTCATGTGGATTAAAAAAACCATAGGATTGTAGACTTTGCTTAGGTAAAATCTGTAACAACAGTTAGAGAACACAGTCTTTCTTTTCTCTATTAGTAAGTGTAGGCTAATCAAAGTTGCAGTAACAAATCAACTCCTAAATCTCTGTATCTTCATGGAATAAAAGTTAATTTCTTGTCCAGGTCTTCATCTGCATCAGATTGGATGGCTTCTCTCAAGTATTTGGCGACTAAGTTTGGTGATTCAAGTATTTGGGCTTCTTCCATTGTATGTCTGTATTATCTGGGAATGTTCAGATTCCTGTTATATGGATGGCAGGTGGTGCTTACAGTCATAAGGGAAATTTTCAAGGCCAGGCCTGAAAGTGGCATACCTCATTTCTACCAATGTTTCTGAGGCTGGAACTTAGTCACATATACAACCTAATTGCAAGAGTGCTGAGAAAATTAAAACACACTAATAGGAGGACTGATTTTGCATTTCAGTGACTTTATTTTCTGAGGCCTGGGCTAAAAGAGGAGGGATAGAAGTAGACAGGAGAGATCTTTTGCTTAGATTGGTGAAGGACTATAACAGGAAGAAAGGAGGACAAGTTAAACTCAGTGATACCACAAATATTACCACTCAGAAAAAAAATTCAAGCCACTACTTTGGTCAACTATGACCAGCTGCATTCTAAAATTAAAAAAAAAAGTTTTCCATCTTGTCTTGTCAAGTTGGTCAAATTAGGGAATATCTGGATAGTGGCACCATTAAGTGTGTTTTTGAGGCTTCTTCATAGCATATAATCCTCCCTCCCTCCCTTCTATCTATCTATCTATCTATCTATCTATCTATCTATCTATCATCTATCCATCCATCTATCCAGTCATCTAATCAGAAAACGCAAGAAAACAAAACTTTGGTAGACCAAGATTTAGTATCCTAGGTATTGTATTAGTACTTATTATATACACTTGTTCTTTGCTATCCAGACTGTATTTCCCCTTCATTATAGTAATAGAACCTCAAACATTTTTTTTTTTTTTAGAAATGTTTCTCTACCTTTTTCAGCTATGCTTCTTATATTGCACTATTATTCAACTCTAGGCTATAGTTAGATTAAACCAGTTGTGGGGCTCATCACCTTTGCTACAGTGATTGGTTTAGCAATGGCATATCATTTAATTTGACCAGTAAGAAATGCTTGGAAAGATTCATTTTTTATTTTTTAGTTTTTTTAGTTTTTATTGTTATGTTAATCACCATACATTACATCATTAGTTTTAGATGTAGTGTTCCATGATTCATTGTTTGTGCATAACACCCAGTGCTCCATGCAGAACGTGCCCTCCTCAATACCCATCACCAGGCTAACCCATCCTCCCACCCCCCTCCCCTCTAGAACCCTCAGTTTGTTTCTCAGAGTCCATAGTCTCTCATGGTTCTTCTCCCGCTCTGATTTCCCCCCCTTCATTTTTCCCTTCCTATTATCTTCTTCATTTTTTTTAACATATAATGTATTATTTGTTTCAGAGGTACAGGTCTCTGATTCAGCAGTCTTGCACAATTCACAGCGCTCACCATAGCACATACTCTCCCAATGTCTATCACCCAGCCACCCCACCCCATCCCTCCCACCCCACCCCCCACGCCAGCAACCCTCAGTTTGTTTCCTGAGATTAAGAATTACTCATATCATTGAGGTCATATGATACATGTCTTTCTCTGTTTGACTTATTTCACTCAGCATAACACCCTCCAGTTCCATCCACGTCGTTGCAAATGGCAAGATCTCATTCCTTTTGATGGCTGCATAATATTCCATTGTATATATATACCACCTCTTCTTTATCCATTCATCTGTCGATGGACATCTTGGCTCTTTCCACAGTTTGGCTATTGTGGACATTGCTGCTGTAAACATCGGGGTGCACATACCCCTTTGGATCCCTACATTTGTATCTTTGGGGTAAATACCCAGTAGTGCAATTCCTGGATCGTATGGTAGCTCTATTTTCAACTTTTTGAGGAACCTCCATACTGTTTTCCAGAGTGGCTGCACCAGCTTGCATTCCCACCAACAGTGTAGGAGGGCTCCCCTTTCTCTGCATCCCCACCAACATCTGTTGTTTCCTGATTTCTTACTTTTAGCCATTCTGACTGGTGTGAGGTGGTATCTCATTGAGGTTTTGACTTGGATTTCCCTGATGCCAAGTGATGTTGAGCACTTTTTCATGTGTCTGTTGGCCATTTGGATGTCTTCTTTGGAAAAACGTCTGTTCATGTCTTCTGCCCATTTCTTGATTGGATCATTTGTTCTTTGGGTGTTGAGTTTGATAAGTTCTTTATAGATTTTGATACTAGCCCTTTATATGATATGTCATTTGCAAATATCTTCTCCCATTCTGTCGGCTATCTTTTGGTTTTGTTGACTGTTTCCTTTGCTGTGCAAAAGCTTTTTATCTTGATGAAATCCCAATAGTTCATTTTTGCCCTTGCTTCCCTTGCCTTTGGCAATGTTCTAGGAAGAAGTTGCTGCGGCTGAGGTCAAAGAGGTTGCTGCCTGTGTTCTCCTTTAGGATTTTGATGGACTCCTATCTCACATTGAGGTCTTTCAACCATTTGGAGTCTATTTTTGTGTGTGGTGTAAGGAAATGGTCCAGTTTCATGCTTCTGCATGTGGCTGTCCAATTTTCCCAACACCATTCGTTGAAGAGACTGTCTTTTTTCCATTGGACATTTTTCCTGCTTTGTCGAAGATGAGTTGACCATAGAGTTGAGGGTCCATTTCTGGGCTCTCTATTCTGTTCCATTGATGTATGTGTCTGTTTTTGTGCCAGTACCAGACTGTCTTGATGATGACAGCTTTGTAATAGAGCTTGATGTCCGGAATTGTGATGCCGCCAGCTTTGCTTTTCTTTTTCAACATTCCTCTGGCTATGTGGGGTCTTTCCTGGTTCCATACAAATTTTAGGATTATTTGTTCCATTTCTTTGAAAAAAGTGGATGGTATTTTGATGGGGATTGCATTGAATGTGTAGATTGCTCTAGGTAGCATTGACATCTTCACAATATTTTTCTTCCAATCCATGAGCATGGAACGTTTTTCCATTTCTTTGTGTCTTGCTCAATTTCTTTCATGAGTATTTTATAGTTTTCTGAGTACAGATCCTTTGCCTCTTTGCTTTGATTTATTCCTAGGTATCTTATGGTTTTGGGTGCAATTGTAAATGGGATCGACTCCTTAATTTCTCTTTCTTCTGTCTTGTTGTTGGTGTATAGGAATGCCACTGACTTCTATGCATTGATTTTATATCCTGCCACTTGACTGAATTCCTGTATGAGTTCTAGCAGTTTTGGGGTGGAGTCTTTGGGGTTTTCCACATAAAGTGTCATATCATCTGCAAAGAGTGAGAGTTTGACTTCTTCTTTGCTGATTCAGATGCCTTTTATTTCTTTTTGTTGTCTGATTGCTGAGGCTAGGACTTCTAATACTATGTTGAATGGCAGTGGTGATAGTGGATATCCCTGCCACGTTCCTGACCTTAGGGGGAAAGCTCTCAGTTTTTCCCCATTGAGAATGATATTCGCTGTGGGTTTTTCATAGATGGCTTTTATGATATTGAGGTATGTACCCTCGATCCCTATACTCTGAAGAGCTTTGATCAAGAAAGGATGCTGTACTTTGTCAAATGCTTTTTCTGCATCTATTGAGAGGATCATATGGTTCTTGTTCTTTCTTTTGTTAATGTATTGTATCACGTTGATTGATTTGTGGATGTTGAACCAATCTTGCCGACCAAGGATAAATCCCACTTGGTCGTGGTGAATAATCCTTTTAATGTACTGTTGGATCCTATTGGCTAGTATTTTGGTGAGAATTTTTGCATCCATGTTCATCAAGGATATTGGTCTGTAATTCTCCTTTTTGTTGGGGTCTTTGTCTGGTTTGGGGATCAAGGTAATGGTGGCCTCATAAAATGACTTTTGGAACAGTTTCAGAAGAATAGGTATTAGGGGCGCCTGGGTGGCTCAGTCGTTAAGCGTCTGCCTTCGGCTCAGGCCATGATTTCAGGGTCCTGGGATCGAGCCCCACGTCGGGCTCCCTGCTCCACGGGAAGCCTGCTTCTCCCTCTCCCACTCCCCCTGCTTGTGTTCCCTCTCTCGCTGTATCTCTCTCTGTCAAATAAATAAAATCTTAAAAAAAAAAAAAAAAAGAAGAATAGGTATTAATTCTTCTTTAAATGTTTGGTAGAATTCCCCTGGGAAGCCCTGGGCTTTTGTTGGGAGATTCTTGATGACTGCTTCAATTTCCTTAGTGGTTATAGGTCTGTTCAGGTTTTCTATTTCTTCCTGGTTCAGTTTTGGTAGTTGATACATCTCTAGGAATGCATCCATTTCTTCCAGGTTATCTAATTTGCTGGCATAGAGTTGCTCATAATATGTTCTTATAATTGTTTGTATTTCTTTGGTGTTGGTTGTGATCTCTCCTCTTTCATTCATGATTTTGTTGATTTGGGTCATTTCTCTTTTCTTTTTGATAAGTCTGGCCAGGGGTTTATCAATCTTGTTAATTCTTTCAAAGAACCAGCTCCTAGTTTCATTGATCTGTTCTACTGTTCTTTTGGTTTCTATTTCATTGATTTCTGCTCTGATCTTTATTATTTCTCTTCTCCTGCTGGGTTTAGCTTTATTTGCTGTTCCTTCTCTAGCTCCTTTAGGTGTAGGACTAGGTTGTGTATTTGAGACCTTTCCTGTTTCTTGAGAAAGGCTTGTATTGCTATATATTTTCCTCTTAGGACTGCCTTTCCTTCATCCCCAAAGATTTTGAACAGTTTTGTTTTCATTTTCATTGGTTTCCATGAACTTTTTAAATTCTTCTTTAATTTCCTGGTTGATCCATTTATTCTTTAGTAGGATGCTCTTTAGCTTCCATGTATTTGAGTTCTTTCTGACTTTCCTCTTGTGATTGAGTTCTAGTTTCAAAGCATTGTGGTCTGAAAATAGGCAGGGAATGATCCCAATCTTTTGGTACCGGTTGAGACCTGATTTGTGACCTACGATGTGATCTATTCTGGAGAATGTTCCATGGGCACTAGAGAAGAATGTGTATTCTGTTGCTTTGGGATGGAATTTTCTGAATATGTGTGTGAAGTCCATTTGGTCCAGTGTGTCATTTAAAGTCTTTATTTCCTTGTTGATCTTTTGCTTAGATGATCTGTTCATTTCAGTGAAGGGGGTGTTAAAGTCCCCCACTATTAATGTATTGTTGTCGATGTGTTTCTTTGCTTTTGTTATTAATTGCCTTAAATAATTGGCCACTCCCATGTTAGGGGCATAGATATTTACAATTGTTAGATCTTCTTGTTGGATAGACCCTTTAAGTAGGATATAGTGTCCTTCCTCATCTCTTATTACAGTCTTTGGTTTAAAATCTAATTTGTCTGATATAAGGATTGCCACCCCAGCTTTCTTTTGGTGTCCATTAGCATGGTAAATGGTTTTCCACCCCCTCACTTTAAATCTGGGGGCGTCTTTGGGTCTAAAATGAGTCTCTTGCAGACAGCATATCGATGGGTCTTGTTTTTTAATCCAATCTGATAGCCTGTGTCTTTTGATTGGGGCATTTAGCCCATTTACATTCAGGGTAACTATCGTAAGACAGGAATTTAGTGCTATTGTATTGCCTGTAAGGTGACTGTTACTGTATATTGTCTGTGTTCCTTTCTGGTCTATGTTGCTTTTAGGGTCTCTCTTTGCTTAGAGGAACCCTTTCAATATTTCTTGTAGGGCTGGTTTCATGTTTGCAAGTTCCTTTAGTTTTTGTTTGTCCTGGAAGCTTTTTATCTCTCCTAAGTTCAGTGACAGCCTAGCTGGAGATAGTATTCTTGGCTGCATATTTTTCTCATTTAGTGCTCTGAATATATCATGCCAGTTCTTTCTGGCCTGCCAGGTTCTGTGGAAAGGTCTGTTGCCAATCTAATGTTTCTACCATTGTAGGTTACGTATCTCTTCTCCCGAGCTGCTTTCAGGATTTTCTCTTTGCCTCTGAGACTCGTAAGTTTTACTATTAGATGTCGGGGTGTTGACCTACTTTTATTGATTTTGAGAGGGGTTCTCTGTGCCTCCTGGATTTTGATGCCTGTTTCCTTCCCCAAATTAGGGAAGTTCTCTGCTATAATTTGCTCCAATATACCTTCTGCCCCTCTCTCGCTTTCTTCTTCTTCTGGGATCCCAATTATTTTAATGTTGTTTCATCTTATGGTATCGCTTATCTCTGGAATTCTGCCCCTGTGATCCAGTAGTTGTTTATCTCTCTTTTTCTCAGCTTCTTTATTTTCCATCATTTGGTCTTCTATATCACTGATTCTCTGTTCTGCCTCATTTATCCTAGCAGTTAGCGCCCCCATTTCTGATTGCACCTCATTAATAGCCTTTTTGATTTCAACTTGGTTAGATTTTAGTTCTTGTATTTCTCCAGAAAGGGTTTCTCTAATAACTTCCATGCTTTTTTCAAGCCCAGCTAGTATCTTTAAAGTGATGATTCTGACTCTAGATCTGACATCGTACTAATGTCCGTATTGAGTAGGTCCCTGGCAGTCAGTACTACCTCTTGTTCTTTTTGTTGAGGTCACTTTTTCTGTCTTGTCATTTTGTCCAGAGGAGAATAGATGAATGAGAGAACAAAATGCTAACCAGGGTAACAACCCCCAGACAATATACTCTAAACAAATCAGAAAAGACTTGAAGCTAGGGGAAAAGAAAGGGAACGAAAGAAAAAAGAAAAAGAAAAAAAAAAAAGAAAAAGATAAAAAGAAAGAAAAACAGAACAAAACAAAAAAAAACCCAGAATATGATCAAATATGATCAGGCTGGTGCATAGATCAGTGCCACACACTAGATTTTGGGTGCATTTTGGTCTGTTAGAAGTAAGTGTCTCCCAAAATTTTAAAGAAAGAAAAACTTATATATGTACAAAAATAAGGGTTGATATGATGAAGGGATGGAATATGACTGTAAAGATGAAAATTATAAAAAATTTTATAAAAGGAATTGATAAGTTGTTTGAAAAAAGAAAGAAGATGTTTAAAAAAAAAGAGAGAATGTGATCAGGCAGGAGACTAGAACAAAGCCATACACTAGAGATTTAGGGTATATTTTGATCTGTTAGAAGAAACTGTATCTCAAAATTTTAAAGAGAGAACAACTTATATATATATGCCAAAAATAAGGGTAACTACTATGAAGGGATAGAATATGACTCTAAAAATGAAAAATAAAAATGTTTTTTAAAAAAGTGATTGATAAGATGTTGGTTGAAAAACGGAAAAAGGAAAATTAAAAAAAAAATAAAAAAAATTAACTTTGAAAGAGTAAAGAATCATGGTAAAAAAGCCATGAATTCTATGTGCAGTATTCCCCTAGTGCTGGAGTTCTGCCATTCTCGTTGATCGGTAAACTTGGTCTTGGCTGGCTGTTGTCGCTGATCTTCTGGGGAGGGGCCTGTTGCCGTGGTTCCCAAATGTCTCTGCCGGAGGCGAAATTGCCCCACCCTTGCCCGGTCCGTGCTAAGTAATCTGCTCGGGTTGCTCTCCAGAGCTTTTGTTCCCTGTGAGCTTTCCGTACAGCTTTGGAGGCGGAGAGTGAAAATGGCGGCCTCCCAATCTCCGCCCCTGCGGAGCCGAGAACTCGGGGCCCCGCTCCTCAGTGAACCCCCAGAGAAAAGCCGTCAGTCACTCCCATCTCCCCGGTCTCCGGCCGCACTCCGTGCTCACCCGGCCTGTGACCGCGCATTTCTATCTCTGGCACCCGACCCCGGGTGGAGTCTCCAAACCCAGCAGATCCCTGCAGTGCACTGCTGTGCTGCTCCTCCGGGGGAGGAAGGGGAGTCTCCCCGGATCTGCCACTTGTTGGGTCCCTGCTGGAGGAGCAGGGGCCCGACTGTGCCGCGGATCACGGTTTATGGCAACCCTGAGCTGAGAGCCCGCGCCTGGGCTCCGTCTCTGCAGCCGGCTTCCCTGCTCCGATCCCTGGGAGCTCTGCCGCACTCAGCCACCCCAGTCTTTCTGTGACCCCAAGGGTCCTGAGACCACACTGTCCCGCAAGGGTTCCACACCTTGCTTAGCCACTGGAGCGACGTCCTCGGCGGAGCCAACTTCTAAAAGTTCCGATTTTGTGCTCCGTGGTTCTATCACTTGCCAGAAGCGGCTGCCGGAGGCCCCTCCCCCGCCGTCTCTCCTCCCGAATATCACCTCGGATTCACTTCTCCGCACGTCCTACCTTCCAGAAAGTGGTCGCTTTTCTGTTCAGAGAGTTGTTGCTATTCCTTTCTTGATCTCCTGTTGGGTTTGTAGGTGTTCAGAATGGTTTGATCCCTATCCAGCTGAATTCCTGAGAGGAGACGAAATCTAGGTCTCCTACTCCTCTGCCATCTCCAAGGCACAGGTCAAGACTCATTTTTTAAATTTCAAGTTTTTAAATTCTAGTTGTTAACATATATGGTAAAATTGGTTTCAAATGTAGAATTTAGTGATTCATCACTTACATATAACACCCACTATTCATCACAAGTGCCCTCCTTAATGCCCATCAATGGAAAGACTCATTCTTAAAGTGGTTCCCTCTCATTCCTTGAAGGTATGAACATATTGACAGTTGGTTCACTCTCATGTCCTCCAACTTATTCCTATTTAGTTATTGGCAAACCCAGGAACTACATGGATAATTCATCTAATTCCCTGGACTCACACTTCCTTCATCCCTTCTCTTTGACTCTATGTGAGATACCACTTCCATGTCTGATGTCAGACTTTGTCATTACCAATAAGTATACCCCTTCCATCATCTCGTTCAATCATTCCATTCTATGATAACTCTTGTTATCATTCTGGCTTAATCCGTCCTATAAACTCATTTCCAAAATTCACTGATTAAAGTCAGACCTAAAGTTGCACATGTTGGGTCACCATTGCCCCTTACCACTGCCCTTGTGCACACATCATAACTTTTCTCCATGCCCATTTAAATTTCATGACACAGCATTAAAATTACTTCCTCACATACATTCTCATATACCACTTTTCCTTCCCTTCCCTTGCATTTGCCTTGCAGAACCCCTAAGTGGATGAAGCCTAATTTTGTCTACTTCCTGACTGCACTAAAACAGCTGAACATAGCTGAAGAAAAACACAAATTGCTGATTGATTTAGTTTTAAATCATGACCATAACCCCTCACCGACCCTCAGCTCTTTGGTAATTCCATCGAGTTTCCCTGACTATTAACTCTTCCACTCTCCTTGATAATTATTTCATACTTCCTCTTTATTGAAATTGCCAGAATTTTCTTGTCCTTATTTCTCTCTTCTCTTCTATCACATCTTCCCCCACCTTGCCTCCTGTGTCCATGTAGTCTGCTTTCCTTCTCATTGCTGTGGATAAACTATCTGGAAAACCAGCTCCCGCACTGAATCGTAGTTCTTCTCTCATTCTCCCCCCACCACTTGAGGATATCATTCCAGTAATTCTCCTCTGTCTCTTTTTGTTGTCAAATTTCCCCTCTCCAGAATCATTCACACCAGCATAGAAACATGATGTTAATATCTTCTACCTTAGAAACAAACTCGCTTCACCCACATTTCATTCCAGGGACTTCCCCATTTCTCTGCTTTACATTCCACCAAAACTCGTAAAAGGGTTGTTTCTGTTTGCTTATCTCCTCTCTGTGTTAGTTATCCTTTTCTCTCAACCACTCCACATTGCCAAACTCAATGGTCAATTCCCAATTATCCTGTTTGACCCAATTTATCCCTTCTTATTCCTTAAAGAACTTCATTTTTTCTTTTAGGAAACCACTCATTTTGGGTTCTCCTCCTCCCTCGCTGGATATTCTTTTTCAGCTCCTTTGCTCATTTCTTCTCATGCGCCTGACCTCTGTTGGAGTGTCCCTGAGTTTAGTTCCTAGACTTCTCTCTCCCATCCACACCATTCTGCTGGGTGATCTCATCCACTTTCATGGCTTTAAATGGTATGTATTTGTTGAGGATTCTCAAATTTGTTTCAACCCCAGATATCTTTCTTGAGCTCTACACATGACATCCTCACTTGGATATCTATAAACATCTCAAACATTTATAAAGCCAACTACTGGATTGCATATCCATGAGCTTATTTACTGTAGACCTGCTCACTGTGTACTTACCCTCATCTCTGAAGACAGAAACTCCATTCTTTCAAGTGTTTAGGCCAAAAACTTTGGTGTCATTCTCATCTATTCTTTTTCTTTTACACCCAGCATTCAATCTGTTATCAAATGCTGCCAACCCTACTACCAATATATATGCAGAATCTGACTGCTTCTCATCATCCCTACTTGACTGTGCTGGTCCAAACCACCACTATCTCTCATATATAAAGTCTCTTACCTGGTCTCCTTGCTTCCACTCCACTTCCTATGGTCTATTCCCCACATGGAAATTAGAATGACCCTTTTATTACAGTAGTCAGACATTTCATCCTTCTACTTAAAACCTTCAAAAGGCTTCTTGTTTCACTCATAGAGCCAAAATGTGAAAATGGACTTTAAGGACCAATATGATCTTCCCCCTACTCCTCAACAATTTTCTGACTTCATTTCCTATCCTCCTTCCTCTTGAACACTCTTCATGTATTATATGCCGTCTTTGCTGTTCCTTGAACACAGCAAGAATGCTCTTGCCTCAGACCCTTTCCACTTGCTGTTCCAGATCAATTGTTTGATCTTTTTATCTATTTATCATCTATCCCTCCCACTTTCTCTCTCTTCATCCATTCATCTCCCTCCCTCCCATTCTCTCTCTCTCTCTCTCTTCATCTATCTAGCAATCATTTGGTAGTCTTCTTTCAGTTCTGTTGTCAAATATCACATCAGAAAGGCCTTCCTTGACTCTCTTCTTTGAAATAGCAAGCTGAACTTTTACCCAAACTTTACTTTCTTCCTTCTTTTCCTGCCTTATTCTTCTCCGTAGCAATTACCACTACTTGCTATGTTTATTTTTAATTTTCTGTTTTTCCTTATAAGAATGTAGGCTCCTTGAAGGAAGGGACTTCTTTTCTTTGTTCTCTGCTGTTTTTTCAGACAATAGAACAGTATCCGGGATGTAGTAGGTGCTTAATACATATTTGTTGAATAAATAAATGCTTTCAAAAGAGCTATAGGGAGAAATATTCTTTCTTATCATTGGACATGAATGAAGAAGCTTATAGCCCAAAGAGGTATGTCACTATCTTGAGAATGCAAGGAAAACTTTATAGAAAATAAGCCTACACCTTGAAAAGCAGAGAAGAAAGAAAGAAACTATCTTTGATGGCCCCTTAAACACCACCTTAGCCCTTCTTTCTTGCTAAACTAATTTAGTTTAATTAGGCATCCACTCCTCTAGGAAAATAAACCCAACTGCAGCTCAGGAACAAACCCCAAATATTCAATGCCTGTCTTGGTATCCTCTTCCCCTTGCCAAATTATTGATATATGTTGGGCATGTTACCCAGTGTTTCCATGGAAGAGGAGGGGTTATTTGCTGGGGAGTTCTGGTAAAGGTTTCTTCATTCTCCCAGAGACACAAGGTGGTCACAAATCCCCTCCATCAACTATCTTCCAATATCTCCATGTAACTGCTGGATATTGCGGTTGCTATTTTGGGACTGCAAAAGGAGTTAGCAGAGAAGAATGCTGATGATGAGGATGACATACATGATGGAAAGACAAAAAGAACAACTTTTCTTTTTAGAGAAGTATGTTTATTTTTTATTTTTTAAATTTTTTAATTTAAATTCAATTTAGTTAACATATACTGTATTATTAGTTTCAGGGGTAGAATTTAGTGATTCATCAGTTGCATATAACACCCAGTGCTCATTACATCAAATGCCCTCCTTAATGCCCATCACCCATATACAATGTAGTATTACTCAGCCATCAAAAAGAATGAAATCTTGCCATTTGCAATGTGGATGGAACTAGAGAGTATTAAGCTAAGTGAAATAAGTCATTCAAAGAAAGACAAATACCATATGATTTTACTCATATGTGGAATTTAAGAAACAAAACAGATAAACATAGAGGAAGGGAAGGAAAAATAAAATAAGATGAAAATGGAGAGGGAGGCAAACCATAAGAACTACTGTTTTTGATGATGGAATGGACCTACTGAATTAACCTTGCCTAGAGATACCCTATCTTGATATTCTGGTTATGTAAAGTGATAATGGGTTTTTTGGTGGTGGTGTTGGGTCAGTTGGGTTGGGATTTTCATTACATGTAGCCCAAAGTGCCCTAATACACCAAACTATTTCTCAAATTATCAATTAGATCAGCCAATAAAATCTTTTTACTATATAAGCTTATTTAAAATGGGTTTTATTCTACTTGTGGCCAACAGAGCTGCTGAGGCTGTTATCCATATGTTCCTTACTAAAACCATAACTGTCCCTAGAATTATTTTTAGATATATTTATTTCCCTATACTATGGGTTAGTGATAGGGCGGTGAATCCATTTTTTAATGATTTTTGGCATATGTTCATGTAATCACAGCCACCATGATCTTACTCACCCTAGGGACACTCCAGTCATTATTTGAGTTTTATTTCTGTATAATTTGTGTTTGTTGTATCAGGAATCAGCATCCTTGCTCCAGGCTCTGTAGCTGTGTTCAGTAGGTAAAAATGGGAGACAGCAGTGGTAGACTCTACAAATGTCTTCCTCTAGACACAACTATTAAGATGGATCTAGAAATAGGGTTTGTCCTGTGCTGAATTCTTATTTTGCATTGAGCTAGCACTTGGTATTGGCAGTCAGGTCAGAATCAGATTATCACAAAAACCACAAAGGTACTTACCTGGGAAGGAGACTGAAATATGGCAATCTTATTTTGGTTTTATTTATATATGGGTTAGAAAAATGTTCATCAGGTTTGAGGTGGCAGAAGAAATTTGGGACTAGGAGATTTGGAACCTGAAATCTAAGCATCTCTTCCTCACCTCACCGGAATACTCTTGAAGCAGGACTGATGATTCTAGATCTCTTAGTCATTCCCCAAACTGGACAGATTTCACCAAACTGTAAAAAATATAAATAGTAAGGACAATAGTCTGTTTTCCCTGAATCTAACTTCTCCAATTTAAAATACTGATTTTTTTCTCTGAGCCTACTTCTTTTTTTTCTTTTATGTATACATGTTAAAATATATTTTCTGTAGGAAATGATAATGATAATAAATGGGAGGTAAGTTTCTGCTTTTGCTTTTTGTTTATTTGGATAAATAAAGGGTTGGTGTGGTGGATTAAAGATGGTCAGAACTTCTTTGACATCTTTTTCACTGAGAAATAGGGCTTGTTTACCTTTTCCTTGAACCTGTACTGGTCCACAACTCTTTGGCCAGTAGAATGTCACAGATGTGAACAGATGCTAGTTTGAAGCCTACTCTCAGAGGACTGGAATCTTCCATCCTTGTCTCTTGCAGACCCAGACGATCGTATAAGAAATTCAACTATCCGTCTGGATAGACCATGTGGAGAGGGTCTGCAAATACAGAGAGAGGATGAAAGCCCAGCTGAGACCCACCTGATGGCCATCCTTGTCAAAATAAGAAGTTTGTGGGTGAAACCTTCATAGACCCTTCAAATCAGCCCGGTTTTCAGGTGAGTCACTGCAGGATGTTAGTGGACACCACTAGAACAGGAGAATTGGCCAACTGAGTCCCTCCAGAATTTCTGACCCACAAAATCATGAGATAAGATAGAATGGTACTTGTTTAAAGCTTCTATATATTTTTAATTAACATATAATGTATTACTTGTTTCAGGAGTACAGGTCTGTGATTCATCAGCTACTATATTTTGAGATAATTTGCACCACAGTAATTGATAACCGTAATAGTTGGCAACCCAGCTTTTGGGGGAAATTTTACTTATGCAGGAAATTGAAAATTCTTGGAAGTTTATAATGATGACCTAGCTTTATAGAAAACAGATGCTATTTCTAAATATAAGAAATGTTGAAAACTATATAATACTTAGATAAAAACCGCAAGAAAAGTATGAGGTCTAAATGAAGAAAGCTATAAAATCTTACTGAGGGACATAGACAAGATCTGGTCACTTGGAAAAAATTCTATGTTCTTGCATGAGATGGCTTAATAACTCTTAAATATTTTTGTAAAATAAATGGGTTAGGTGAAATTTAATTAGGATACCTGTGGATTTGTAGTTGTTGAAATTAGATAACAGCATGTTAAAAATTATTTGGGAGATTAAAAATGTTAGACTAGCCAACAAAACTATGAAAAAGAATGGTAAGGTAATACTTGCCTCCTTAAATTTCTGAATATTTGATTAAAAAGTAAATATACAAACATACTATAAATTCATGGAATTAAAACCTTGTGGTAATGACATAGCTATGGAAAAATAAATCATTAACCGAGACGCTAGATATAGATCCTCATATGCTTGAGAATTAGATTCATAACAATATCTACTGAAATTAAAAACACGTACCAATCTTGGGAATAAAAACACCAATATATGTAAGGTTATGTGTGCATATTATTTAGTGTTGCATTGTTTGCAGTGCTCAAGAAAACTGGAAAAAAATGAAATCCATCAGTAGAAGAAGAAATAAAATTTGCTGATCCATACCAAGGAATATTATGTAGCCACTGAAAGGAATGAGATTTTTAGTAGTGAATTTGAAGGGATTTTCAGGGTGTATCATCAAATATGAAAGATAAGGGGAGAGAAGTATATATAATATGACCCCATTTTCATGAAACAACAACAAAAATACCACTCCTCATTACCATCATGTTACTTAATGATTTTATGAGCAGGGAGAAATGTATGGAAAATACATACAGATTGTTGATCGCATTAGTAGGAGATTGGGCAGTGTGTCTGGGATTGGGAATTTAAATGGTAGCATTTCAGAAAATTTTTACTTTCTGTACTATTTGACCTTTTTTCAATTTTTCAATAATTTATTCATTATAAAATATATGAATGTAACATAAAAAAACCAGAAAAGTTATTTTTTTAAGTTTTTAATTTTATTTCCAGTATAGTTAACATACAGTGTTAGTTTCAGGTGTACAATATAGTGATTTAACAATTCTATACATTGCTTAGTGCTCATCATGATAAGTATACTCTTTAATCCCCACCACCTATTTCTCCCACATCCCTACCAATCACCTCTCTGGTAACCGTCTGTTTGTTCTCTATAGTTAAGAGTCTGTTTCTTGGTTTGTCTCTCTTACTCTCTTTTTCTCCTTTGCTTGTTTGTTTTGTTTCTTAAATTCCACAAATGAGTGAAATCATACAGTATTTGTCTTTCCCTGACTATTTCACTTAGCATTAAGCTCTCTAGATCCATCCATGTCATTGCACATGGCAAGATTTCATTCCCTTTAATGGCTGAATAATATTCCATCATATCTGCATCTATATCTATATCATCTATATCTATCTCACATCTTCTTTATCCATCTATCTATCTATCAATGGACATGGTCTGCTTCCATAATTTGGCTATTGTAAATAATGCTGCAATAAACATAGGTGTGCATGTATCCCTTTGAATTAGTGTTTTTGTATTTTGGGGTAAATATCCACTAGTGCAATTATTGGATTGCAGGGTAGCATAAAAGTTATTTTAATACACATTTAGTAAATACACATTTACTATCAAAAGTACACGCATGTAATCCAAAAAAAAATCTAAGAGATTTATGTTAATTGTCAGAAATAAAAAAGTAATTTGACAAACAGGCTAATTCATTCCAGAGGAATCAAGTGAATCCTATTTTTAATTATTGAATACTACTGTGTGTCCCAAATATAAACCAGTCCCAAAAATTGATTAGATAAAACATGAAATAGTGACTAACATTTTAAAAAGCTGCTTGTTTACATAAATGTCAGGTGGAAAATTTTGCAAGTGGCATCACCTAGGGTTGTGTGATGCATCCTCATCTACCTATAGCCGCCTTGGCTCCAGGATCCGCACATCAGAAGTTTATAAATAATTAGATACTAAAACATCTCAAACGGGAATCTGCATCTGCACATTAAAAGTAAAAAAATAAAAAGGAAAACTTAAATAAGCTACTATAAATGAATGGCAGGAAGAAATCATATCACCGTTAACTGATGGGCTAATGGGTCTATGCTAACCCGTAAGCATGAGTCACATGCGATTGCCCCCTTGATCGGTGTGCTTGCTAAACAGATCATCCCAGAACCACCGAGGAGCTCACCTTTGGCAGGAAGGAAAGGAAGGCTCAGGTGTATGCACTGTCACAAAGATGTTCTCATTAAATGTGATTGATTGATTGATTGATTGATAGACTGTCTCATTTCACCAACTTTAATTGAGTAAAGTTTGAGTAAAAAGTGAGTAAAGCTGCTGTTAATAAGTGATGTACTGGGACCTTGGGAGGACAGGAGAAAGATAAATAGGACATGGCCCCATAGCATAGAAAGTGGATATAGAGTTATAAACAAGAATATTACAATCACACTAAGTATTAAACCCAAATTGGTAACACTGTTTCTCTGAGAAAATGACTTCTGACATGCTCCTGAAATCCTATAGGATAGTTTGAACATACCTCATCTTAACCATACACACTTGACCGATAATTAAATCAGTTTTATTCCTAGAGCCGGGCTTTATTAGAGTCCATCAATTTGTCAGGTTCTATTACCTCCCAAGAGGTGTTCAGTGATTTAAAGAAATGAATTGACAAGCTTCAGGCCATTTCTACGAGGCAAGCTGCCAAAACTTCCCGAACTGCAGCAAGAGTTTCAACAGAGGGAAGAGAGTGAAAGGAGAATTGTCTGCACTGGAACATTCGGTCCTTGCAACTCAGAGTGTGTTTAGGGGTAAGAAGTTATTAGCTTCTTTCCATTACAGGTGTGGGAAAAAGGAAAACCTTCTGGTCCTCAGGCTTTCTGATCAATCTTCTATGAGAAGCCCAATTTTTCAGAGCACGGTCCAAAATCTATCTTCAATTTATAATCCATTCCTATTTACTGTAACATATTCAGTCATTTTAAAAAAATGCACTTTATTTTCCCCCCTCTCTTTGTACTTGTTCATTTTTTTTTCTTCCTCATCTGTATTAGTCTGCTAGGGCTGCAATAACAAAATACCCCACTGGCTTAAACAACAGAAAATCTATTTTCTCACGATTCTGAGGCTGGAGAGTCCAAGATCAATGTGCTGGCAGGGGTGGTTTCTCCTCAGGGCTCTTTCCTTGGCTTGCGGATGGCCATCTTTTTTCTGTGTTCACACTGTCTCCTCTGTGTCACCACATCACTGGCATCTTTCTTCTTAGAAGGACAGGGGTCTTCTTGGATTAGGGCCCCACCCTTATGACCTCATTTAACCTTAATTACCTCCTTCAAGGCCCTATATCAAATACAGTCACATTCAGGGTTAAGGTTTCAACACATGATTTTGAGGGTGAGGGGAGACACAATTCAACCCATCCCACCATTTGTCTCTGTATCTTTCTCTCTCAAATCCTATCCCACTTCACTTTTTCTGTGGTTTGTGTTAATCCTAAATTTGGGGAGGGGGGTAGATACACACATTTCTTCAGAGCCAAAAATGGGTATGTGTTGCCCTCAGTTGAGTTCTTCAGATAAATGCTATGCATTAGGAAGGAAAGTTAACCGGAACAGAGGGACAGCATGTAGGTGCTAGCTAGGGGGTGTTCAAAAGGTGCCCCCCCTTTTTTTTAACCCTTTTATTGGGGGAGGGGAAATTACATTTTGACTTAAAGAACTGTTGTAGACTCATTTGCAAACAAGAATTGCTCACAAAATGTCTCTTTTGAATTTTAATCAATTAGTTCTTTTTGCTTTGCTTTCATTAACTTTGTTAAGATATTGTCATTGAAAAGAGATTTCTGCGAAGTGCAAGTATATGAGAAAAACAAGCATAATATCTCCTAAAGCAGAAGTGGGCATCATAATTGTCAACAATGAGCCAAGCACACTTCTAAAGATTCTCAGTTGTATTGTGGATGCCGCTGTCCTAAGAATTTCTGAGACATGGAAAGAGCGAGCAGATCACTTAGTATTGCAGACAGCTAGTATTTGCTTTCACCAGGATTATATGAATTTATGATGATTCCATGTGCTTTTTTTTGCACATTTCCTCAAGGCTCAGATAAATATTTGCTCACTTATGTCTTATTAGACTCATTGAATCTTTCCCTTCTTCTGACCTGTAGTTATATAGCAATGCAGTATTTCTCCATCTTTTTTTCCTCTTTGTTCCTCCTTTACTAACATAAGCAGGAATTCAGAGATAGGAAAAAACTGGATGTGTGCAACATTGTACCAACAACTGTTTCCCCCCAGAGCCATCAGCTCGGCCGCCCATAATTCCCTCGGAGTTCCATTGTTTTCCATGTAAATCAGCTTGTTTGTATGTTTTGTTTTGTTTTAAACATAGAAATCTCGCTTATAGCTAGCTGGTTTTGCTAGATTGGAGAAATTACCCTCAGAAAGACTGGAGGGGCCGTAGGAAATTTATCTATTGACTGAACTTTGTAAGTAGCAGTCCACAGCGGTAATTTACATTAAAGAAAAAGCAGCATGGGGCTGCCCTGGGATTTCCAGGCACTTTCGTTAGAAAGGAAACTATCATACATCCAACCAAAATGGATTGAATGGTTCAATGCACACAGCATTCCTTTCATCGGTAAACAGAAAAATCCAGCAAGCGAGAAATGAAACACTGATTTGGTTTAAAATTGAAACCTCTCATATAAATTTAATACTTATCTCAAGTATCAAAGATTTTTATGTTCAAAATATACTGCTTTGAGCTGGAGTAACAGGGGAGTGCTCTGTACTACAGACTTGGTTAGCTGACATACCTGTGCTTATAAAGTTTGTAATTCAGTGGAAATAGGCAAAGAAATATTTGGAACATAAAAGCTTAGAATTTATAAAGAACATATGTATTTGTATACACTTATGTCTCTTCAGATAAGGCATGGTAGGGAGTCCCATAGTACAATGAAAGCTGTGTTTCCTTGTTTGTTTGTTTGTTTTTAAAGATTTATTTATTCACTTGAGAGAGCGAGAAAGTACATGAGAGGGGGGAGGGTTAGAGGGAGAAGCAGGCTCCTCGCTGAGCAGGGAGCCTGATGCGGGATTCGATCCCGGGACTCCAGCATCATGACCTGAGCCGAAGGCAGTTCCTTAACCAACTGAGCCACCCAGGCGCCCGAAAGCTGTGTTTCCTGATACTTGATACCCACCAAACTCTGGGAATTAGGTGTGCCTATTGAGGTGTTGAAACTCAGAGTAAGCTAAAGGGAAAATTAAGTGGAACAGAGTGAGTAGTGGGTTGGTAAAAGCTAGATGGTGTTTGAAAGTTGCTTCAAAAATTTTTGTTTTGTTTGGGACGTGATTAGTAGACTTTATGACTCCAGGACACCTTGTAGACCATGGTGATTTACAAACAACAGTTGTTAGCCATTGTCTGACTCTTAGGAGGCTTTTTAATACACGTTAATTTCCTTTCCTACTTCCTTACCTCTTAGAGGTCTTGATTTTAGAGAAGGTAGCAAGGAAGTAACATAAATTAATCAAGTTAACTTATGTTTTGACTAGTAGATCTTTTCTATTTCCTATATATTTTTAATAGAAATGTATAATCACTTATTTTATACACACATATACACATACATAGGATGTTGTATATGTGTATGCGTATGTGTTGATATGATATGAATGTGGGATTTTGGTAATCTATATTTTTTATTGAAATCAAAGGAGTTAAGATTTTAAAATAATGAATTCTACATTTTCTAGGTGTAGGGTCTGAGGAGTTGGGTTAGCACAGGAGATTACAGAGTCTCAGAATGTCATTCTGAAAGGGGACCTAGAGATCATCTGTCTAATCCCTCTTCATCATTTTTCAGATGAAGAAACAAAGACTGATAGGGTGAATTGATTTGCCTTAATTTGTCCATGTCAGTGTCCTCAATGGTGGCAAATCTTTACTAGAAACAATGAAAACTCATTTGGAGCTAGTTCTAATGGATATATCATTGATCACGTTAGATAATTGTCTTGGAGCAAAAATTTTCATGAAGCTCATAGCAACCACTGAGACGGTGGCCTGCCCTGCCTTCTCTCTCTACCTCAACCACCCTGGAAGAAAAGAGTGGCAAAAACCCTTAAAATAATATGTATGTGTGACTAGAAGGAAATGTCCACCTTTCTAGATTTATTTTGAACGATGACACTCATGTGAATGCGTAAGTTCCAGTGTGTATGTGTGTTCATTTTTTGTGCTGCTTTAATTAGGGACGTTATTTGAATTTCATCTCATGTAGGAGGACGGCCTAGGACCTTGGGCAAATACCCCATCAACATTGATTTTTGTTGCGTGACAGTTGTGCAACCAAGAACTCATAGATTAAAAACAAAGCTCTTCTTCTTTTTAAATTTGAGTATAGTTGAGACACAATGTTACCTTATTTCCAGGAGTACAACATAGTGATGCAACTTCTCTCTCTGTTATGCTATGCTCACCACAGGTATAGATACCATCTGTCACCATGTAACCCTGTTACGATACCACTGATGTTCTTCCTCATGCTGTGTCTTTCATCCCCACCACTTATTCATTCCATCACTGGAAGCCTGTATGTTTCACTCCCTTTCACCTATTTTGCCCATTCCCCATCCCCTCCCCTCTGGCAACCATCAGTTCTCTGTATCTATACGTTTGATTATGCTTTTTAAAAGTCTTCTCTTCGTTTGTAAAGCAGTAAAGAAACAAAATGTTATTCTCTGATTATTTTTAACTATTTTAATAATATTCTTAGTAAGCAACTCTAAGTTAAAGATCTAAAAATACGTTCAAACAATTTTCTTGGCTTATTGGCAATAATTAGTTTTGAAAGTCTTCTTGGAATGTAATTTTCCAATTGCCTGCAAATCAAAACATATTTATAGGTCATTCAGAGAATGGATAATAACTTACTGAAATTTTATCTGGTAAGTCAGTAACATTTGTGTTTCCACCTGTAAAAATCAATTCTGTGAGTCTATCACAGTAAGTGTACTCTGTCATTTACCATTTCTAACTGAGCAGAGATAGCTAAGTGTGCACCCAGTATTCATTTTTCCCCTTCTTCCTGGGTTGTGTACCCAGCTGGGGAAAACCATAAGAACAACCACAATATTTCTTTACCTAGGCCAATGAAATGTAAGTTGAAGATTTCTGGGAAATGTCTTCAAAGGCTCATGTCCTTTTGCTCTTACCCTTTTCTTTCTGTCAGCTGCCTGGAATGTAGTTGTGATAACTGGAGTTCTGGCAGTCATATTGGAACATGAGGTAACATTTAGGGTAGGTACCAGTGCCAAATATGGTAGATTAGAAAAAGAGGTGGAACTTGGGTCCTTTGGAGAGCCCTGGAGAGCCTACCTTTAGGTTCCTTTTATATGAAAGGAAAATAAACCCACATGTTTCTACATCACCATCACCTTCGACTTTCTGTTCTATGGAATGGAATATAATCTCTTTTTATATACTAAGCTCTATTTCCCCAGGGTTTTTTTGTTTTTTTTTTTGCCAGCTCAAGAAAGTCTTATGGGTATCTGTTGCTTGTCGTAAAAATACAATCATTTAACCAACTATCTAAACTGATCTCTTCTACTATACTTTTGGCCCATTGTTGCAACCTTGCCAATCGTCCTGATTCTACCTCCCCCATGTCTTGGTTTCAATCTATTTGCAATACACTCATACTAAAGATGTTTTAATTCTCTATATTAGACATATTCAAATGTAGGTATGTTGCAAAAAATTGACTTCAAAAAAAGAGGAAATACAGTGCCTGCTTATAGCTCACAAATATAGAAGTTTCTTATTCCAAATTTTGCTCACGGCGGAGTATGTTACAGCCAGCGCAGCTGGGCCTGCGTTTTTGCATGTTTGTAGTTTGTTATTTCCATATATAAAAAATATAGTTAAAAATTTAAAAATAAGTGAAACAAAGTGGAAATAGGAACGGGAAAGATAACATTTAGGAAGAGCTTGAAAATCCCACACTTTAGAAGGGTTAAATAATTTCAACAAACGATGATATAATGAGCATTTAAAAAACAACGGGAGTGAGTTAATGTCTGAGAGAATAATGCATAACAGTGGCAAGTCAGTGTTCAGGAGTGTTTAATATACTGCAAATCTCTGAGTTACCAGACTTATGAAATCTCACTGTAAGCCTACTGAGCACTTGGACTTAAATAAAGATCAGTGGGGTGAGAGGACAGGGAAGAGCCTGGACTTCTCACCAAGGGATGTTTCTTTGAATTAAAGATGTTTTCACTATTCTCATTTTATGTATTTTCAGTATATACAATAATTTTCAGGAAGGTAATTCATTCATTCACTAAGAGTTACCTCTCCCATGTCCTTGTTTTTGATCAGAAATATACTTTGTTACTAAATATAAGGGAAGTCCTCAAATCTTTATCTTACCAGCCTGTGACCCCAAGGAAGGCAATATTTTATTTAATACCCACATTACAATGATACGGAGAACTTAACCTGCCAATTTAGCTCAGAGTCCAGTATCTTTTCCCTAGGTTTCCTTTCCATGTTCTAAGGACTCCTAGAGTGTTGTTGTGGTTGTTGTTTAATCAATCATTGTTGCATGCTAAGGATCTCGGTCACCAATTTCGAGGTGTGGGGGTGCTGGGGGTTCTCACACTAAACAGTTCTCCAGTATGAGCTGGGTGTCCTAAAATTTGTCAAAAGTAACAGTAAAATCAATGAATCACCAAAGTAGTAATTAGTAAGATTTTATTGTGTACATACCAAAAGACAATTTGCAACTGAGCATACTCAAACCAAAACATAGAATGAAGCTCAGGGGTATATTGCTATAAAGCGGTTTATATAGTGAGAAGGCAGTGACTGTTTATTCTTCACAGTGATTGGTTATAATATTAGAATTTTCTTTAAAAAAATTTTTTTTATTAAGTAATCTCTATACCCAACTTGGGGCTTGAACTCACGACTCCAAGATCAAGAGTTGCATGGTCCACTGACTGAGCCAGCCAGGTACCCCTAGAATTTTCTTAAATGATATGGAATTGGTCAGTGGTTACCCCATACCAACCTTGGGAAACAATTCAAGTTTCGCTTATGGTTTTGAGATACAAGCAAGACATGACCCAAGTTAAGTTAGCCTTGCAAAATGAGCAAAGTTAAATTTTGCTTATATGACTAAACTGGTTTTGCCTGCTCAGGGAATTTTCAAAGTTGGTCTTCATTTGCTTTTGATTTTCCCAGTTCCCCCTTTTTGGTCATTCTCTCAGCAGGCTAGACCAACCATTATTCTTGGTCACCACGATTGATGCAGGCAGGCTGAAGAATCACGTATTTGCTGTTTCTCCTGTTGAGTCATCAGGCCGGAGGGGCTATGTAGTCATCATCATTATTGATGTGGTTATTGTTGATTTCGTTGATTTCATCCAGTTGTCTGATCCTGATGGATACCATTTGGCATGTGAGTGGCTGCCAGCAGGCATTTAAAGCCCTTGGGAGTATCCAACACACTACAGAGGTTCATATGCTGACTAGAAGGAGAACAATGGCCAAGAACTAAAAAGTTCTCCAGAGCAGAGATTCCCTGTAGCCAAGATTTAACCAACTAAATAAATCAAATGGGTTCTCTGGGGATATAGTTTTCTTAACTTTATTGAATTTAGTATCATTATAGATGTATTCATCAATAAGGAAGCAGAAATAATATTCAAACATATTTTTTAAATAGCCAAACACAATCTATTACAGTAAGGAAATAATTGTTCTATTAATAAATAGCATGATTTTAGTCCTAAATAGTTAGAATCTCAAAAAAAAAATCAAATGGGTTCTACTTTCTTGAAAGTTATTTACACAGGCACAACATGGTGTATTAGCAATCATATATCCTCAGGATTACTTAGGACAGGATGAATACAGGGATGTTTTATTTCAAGAGGCGATGTTGCAGGTGACTTTTTACTATACGATGTCTCCATATGATGTGAGCAGTTAGATAATTTAAGGAGAGGCATTTCTATGGAAATGAAAGAAAAACAAAAGTTAATAGTTGGAGCAAATTATAAATTTAGTGTCTGAGTTTGGAGAGCAGCCAGCTGAGAAGATTTGTGGATGTCAGGTTCTAGGCATCTTCAGATGGAGAGAGGGCAGGTGGTGGGCAAGCTGACAGATTGTCCTGGTTTGCAGAGTGAATGTTTCTAGTGATCTTTCCGAGTCGCTGCATAGCAACGGGCATGAGGATTGTCCACACATGAGCTGTTGTGGTGATTTCTCTGAAGTTTATGCTAAGTTGTCCAGCTTTAGCTGGCATGGCTTTGGGAAAAGGGCAGTTTGGGTTTCCTTCCTACTGATTCCAAGTCGAAAGAGTGGGAGAAAATTAGGAATGTTAGTTCGGAGAGTTCTAGCCTAATATTGGGGGAAACTAGAAGAATTGAGGATGCAGCCCAGTTTACAGGTAGAAAACCAAACCTCAGAAACAATGAATGGCACTAGAATCTGATGTCCACAAAGTTGTATTACTAAAATTTAATTTTTCTTTCTATAAGCATCTCCATTTCCATCAAAGGTAACCACGGTTAAGACTGGCTTGCTTGTAAATTAAGTCTAGTTTTAATAAATTTGCCTGATTATTTACATAAATGCAGCCAGAACAGTGATTGACCATATAGGTCTCTTCAGTCTTGCTTTGCTGGAAATTTTCACAAGGTGTCTCAGTTTGGAATTTCAGAAGCCTCTTGGCTAGGAAGCCAAGCCAAGGACTTGTCCAATGGTGTCCTGTTGCGAGGAGAACAGATTCTTAATGAATTTATGCAAGCACATAGATTGTCATGAAAAATAAGAATATTTAATAAGAGTTTCTGAATTCCGGCAAGCTCAGGTAGAGAGAAACAGTAATTGTTTTCTTTGTTCACAAAGGTATATTTTTTCTTCAGGCTTTGTGAGCAAAGTTTTGGTTATCTCCTGGGGTGTTTATATTTCAAAGACATGGTAAGATTTACAACTTCAGGGGACAGAGGGAAAAAAAAATGTGAATTTTCTCCTAGGCATTTTGTAGTGTTTAAAATTTTCCTTTGCCTTGGGGGTTGGATGGCATGGGATGTTTCATCAATCACCATAATATCCTCATCTTATTTTCATTACTTTCTTAGAGATTTCAACTCTAGCATCCTAATCAGGCTTTGTCTTAAGCACCGAGATCTTAATTCATAGCGTCCTGGGCTCTCCTAGCTTTGCCAAATGGCATAATGAGGGCTCCAACGTATTATTCTGTTCTCCCACCTGTCGGCCAGTCCCTAGGCTAGCAGAGTAGTGAACACCTGCATAACTTTCTCTAATCTCTGTGCTTCCTCCTCATAGTAAAATTTTTATTGTGGCATAAAACATGCTTCTTCATATGTCCACACATCTTTTGTCTCTCTGTAAAAAGCTGAAAAGCCAGAAGTAGACAAGCTGATGCTTAACATTTAATGCTTATCTTATTTGGAAATGATTTAGATATCAGTGAATATCTGTTATTTAGTTTAGCTTAGTATAAGCCTTTATCTTATTTATATTTATTTAAATTACTTGCTTTTAAAAATTATGCTTGATTAGACATCAAACAGCTAACCGTCATCTTATACTTTTCTTGACAAATTTTAAGGATACGCCTGCTTTTACTAAACCAAGTAAATTAAACTAGCTTTTATTTATCAAAGGTTATCCCAAATTATGTGAACTTGAAAAACATTTAAGTTAGTTTCTATATTTCTAAGATTATACTTGATTTACATAAATCCTTAATGTTCTTTTTATTTTATTTTATTTTATTTTATTTTTTTATTTTTTTTATTATGTTATGTTAATCACCATAAATTACATCATTAGTTTTTGATGAAGTGTTCCATGATTCATTGTTTGTGTATAACACCCAGTGCTCCATGCAGAACGTGCCCTCTTTAATACCCATCACTGGGCTAACCCATCCCCCACCCCCGGCCCCTCTAGACCCTCAGTTTGTTTCTCAGAGTCCATAGTCTTTCATGGTTCGTCTCCCCCTCCGATTTCCCCGCCTTCATTCTTTCCCTCCTGCTATCTTCTTCTTCTTTTTTTTTTTTTTTTAACATATAATGTATTATTTGTTTCAGAGGTACAGGTCTGTGATTCAACAGTGTTGCACAATTCACAGCGCTCCCCATAGCACATACCCTCCCCAATGTCTATCACCCAGCCACCCCATCCCTCCCACCCCCCACCACTCCAGCAACCCTCAGTTTGTCTCCTGAGATTAAGAATTCCTCATATCAGTGAGGTCATATGATACATGTCTTTCTCTGTTTGACTTATTTTGCTCAGCATAACACTCTCCAGTTCCATCCATGTCGTTGCAAATGGCAAGATTTCATTCCTTTTGATGGCTGCATAATATTCCATTGTATATATATATACCACTTCTTCTTTATCCATTCATCTGTCAATGGACATCTTGGCTCTTTCCACAGTTTGGCTATTGTGGACATTGCTGCTATAAACATTGGGGTGCACGTACCCCTTCAGATCCCTACATTTGTATCTTTGGGGTAAATACCCAGTAGTGTAATTGCTGGATCGTATGGTAGCTCTATTTTCAACTTTTTGAGGAACCTCCATACTGTTTTCCAGAGTGGCTGCACCAGCTTGCATTCCCACCAACAGTGTCGAAGGGTTCCCCTTTCTCCGCATCCCTGCCAACATCTGTCATTTCCTGACTTATTAATTTTAGCCATTCTGACTGATGTGAGGTGGTATTTCATTGAGGTTTTGACTTAGATTTCCCTGATGCCAAGCGATGTTGAGCACTTTTTCATGTGTCTGTTGGCCATTTGGATGTTTTCTTTGGAAAAATGTCTGTTCATGTCTTCTGCCCATTTCTTGATTGGATCATTTGTTCTTTGGGTGTTGAGTTTAAGAAGTTCTTTATAGATTTTGGATACTAGCCCTTTATCTGATATGTCATTTGCAAATATCTTCTCCCATTCTGTTGGTTGTCTTGGTTTTGTTGACTGTTTCTTTTGCCGTGCAAAAACTTTTTATCTTGATGAAGTCCCAATAGTTCATTTTTGCTCTTGCTTCCCTTGCCTTTGACAATGTTTCTAGGAAGAAGTTGCTGCGGCTGAGGTCAAAGAGGTTGCTGTCTGTGTTCTCCTTTAGGATTTTGATGGACTCCTGTCTCACATTGAGGTCTTTCAACCATTTGGAGTCTATTTTTGTGTGTGGTGTAAGGAAATGGTCCGGTTTCATTCTGCATGTGGCTGTCCAATTTTCCCAACACCATTTGTTGAAGAGACTGTCTTTTTTCCATTGGACATTCTTCCTGGCTTTGTCGAAGATTAGTTAACCATAGAGTTGAGGGTCCATTTCTAGGCTCTCTATTCTGTTCCATTGATGTATGTGTCTGTTTTTGTGCCAGTACCAGACTGTCTTGATGATGACAGCTTTGTAATAGAGCTTGAAGTCTGGAATTGTGATGCCGCCAGCTTTGCTTTTCTTTTTCAACATTCCTCTGGCTATGTGGGGTCTTTCCTGGTTCCATACAAATTTTAGGATTATTTGTTCCATTTCTTTGAAAAAAGTGGATGGTATTTTGATGGGGATTGCATTGAATGTGTAGATTGTTCTAGGTAGCATTGACATCTTCACAATATTTGTTCTTCCAATCCATGAGCATGGAACGTTTTTCCATTTCTTTGTGTCTTCCTCAATTTCTTCCATGAGTATTTTATAGTTTTCTGAGTACAGATTCTTTGCCTCTTTGGTTAGATTTATTCCTAGGTATCTTATGGTTTTGGGTGCAATTGTAAATGAGATCCATCACTTAATTTCTCTTTCTTCTGTCTTGTTGTTGGTGTATAGGAATGCCACTGATTTCTGTGCATTGATTTTATATCCTGCCACTTGACTGAATTCCTGTATGAGTTCTAGCAGTTTTGGGGTGGAGTCTTTTGGGTTTTCCACATAAAGTGTCATATCATCTGCAAAGAGTGAGAGTTTGACTTCTTCTTTGCTGATTCAGATGCCTTTTATTTCTTTTTGTTGTCTGATTGCTGTGACTAGGACTTCTAATACTATGTTGAATAGCAGGTATTAATTCTTCTTGAAATGTTTGGTAGAATTCCCCTGGGAACCCATCTGGCCCTAGGCTTTTGTTTGTTGGGAGATTTTTGATGACTGCTTCAATTTCCTTAGTGGTTATAGGTCTGTTCAGGTTTTCTATTTCTTCCTGGTTCAGTTTTGGTAGTTGATACATCTCTAGGAATGCATCCATTTCTTCCAGGTTATCTAATTTGCTGGCATAGAGTTGCTCATAATATGTTCTTGTAATTGTTTGTATTTCTTTGGTGTTGGTTGTGATCTCTCCTCTTTCATTCATGATTTTGTTGATTTGGGTCATTTTTCTTTTTGATAAGTCTGGCCAGGGGTTTATCAATCTTGTTAATTCTTTCAAAGAACCAGCTCCTTGTCTTGTTGATCTGTTCTACTGTTCTTTTGGTTTCTATTTCATTGATTTCTGCTCTGATCTTTATTATTTCTCTTCTCCTGCTAGGCTTAGGCTTTATTTGCTGTTCCTTCTCTAGCTCCTTTAGGTGTAGGATTAGGTTGTGTATTTGAGACCTTTCTTGTTTCTTGAGAGAGGCTTGTATTACTATATACTTTCCTCTTAGGACTGCTTTGGCTGCATCCCAAGGATTTTGAACAGTTGTGTTTTCATTTTCATTGGTTTCCATGAATTTTTAAAATTCTTCTTTAATTTCCTGGTTGACCCATTCATTCTTTAATAGGATGCTCTTTAGCCTCCATGTATTTGAGTTCTTTCCAACTTTCCTCTTGTGATTGAGTTCTAGTTTCAAAGCATTGTGGTCTGAAAATAGGCAGGGAATGATCCCAATCTTTTGGTACTGGTTGAAACCTGATTTGTGGCCTAGGATGTGATCTATTCTGGAGAATGTTCCATGGGCCCTAGCGAAGAATGTGTATTCCATTGTTTTGGGATGGAATGTTCTGAATATGTCTGTGAAGTCCATTTGGTCCAGTGTATCATTTAAAGTCTTTATTTCCTTGTTGATCTTTTGCTTAGATGATCTGTCCCTTTCAGTGAGGGGGTGTTAGAGTCCCCCACTATTATTGTATTGTTGTCAATGTGTTTCTTTGCTTTTGTGATGGCCTTATATAATTGGCCGCTCCCATGTTAGGGGCATAGATATTTACAATTGTTAGATCTTCTTGTTGGATAGACCCTTTAAGTAGGATATATTTCCTTCCTCATCTCTTATTATAGTCTTTCATTTAAAATCTAATTTGTCTGATATAAGGATTGCCACCCCAGCTTTCTTTTGGTGTCCATTAGCATGGTAAATGGTTTTCCACCCCCTCACTTTCAATCTGGTGGTGTCTCTGGGTCTAAAATGAGTCTCTTGCAGACAGCATATCAATGGGTCTTGTTTTTTTATCTAATCTGATAGCCTGTGTCTTTTGATTGGGGCATTTAGCCCATTTACATTCAGGGTAACTATCATAAGACAGGAATTTAGTGCCATTGTATTGCCTGTAAGGAGACTGTTACTGTATATTGTCTGTGTTCCTTTCTGGTCTATGTTACTTTTAGGCTCTCTCTTTGCTTAGAGGACCCCTTTCAATATTTCTTGTAGGGCTGGTTTCGTGTTTGCAAATTCCTTTAGTTTTTGTTTGTCCTGGAAGCTTTTTATCTCTCCTTCTATTTTCAGTGACAGCCTAGCTGGAGATAGTATTCTTGGCTGCATATTTTTCTCATTTAGTGCTCTGAATATATCATGCCAGTCCTTTCTGGCCTGCCAGGTCTCTGTGGATAGGTCTGTTGCCAATCTAATGTTTCTCCCCTTGTAGGTTACATATCTCTTCTCCCGAGCTGCTTTCAGGATTTTCTCTTTGTCTGTGAGACTCGTAAGTTTTACTATTAGATGTCGGGGTGTTGACCCATTTTTATTGATTTTGAGGGGGGTTCTCTGTGCCTCCTGGATTTTGATGCCTGTTTCCTTCCCCAAATTAGGGAAGTTCTCTGCTATAATTTGCTCCAATATACCTTCTGCCCCCTTCTCTCTTACTTCTTCTTCTGGGATCCCAATTATTCTAATATTATTTCTTCTTATGGTATCGCTTATCTCTGGAATTCTGCCCTCGTGATCCAGTAGTTGTTTATCTCTCTTTTTCTCAGCTTCTTTATTTTCCATCATTTGGTCTTCTATATCACTGATTCTCTGTTCTGCCTTATTTATCCTAGCAGTTAGAGCCTCCATTTTTGATTGCACCTCATTAATAGCCTTTTTGATTTCAACTTGGTTAGATTTTAGTTCTTGTATTTCTCCAGAAAGGGTTTCTCTAATATTTTCCATGCTTTTTTCAAGCCCAGGCAGTATCTTTAAAATCATCATTCTGAACTCTAGTTCCGACATTTTACTAATGTATGTATTGATTAGGTCCCTGGCAATCGGTACTGCCTCTTATTCTTTTTGTTGAGGTCATTTTTTCCATCTTGTCATTTTGTCCAGAGGAGAATAGATGAATGAGAGAAGAAAATGCTAACAGGGTAACAATGTCCCCAGAAAAATATACACTAAACAAATCAGAAGATACCTGAAACCTGGAGAAAAGAAAGGGAAAGAAAGAAAAAAGGAAAAAAAAAAAGATAAAAACAAACAAAAAACCAGAATATGATCAAATATGATCAAGCTGGTGTATAAATCAGTGCCATACACTAGATTTTGGGCATATTTTGGTCTGTTAGAAGAAAGTGCCTCCCAAAATTTTAAAGAAAGAAAAACTTATATATGTACAAAAGTAAGGGTTAATATGATGAAGGGATGGAATATGACTGTAAAGATAAAATTATAAAAGATTTTATAAAAGGAATTGATAAGAATTTGGTTGAAAAAAAAAAGAGGATTCAAAAAAAAAAAAAAAGGAGAGAATGTGATCAGGCAGGAGACTAGAACAAAGCCATACACTAGAGATTTAGAGTATATTTTGATTTGTTAGAAGAAACTGTATTCCAAAATTTTAAAGTGAGGACAATTTATCCCAAAATTTTAAAGTAAGGACAATGTATATATATATAAATATATATATATTTATCAAAGTTAAAGTTAACTACTATGAAGGGATAGAATATGACTCTAAAAATGAAAAATAAAAAAGATTTTTTAAAAAAGGATTGATAAGATGTTGGTTGAAAAAAGGAGAAAGAAAAATTCAAAAGAAAAGAAAAAAAAATTAAAGAATCATGGTAAAAAAGCCATGGATTCTATGTGCAGTATTCCCCTAGCTCTGGAGTTCCACCGTTCTCATTGATCGGTAAACTCAGTCTTGGCTGGCTGGGCTTGCTGATCTTCTGATGGAGGGGCCTGTTGCCGTGGTTCCCAAAGGTCTTTGCTGGAGGCAGAATTGCCCCACCCTTGCCAGACCGGGCTAAGTAATCTGCTCGGGTTTGCTCTCGGGAGCCTTTGTTCCCTGCAAGCTCTCTGTACAGCCTTGGAGGCTAAGAGTGAAAATGGCGGCCTCCAAATCTCCGCCCCAGAGGAGCTGAGAACTCAGGGCCCCACTCCTTAGCCCCCAGAGAAAAGCAGTCAATCACTCCCACCTCCCAGGTCTCCGGCCACACTCTGTGCTCACCCGGCCTGTGACTGAGCATTTCTGTCTCTGGCAACCGACCCCGGTTGCCAAACCCATCAGATCCCTGCGGTGTGCTCCCGTGCCACTCCTCCCAGGGGAGGAAGGGGAGTCTTCCCGGATCTGCTGCTTGTTGGGTCCCTGCTGGAGGAGCAGTGGCCTGACTGTGCCACGGATCATGGTTTATGGCAACCCCGAGCTGAGAGCCCACTCCTCAGCTCCATCTTTGCAGCTGGCTTCCCAGCTCCGATACCTGGGAGCTCTGCAGCACTCAGGCACCCCCAGTCTTCCTGTGACCCCGAGGGTCCTGAGACCACACTGTCCTGCGAGGGTTCCACCCCCCACTTAGCCACTGGAATGACGTCCCTCAGTGGAGCAGACTTTTAAAAGTTCCGATTTTGTGCTCCATGGCGCTATCACTTGCCAGAAGCAGCCGACAGAGGCCCCTCCCCTGCCGTCTATCCTCCCAAATATCGCCTCGGATTCACTTCTCCACACATCCTACCTTCCAGAAAGTGGTCGCTTTTCTGTTCAGAGAGTTGTTGCTATTCTTTTCTTCGATCTCCTGTTGAGTTTGTAGGTGTTCAGAATGGTTTGATCCCTATCTAGCTGAATTCCTGGGACCAGGTGAAATTTAGATCTCCTACTCCTCCGCCATCTTGCTCCTCCCCCCTTAATGTTCTTTAAGCCAATTAAATGGAGCTCTTTACCAGTTAATTTTGGCAATACCATCTAGAGGTAGAAAAATATTACATATCTATAACATACACATGCACACATACATTAAACATACAGACAAATACAAATAGAGATCTTATAGCTTTTGTTTTAAAAATTTTAGCCATGTCTCAGGTACAGTAATACAAAACTTAAAAGAATAGTTGGATCTAAATTGTGTTTCTGGCAGGTAGACTAAGGTTACCTGCTCAGGTGGCCAGAGTTTTTTACTGAAGACTTTTTATTTGCATGCTGTAAGGATCCCTTTAGAGCTATATTTGGAGTCATTTTATCTTTTAGAAGCTTCTGCATATCACAAAGAATGTATTCCATTGTCTCCAGAGATTTGGTATTCTCTCTCTTCAGGGTACCCTTAAGGTGGACTTTTCAAGAGTTCCCCAGAGTGGCCACTACAATTCCAAGAGTTGGCACATTTTCCTAGAAAGACCCAAGATCCTGGTTTGCAGAGCAGGGGGACCCATCTTTGCCTTTAGATTCCTTAAGACATCTTAAGTATGAGGGGCCTTGTTTTTTAACAGCAGTTTCAAAACAGGGTATCATGTGTTTTCCCCTCCTTTGAACAGAATAGGTTGGTTTACCAAGAAGCTTCAACAAAGAGTTTTGACAAACAGAAAGCAAATGTGCACAATAAAATTGGTGAGCCCAGGATACAAAGGCAGCAGAGCTCAGATCTAAGAGAGACTGACTCTCAAACTCTAGGGTTAGCAAGAAATCAGCGAGGTCAGGAACCCACAGTGGGTTCCTCAACGAGCAGCTGATTGCTCACTACCCTCAGAGTCTTTGGTCCATCGTCTTTGTATCCCACTTCTGACACCATGAAATGTCAAAAGTTCAGAAACATCTCAGATAAAACCATTGAGTCACCAAAGCAGAAATGACTAAAAGCTTATTATGCACACACCAAAACATCAACAATAATAACAACAACAAAGCAGTTTATAAATATGGAGAACTCAAACAAGAACATGATGGGGCTTAGGGGCATATTGCTACAAAGCAGCTTATATAGTGAAAAGGCAGTGACTGTTTATTCTTCACAGTGATTGGTTATAATATTAGAATTTTCTTAAATGATAGAAAATTGGGGGCACCTGGGTGGTGCAGTTGGTTGAGCACCTGACTCTTAGTTTTGGCTCAGGTTGTGATCTCAGGGTCGTGAGATTAAGCCCCACATCGGGTTTATGCTCAGCGCAGAGTCTGCTTGAGACTCTATCCCTCCCTTTCCCTCTCCCTCTGCCTCTCCCCCCTGTGCTCTCTCTTTAAAAATAAATAAATAAATCTTAAATAAATAAATAAATAAAATCTTAAATAAATAAATAAATAAGATAAATGATAGGTAATCAGTCAGTGGTTACCCCATATCAACCTCAGGAAACAGTTCAAGTTTGCTTATGATTTCCAGAGGCGGATGCAAGAAATGACTCAGGTCAAGTTAGCCTTGCAAGATTAGCAAATAAACTTTGGTGGTATGACTAAACTAGCTTTGTCTGCTCAGGGAATTTTCAAGTTTGGTCTCTGTTTTCATTTTAACCAATTTAACATAATTATGACACTATCTTCCAGAGATCGTGTCCTACAAGACTGCCCCCCCCCACCCCCGGTTAAGATGCTACTTCCAAGTCAGGTCATCACCTGTGCTTCTGACTGATCAAGTATAGATCAGGGGTTCCAACAGTTGGAACCCAGTTCTCCCTGGGTTTGATTAATTTGCTGGAGTGGCTTATACACCTCAGAGAAACATTTCATTTACTAGATTACTGGTTTATTATAAAAGGATATAACTCAGGAACAGGCAGATGGAAGTGTTTCATAGGGCAGGGTATGTGGGAAAGGGTGCAGATCTTCTGTCCTGTCCAGGGGCACCACTATCCCCAAGTTTATCAACCTGGAAGCTCTCCAAACCTCATCCTTTTGGTTTTTAATGGAGGTTTCATTACTTAGGCACAGTTGATTCAGTTGTAGGCCATTAATGATTGACTCAACCCCTAGCCCCACTCCCCTTCCTGAAGGTCAAGGGTGTGGGACTGAAAGCTCCAACCCTCTAATCACATGGTTGTTTCTTGCAGCAACCAACCCTGAGCCTTAACTGTGATTCAGAACTCACCTCATTAGCATAACATGAGGCACTTTAACCACTCTCATCACTTAGGAAATTCCAAGGAAGGGTTTTAGGAGCTATGTGCCAAGAACAGTGGGAGAAGACCAAATATAAACATACGTATTTCTTATTATAAATCACAATATCACACATGCCTAAAGCCTCTTTCAGGTGTGAGAACTCAGACCAGCATTTGAGGTCAAACTTTGAATCCCTTGCATCTATGGACAACCCCCACCTTTGGTGGTTTCCATTTCTTCTATAGCTGCTGCTTTAGTCCCTATAGCAGAGGCTAGTCTTGTTGACAACCATTCTGGAGTCTGTCAGGCCCCTGAAACATTGAATGTCATATTGATATTTAATTCAGACAATGAGCACTCCCATAGTGGTATATTATTTTCTGGATGTTAAAATTAAATATGAAAATAGTCATTTTGTAATTACATGTAAATTAAGATGTATTTTCAAAAACAGGTGAAAGAAAAGAAAGAAACAAGTGCTTATATGAAGATTGAGTAAACAAAACACTCAAGGCAGAACTCAAAGCTCAAGAGACCATGGAAACAAGAGGGTAGATTTAAAGCTTAACCAGTTGGGGCTGCATCAAGAAATATAGGTCCTAGGGACTCAAACCATATACCTACCTTCTAGTGACTTCCAGGAAGTTGAAAAACGCTTTATTAAGTTGAGGGGAAGAAATAGAGCAGAACTTAAGTGATTACAGACTTTGGACAAACAGGTAGAGAAGTGTGTAGACAAGAATGGGCCCAACTTGCCCAACTTAGGTCACTGAGCAAAAGTTTCTAGAAATCAGATAATCTTGAGCAAATCCTATTTCTATGAGGGATATTAGCAGATGATTGCTTTATTTGTGATTGCACATTGGATTGTATGGGTTTTCTCTTGCAAGTATTTACCAACTGCTTACAATTCTAGATACTAGAAATACAGTGGTAATCATTCACATGAAATTCTTGCTCTCGTGGAGCTGATATTCTAGTAAATGAGGGAAAGAAAATAAATATGTAAATGCAATTTTAGCTTGTGATAAGTTTTGAAATCTATAAAACTAGGAGCATGAGCTTGGCTAGAGCTTGAATGAAGGAGAATGAGCTTGAATAGAATCCATATGAAGAATACTTTATATGGCATGTTCAGAGAAAACGTCTCTGAGGCGGTGATATTCAAGATGAGAACCAAAAAATGAGCAGGAGGCAGCCAGAGATTTAGCAGAGTAGCATTCCAGGTAGAAGGAGCAGCTGGCGCAGAGGGCTTGCATCAGAATAGGCTTGACATGCTTGAGGGACAGCAAGAGGACAGTGTGACTAGATTATGATGAAGAGGGAAGGAGTTTTAGAAGAAGATGGAGAGGCAGACAGGGGCCTGAGTTTCTAGTTTTTGTAGAGAGGCCACAAGTTTGAGTTTTATTGGACTAGGAGCCCCTGTAGGGTTTGATGATAGAAAGTGATCTATATTTCAAAATGACCACCCTGGCTGCTCTAAAAGGCATGGACTATTGGAAGCATGGAAGCAAGAGATCAGTTTGAAGGTTGTTCTTTTAGCCCAAGTGAGAGAAAATGGAGGTTTGCAATAGTGTCGCCTCAGTGGAAATGTAGATCCTACTTGAACGTGCTTGGTGTGAGTAAAATAAAACTGTGCAAAAATGACATTTAACCATGCTAAGTGTGGTACTGAGTTGGTGTTCACTACTGACCCAGTATGTGCAAAATATAAAGGTATTAAAAGAACTTCAGACTTATAAGCTATCAAGGAGGCATCAAATCCAGGAATGGTGACATGAATGTGGCAATGAGGACTGAGAGCCTGGCATTTTGTTACCCAATTAATGTTTACGGGGAAAAAACCGAAGTTTTTGTGTTTTATCCCCCCCTGGATCATGGAATTAATAGTCATAATGCCTTGCTTAGAACTAATGAAGTTTCCTATGAATTTGTGTGGGACCAAAAAAGAAAAAGAGCAAATAATTAAGCTGACTTTCACCTAAGAATGTTCTGGAAGAGTTTATTTGGTGTGGAAGGATTATTAAAGACTCATATATTCAGAATATATGACCCATGTCAACCTAGTGGTAAACTTTTATCTCAGCCGAATTTTTCTTTTCTGGCTAATTTTATCCCCCAGATCCTATTCCCCCTTCAAACAAAAGTGGACTTCTGCTGCATCTTTTAATCTGAGTTCAAATAAATTGGTGTATTTTAAGGGAATAACATTGTAAACTTCCCTTAGATTTCTGTAGGGAGAGGAAGGGTGCTTAACTCAATTACCAGCAGTCTTTTCCTGGTATTTCTCAGGATAAGGGGAAGCTGAGTTCTAATGCAGAGTTTGTATTAAAAATGCAGATTAGGGTGCCTGGGTGGCTCAGTGGGTTAAGCATCTGCTTCTGCTCAGGTCATGATCCCAGGGTCCTGGGATGAAGTTCTGGAGTCTTGCATTGGGCTCCCTGCTCAGGGGGGAGTCTGCTTGTTTCCTTCTCCCTCTGCCTGCCGCTGCCCCCTCCCCCCACCCCCGGCTTGTGCTCTCTCTCACTCTCTCTCAAATAAATAAATAAAATCTTAAAAAAAAAAAAAGAAATGCAGATATAATATTCTTTTGCATCAAAGTCATAGATTATTCTAAAACAGCATTTAGTTCTATTGACCTATCAGTTCATCAGTCTTTACATTTTTTGAGTAATCCATTTATTCTGCCCATTTATTTAAGAAACCATAAGCTTCCTTATTATATTTCCTTCCAAAGATTTTTAAGCTGGTAGCTACCAAGGAAAAAGAGCCAATATAGACATGGTTTATGTTCCAAATCCTCAAATATTTATATTCCTTTCTTTGGGGAGAAACTGGGATATCAAATGGTTGTTTTCCTTACCTTCTAAATGTAGAAAATTTTGACAGTCATGTTCTCTCCAGTACAATCACATTCTACAATGAATTTCAATTGATCAAATTAATAGGACAGGAAAAAAAAAAAACCACTAACATTTGTTGAATTCCTTCTTGTGCTAGGTATGTTCGTATATATCTTTTTGAAAGTTATTTTTTGACTTTCCATTTTAAAATAGCTTGAAGCCTAAAGAAAAGTTGCAAGAATAGTACAGAAAGCTCCCAAATAGCTATCACCCAGATTCTAATTGACCAAATAAGCTTTATAATTTTCTTTCTCATAATATTTTTAAATTCTCTTTCATACAATTTTTCATACACTCTTAATATAATTTTTTCTCTCTTTCATTCTCATATTACTTTTTTGAACCAATTGAAAGTGGGTTGTGTACCTAATATTCCTTTAGCCTTCAACAAGTTTAACCTCCAATAGTCTCCAATCTGTCTTTCCCCAAACAAGGATATTTGCTTATATATTCATAGTATAGTTATCATATTTAAGAAATTTGATGTTGATACATTTTAATCTGCTGTTCATATTCCCATCTTACCAACTGTCCCGGTAATTTTTGTAGCATCTTTGTTACTCCAGGCCAGGATCTAGTATGGATTTTGATGACCAAGTCTCTTCCATCTTCTTTAGGCTTGTTTTTGTTGTTTGTCTGTTTTCATTATTATTATTATTATTTTTTTTTTTTTTGTCTTTCATTGCTGACATATTTTAAGAATATAAGCCAGTTATTTTATAAAATGTTCCTTGGTTTCGGTTTTGGTTTTTGGTGTGTTTTTTAATACTTTCCCCAATTAGATTTAAGTCTATATTCCTGGTCAGAATTCTGCAAAAGTACATGTGTCCTTTCTAGGCTATCACATCTGAATGTATAGTATGTCCATCTGTCAATCATTAGAGGTGCTTATATCGATCACCCACCTGAGATACTGTTTTTTTTTTTTCATTGTAAAGTTAATATTTTTCCACCTTGAAAATCATATGCAATCTCTGGGGAGACACTTGAGACCATGTAAATATAATGATCTTCATCAAACTACCCACCCCTCTGCCTTACCAATAGATTGAACATCCATTAATAATTCTCATTTGATGCAATCTTGATTCTTATGGTTTGCAGGTTGGTGACTTTCCAGTTTGGGCACTCCTTCCACACTTTGTCCATTGGCATTCTACTGCAAGGAAGAGCCCTATCTTTGCCCCAAGAATATTTATTTATCATCAGTTGGACTCACGGATTCCTGTTTTATTCAATGGGTTCGAATCCATCACTATCCTCAATTTTTTATGCTGAAATTTTTTCTAGATTTGGCCTGTGGGAGCCTCTCCTCTTGAGGCAAGCTCCTATGTATGTGTATGTGCAAGAGAGGTGGGGACGGGTATCGGTGGTGGTGGGGTTTTGTTTCTTTGAAGTACATTTTTAAAAACTTCTAGTCCTAAAATAATTATACAGAAAAGTTACAAAGATATCACAGGTTTCCTGCCTACCTGCACCCATTTCCCCCTGCTGTTAACATCTTATATCACTATGATTCATTTGTAAAAACTAAGGAACCAACATGGATACATTAATTTGAACTAAACTCCACAATGTGTTCAAGTTGCCCTGCTTTTTCCCAATCTCCTTTTTGTATTCCAAAATCCCACCAAGGATACCACATTACATTGAGTTGTTGTGTCTCCTTAGCCTCTTTTGCTCTGTGACAGTTTCTCAGACTTTCCTTGTTTTGATAAACTTGACAGTTTTGAAGAGTACTATGCTGTGTCATTTTGACATGCCCAATTATTTATTTTGGGGGGTACTTCTCTACTTTCTGGCACCAGATGTTTCAGGTTCATTTTGTTACTCTCCTACCCCAGTACTGCAATTTGCCTTTTCTCCAAAAAGCCCCTCTTCCCTTGACTAGAAGTGGTGTTTAGAAACTCGTATGTGAGCACTGAATCGGCTTGTTGAAACTGGGATGTCATTGATCCTAGACCCTTTCTGCAGTTAGGAGATAAAGATCAGATCTGGATAGAGACTCTGATGGGTACCTACAGCTTCAGTCCAACCCCGCAGGGCTCTTCCTGGTCTTCTTCCATCCCATTATGTAGCTTCCTTCTTCTGTAGAGGTAACCTGGCACTTCTAATATCAGCGACACTTTCTCCATCATTTCCTCAGTTCCACAACACACATACATTACTTTCAGAATTTCTGCACCAATATCATCATGAAACACAAACCTTTAAAAGGAGTTTGAGATCAGTTTGCAATGTCTTTTTCTCTGTAGCCCGAGGGTATACAGTCCAACTATTAAGTTCCATGGACACTTTAATTAGTTCTTTTTTTCTCCCTTGCAGTGTGGTTATGTTATTCATTCGGAATGCAGCAGGGTTCATGTGTTGCCATTTGCATTCCATTCTATTTTATTTTTCTCCCAATCTCTGTGTATTTTATTTATTTTTACTTTCCATAACAGGGTAAGCAAACCTTTTCTATAAAAAGGCCAGGTAGTAAACATTTTAGGCTTCATGCATCATAGAGTCTCTATTGCAACTACTCAAATCTGCTGGTTTATTATGAAAGCACCCATAGACCATACACAACCAAATGGGCATGGCCAAGTTTCAATAAAACTTTATTTACAAAAACAGACAGCAGGCTATATTTTCCCTATGGGGTGTTGTTTTCCAACCCCCATCCTAGAAGACTAAAATGCTTTCCAAAGCATATATATATATATACATACACATACTCAGAGAAATGACACGTATTGTCTTATCTCTTCCACTCCCTGATTTCTCATGTTTTCCAAAAATGGTCACAGCAATGTCTTCTATCCCACATGCTCTTCTGCAAAGACACTTTGCTACTCCCTCATCGAGAGATGGAATATACTTCTCTAACTCACCTGAATCTAGGTTGTTACTAGCTTGTGACTGCTTTGACCAATATGATATGGTGGAAGTAATGCTTTACTTTCTGCCCCTTGGAATGCTCATTCTGAGGGAAGCCAGTCACATGTAATAAGTTCAAATACCTTGAGACCACCATGTTGTGAGGAAGCTCAAGCTGGTCACATGAAGAGAAAACAATGCTGCTAGCCCCCTTATTCAGCCATCCACTTCTAGGTGCCAGATATGTGAATGAAGAAGCCATCTTGGATACTCCAGCTCCAGCAGGTGCCACTGGAAGAACAATCCAGACATATTGCCTCATTGAAGTTGTCCCAGCCTTTCAATCATTCAGGCCATCCCGGGTGAGGCCACAGATACTGTGGAACAGAGATGAACTGTTGCCCACTATTCCCTGCAGGACTTCTTGACTCGTCAGATCAAAGAGTTGTTGCTTTACTCCACTAAAGGTGGTTTGTTAAGGGATAATTGATAGCATGCCCTATCCTTCTCACTACTACCACCGCCATCACTGTATCAATTTGCTAGGGCTGGCATTATAAACTACCATAGACTGGGTGGCTGAAAGAACAACAACAACAACAACAACAAAAATTGTCTTATAGTTCTGGAGGCTAGAAATCCAAAATCAAGGTGTCAACAAGGTTGGTTCCTTCTGAGGGCTGTGAGAAAGGATCTGATCCAGACCTCTGTCCTTGGGTTGGAGATGGCCACCTTCTCCATGCTCTTTACATTGTCTTCCCTCTGTGTATGTTTCTGTGTCCGAATTTTTCCTTCTTACAAAGATACCAGTCATATTGGATTAAAGTGCATCCTAGTAACCTTATTTTAACATGATTATCTCTGTAAAGACCCTAGCTCCAAATAAGGTCACATTCTGTGGTCCTGGGGGTTAGAACTTCAACATATGAATTTGGGGGGATCACAACTGAACTTATAACAACTAACTCTGTAGGTAACCAACTTTATTTACTCCTGTTTAATCTTCCTGTGCTGCTTTCTGAGAAAAAAAAAATTGAGCAGATTTATAAGTTCTTCCTATTTCTCCTCCTTTAAATTTTTTTCTCACTTTTCTATTTTTCACTTAATATAGCCTGAAAACACGCCATAACAACTTGTAGAGGTTTTCCTCATTTCTTTTTCTTCTTTAACTGCATAACATATCAGTATGTATTAATTCATCTTCTGTTTGGATATTTAGGTACTTTCCAGTATTTTGCAATTAGAAACAATGTTGCAATGAATAATTTATGTACATATGTATTTTCATGCTTTTTGATGTGTATCTTCAGAGTAAATTCCAAGAAGTAGAATTAACTGGTTCAAAAGGTAAACACATACGTAGTTTTGTAGATACCGACAAATTCTCTCTATAGAAATTGTGCCATTTTTCATTTCTACCAACAATGCACGAAAGTGCTTGTTATCCACGGCCTCTCCAATAGAATACATTATCAATGTTCTTAATTTTTTGCCAATCTGGTGGGAGGGAAATGGCATCTAAGTATAGTTTGAATTGAATATATTTTTCATATGTTTAAAAGCCATTTCAGTGTCTGTACATGTCTTTTACTCATATTTAAATCATTTTTGGTCTTTCCCCCTTAATTTTGATATATTGGGGGTATCTTTTTTATGATACATCTTTTATATATCTTCTTTAAATTTGCCATTTTTCTTTTGACCCTGCTTGTAGTGTTTTTGTTTGCTTTGCTTGCTATGCATTAAGAAATTATGTAGTTAAATTCATCAGTATTTCATTCCATCTGTATTTGTAGTCATGGTTAGAAAGCCTTTTCCTACACCAAAATTATAAAGACTCAACTTCTGTTTTCTTCTATTACTTATAGAGGATTTTCATATAGATCTTTAATTGATTTAGATGCTATTGCATATGATGTGAAGAATAGATCTCATTTAAAGTTTTATCTTTTTCAAATGGTTATCCTATTGTCCCAACATAATTTTTTGAAAGTCTGTGTTTGCCCCATAGCAAATGGTTACCTTTATCTTGTGAGCTGTCATCTTTATTACACTAGATTTCCATACAATGTTAAGTCTACTTCTGACCTTCCTTTCTAGTCTATTGGTCTGGTCGTCTCTCCATGTACCACTCCACTGCTTTAGTTACAGCTTAGTTATCACATTTTAGTATCTGGTAAGGCTAGTCCCCTCTCATAGCTCTTCTTTTTCAACATTTTTGTAGTTATATTCTTGCATGCTTATAATTCAGTATAAACTTAATTTAGTTGTTCAGCACTAAAAAGCAACTTCTTGGTATTTTAACTCTGAAGAACAGGTATCTTGATGATGTTGCGATGTCCAAAAGAGAACAAGGTAGGAAAAAGGATGTTTTATAGTTTTCTTTACATAGCTTTTGAACATTATTCAAGGTTATTTCTAAGTTTTTTATTTATTTTTAAGCTCATTGCTAATGTAGATTGAGTTTCTCTTCCATCACTTCCTCTATTTAGATATTATATGTGCAAGCTATTTTTTCATGTTATTTTATGTCTTCTATCTTTTGAAGTAGTTTTATCATTGATTCTTTAGGGTTTCTTGGGTATATTATCTTGCCATCTACAAATACAGATCATTTATTTTCTGTCCTAGCTCTAATTGTTTTTCTTTTCTGATTGCATTGACTAATAACCCTAATATCACATTAAATAGTCTTGGAATTAATGTGCATTCTTGCCTTGTCCCTGACCTTGATAGGAATGCTTCCATTGTTTTCCCATTAAGTAACATCCTCGATTTCTGATATGCATATGTATATATATATGCATATGTATATATACACACACACACATGTATGTAGGTGGATAGATAGATAAATGTATGCATATATATGTGTGTATATATATAATTAAGTTTATATTTGTCTTTATGATGTGAGGTTTTCTTCAGTTGTTTCTTGGAACACAGACTTTTCCCTCTGGCCTCAGTGCCCATATTTTCTTCTTTAGCCAGTTGTGATATAGGACTGCTGTTCAATGTTTAATATAAATTGGCAAAGGTGCAAAGGGGAAAAATGACAGATTTTTTTGAGTGTATGTCCCTATTTATTGTCTTAGAATTTTCTCTAATTTCTTGTCTCCATTTATTCTGGATTTGGATTACCCCCAAGCCTCTCTTACCCTCATATGTTTTCTCCTTTGAAGCTATTTCTGTTTATCTTTATACCTGATCTTGGCTATCTTCCAGTAGTTCCTTCCTCTTCCTCTCTCTCTCTCTTTTTTTTTTTTTTGTTTTCCTGAAGAGTTATAGATTTATTCCATCATTTAAAAATACTATTTGTTATTTTGTGGGATTTTGGTGAAGAGGAAGGATCCACTTGCCATCTTGATTTAGTGTCCTGTTTAAACTTCTGATGTAGGCTGATTAATTCATTCCTCTTTGCTCAGGACTTTGAGGAGTATAGCACTGAAAGTCCTGTGTTCCAGAAAACCCCTCTGTCCCTGGAAAATAAGAATAGTTTATCACCTTCTTTCCATGAGACCATGGGAAAATTATTCTCACATTCTATATCTGAGTAACAGCTTCAACAGTATATTCTTCTATAAACTCATGAAGGGACAGTTCAGATAACTAATGTGATGAGTGGTATAAAGGTTTTAGGTTTTGGTGGAGGAGAAGGAATGGAAAAATTCAGAAAAATATAGATTTGCAAGAAGGATAATGTATTATAAGATTCTAAGCTGTTACGATAGAATTATTGCCACTGGGCAATTCAAGAAGGGCAACTTCAGTTTTCATTCTCATCAAAGTACTGAAAAAAAGAAAGAGGTTCATTGGTGCCCCCACCCCACCCCCACACCTATCATACCCTCTACTTGAATATTTTGCTAGTTGGCTGTGGGTCCACGATGTTTCCATATTATGTATCAGGGCACACATTTATTTTACCAGTGTCAGATCAAGAGTCTTAACAATCTTTTTACACACAGGAAACCTACAGCATCAAGAGAAGAATCTTATACAGATAATCATTTTTGTGTCTTCAACCCACTAAACTTATGGAAAAGTTGTACTTACTAGGCAACTCAGAGTAATTCACGTAACTGTGGATCAGAATCAACAAAAGCAAGGAGAAGGTTGTCACCAACATGCAAATAGGAATTATCTCTTTTCCAGCCAGTGTTCATTTTGCTCTACAGCATTAAGTAAATGGCCCAAATGTATGGCCACCAAGTTTTCTAGACCAGTTGGGACTGAAATATTCTGTCCTACTCTCTGCATGATTTTCCTGCCCCATTTTTTTTTTTCAGTTTGGTACTGATTTTATTTATTTTTATTTTTATTTTTATTTTTTATTATGTTAGTCACCATACAGTAAATCATTAGTTTTTGATATAGTGTTCCATGATTCATTGTTTGTGTATAACACCCAGCGTTCCATGCAGTATGTGCCCTCCTTAATACCCATCACTGGGCTAACCCATCCCCCCCTCCCAAAACCCTCAGTTTGTTTCTCGGAGTCCATAGTCTCTCATGGTTCATCTCCCCCTCCGATTTCCCCTGCTTCATTTTTCCCTTCCTTCTCCTAATGTCCTCCATTCTATTCCTTATGTTCCACAAATAAGTGAAACCATATGATAATTGACTTTCTCTGCTTGACTTATTTCACTTAGCATAATCTCCTCTAGTCCCGTCCATGTTGATGTGAAAGTTGGGTATTCATCCTTTCTGATGGCTGAGTAATATTCCATTGTATATATGGACCACATCTTTATCCATTCATCTGTTAAAGGGCATCTCAGCTCTTTCCACAGTTTGGCTATTATGGGCATTACTGCTATGAACATTGGGGTGCATATGGCCCATCTTTTCACTACATCTGTGTCTTTGGGGTAATACCCTGGGTCATAGGGTAGCTGTATTTTTAATTTTTTGAGGAACCTCCACACTGTTTTCCAAAGCCCCCAAAACAAATAATCAAGTCAATAAATGGGCTGAAGACATGAACTGACACACTCCAAAGACATCCAAATGGCCAACAGACACATGAAAAAATGTTCATCATCATTAGCCATCAGGGAAATTAAAATCGAAACCACATTGAGGGGCGCCTGGGTGCCTCAGTTGGTTAAGCGACTGCCTTCGGCTCAGGTCATGATCCTGGAGTCCCAGGATCGAGTCCCGCATCGGGCTCCCTGCTCGGCAGGGAGTCTGCTTCTCCCTCTGACCCTCCTCCCTCTCATGCTCTCTGTTTCTCATTCTCTCTCTCGCAAATAAATAAAATCTTAAAAAAAAAAAAAAAACCACATTGAGATACCACCTTACACCAGTTAGAATGGCAAACATTGACAAGGCAAGAAACAACAAATGCTGGAGAGGGTGTGGAGAAAGGTGACCCTCTTACACTGTTGGTGGGAATGCAAGTTGCCCCATGTTTTTGATTTGAAAATAAGGATACTGTGATTCACTGAAGTGCCAAAGAAGGACTGATGGGTGGTAACTGCACCAAGTGTGTTGAGGGCAGGTTCCTGCTCTGTGGACCATGTTCTCCCTCTTGAGTCCATGTCTTCCTTTCCAGTTGACTAGGCTGTGTCACCCTCATCCGTCCCTGTTCTCCCTTCTACTGTGACTTCGTGGACATGCAAGCTAATATTAATGTCTGATGATAAGACTTAACACAACCCAATAGTTCTTGCAGGTAATGATGGCTCTGAGAAGTAAAAAACAAATGAACAAACCACAAATCAGCATTTTCAGCTTCCACCAGAAAGGACAAGAACTGTATGTCTATTGCACTATGCACACTGTACCCAGGGCTGTCATATATGGTTGTAGAGCTTGTAGATTGTAGTAGGAGGTTTGTCCTCATAAGGATTTGTGATAGTTTGATCATTTTGATCAGCTGGGTCAATTTGGGGTCATTGGGGAAGTATTTCCAGGCTAAGGAGCCTGAAGTGTGGTCAAGATGAGACAGTATATCAAATCAGAGAATGATGCCAGGGGAGTGAGGAACTGGCTGGGGAAGGTGCAAACACAGATTGGAGGGTGGTTCAAGGTTTAGCATATGTAGGATGTGCGTGAGGGTGAAGGATGCTGAGCTATAATGCTGTGAAATGCAATCAATTGGATGTATACTTCTAGACCTTCTAGATCATAGCTCAAATTACAATTTGTTAGCTCTTCTCATAATATTGGTACTGAAAATAAAGAGCTTGAATGACTTTTTCTGTGTGCCACTTAATATAAAGGAAATATTTAGAGTCCTGTGAAACCAGAATCTAATAACAAAAAGATTACTTGGAATTCTTTATCCAGCTGCCTGTTTTGATTCATTATGTACTTTGGGTAAACTGCATATGCTGCATTCTTTCAATTTTTTTCTGTTGGTGATATTGCCGTTTCTACTTTTCTCACCAACATATAAAAGTGATCATTAAAATGATAAGTCATAATCAAAAGGTTTACGGTAGCTACTGTACCAATAGGTTACAATAGAAACTAAGTGCTTAGAGTACTAGCAAGTTAGCAATGGAATTTATGCTTACACATCAATCCCAGAAGATAAAAAAGAGCTGATTAGAAGTGAAAATACATGGAAAAAGACACATAAGATCAAAGTTAATATAGAGGTGAAAAGATAATAATACCAAACACATAAGGAACTTATCAGTGCCAGACGCTGTTCTGAACACTGGATACACATTGGCAAGTTTTCAAAGTATCACTTACTGAGGGGCGCCTGGGTGGCTCAGTTGGTTAAGCGTCAGGCTCTTGGTTTTGGCTCAGGTCATGACCTCAGGGTCTTGAGATCAAGCCCTGTGACGGGCTCTGTGCTGAGCGTGGAGCCTGCTTAAGATTCTCCCTCTCCTCTCCCTCTCCCCTCGCCCTCCCTTGTGCTCTCTTTCTCTCTCTAAAAAAAAAAAATAATAAAAATAAAAATATCACTTAATGAAGAAGAGTCAATTCAAAGAATGCTGGATAATAGAATCAAATTTTTTCAATAAAGTAAGGCTGCATAGCTTAGAAAAGAGACTCTCAGAGCACAACTGCAGGGAGCCCAGACATGTATGTCATGGAGTATTTCTGGAGCACCTTCTCAAGTAAAGAGTAAGACAGAAAGGCAAATCATTCCATACAATGTGACCAATGCTGAGATGGACTATAAGAGGACAAAGCAGGGAGTAATTTCATACAGGAGGGAGGAGGGAAAGCCTAGCGGAGGAAATGACTCTTAAGAGGACAGCGAATAAACAGGGGCCTTGGTTAGCCTGCGTTTTGCATAAAGAAACTAAGGAAATGGGATCTTTGGGGGGCATTTCTTTGAAATGGAAATATTTTGAAACCATTTCTCTCTGAACCACATTTCCAAATCAAACAACATTCTCCATTTTCCGCTGTTAAGACATGCTGACTGGTGTGCATGCAATGCGGTTTGTTCATGTCTCTTGGGCTAATCTCTTGGAGCCTGAGCACTTCCAAACTCCCACCAGGTAAGTCACCTGATTATCAAAGTCAGTTCATTTTGTTCTTAAACTTCATATGGCAGCTATATTTAGCAAATGATATAATTTGATTAAATATTTATGCCCACTGTACTTACGTAATTAGGACTTTAATTAAATATAAAATAAATCAATGAAACATAAGTAAAAAAAGAAAAGTCATTATTCCTTGTAAAACAATTGAATGCTTTGAAAAGACTCCATCAAGACCAGTCACCAAATAAAAATATTCTGATGAATTAATTATATACGGACAACAATTCTATTAGATCGGGGAGGGGATTATAAAACTACAAAGATTCTGAACTCAGATTGTGCCAAAATTGTATGTAAATCTCCATAAGTATTTCCATTAAAGTGTCTTGTATCACTTTAAAGAAATTGATACAGGGGTGCCTGGGTGGCTCAGTCAGTTAAGCATTGGACTTTGGCTCAGGTCATGATCCCAGGGTCCTGGGATCCAGCCCAGGCCCGTGTCCTGCTGCCCACCCCCCCCCAGCAGGGCATCTCTTTATCTCTCCTCTCCCTCTCCGTCTGCCCCTCCCCCTGCTTGTTGCTCATGCTCTCTCTGTATCTGTCTCTCAAATAAATAAAATCTTAAAAGATAAAAAAGAAACTGATACAAAAGAGTTAGTAGTTGATTGCAAATAGTAGAATATGAATCATGGCTGTGATTTATAGGAGAAAGATTTGGAACTCCAAGCAGAGTTTTCCTACTCAAAGACCATGGTCCTATTTCAAAAGGTTGCCAATGAATGTAGATTTATATACTTTAAATTCAAAGTAAGAAGTTTATGATATTTATATATTTTTTACAATTTCCAATTTAAACTTTTTTTTTTAACCCAACTTTATCATACTCAAGTCTTACTGTGTTTAACGTGAACTTTTTAAAGAGATCCTGGTACAGTTGTGGTTGAACGTAAGCACATCAAAAAGCAAAATAAGAAACAGTCAAGGGACTTTGTGACGCCTGACCACTATTCTAGTAAGAACAAAATACACAGGCATAGAGGAGCTACCAAATACACGTGGGATTTCTGTGACTCTGCGTGTGAGTTCAAAGCTCGGGTCTGCCTTGAAGACAGAATTGCAAAATATAAAGACAAATGGCAACATTCATGCTACCACAGCATTTTAAATATTTCTTTACTTAGAACAATATAAAATAACGAAGTTAAAGACACCCCAAAAAATTGAGAGACCACAAAGAAAGGAAAATGTCTCTATTTTAGTACTTTTGGCCATACTTTTGTTTCCCGCTGTTTGAGTAAGTCTCCACGTTCTCGTTTTGCACAGGGCCCTGCGCCTTTGCACCTGGCAGCGCCTGGCATGCCATAGATCCTCCACAAACATTTTATTTAAAAAACCAATGAGGAATAACACAGTCATCAAGTACAAGCTGAATGAGTGTGGTCTTTCCGATGCATTTTTATCCCAGACACCCCACGGGAACATCAGAGCAGACTCTGAGGTGGCATCTAGGCTTTGGTAGGAATGTCTTTGTATTTCTAGAAATGTGACCCAGTTCAATAACACCCCTGGAGAGGGATGCTCAGGGGAGACTGGTCTCAGGCCCCCTCAAAAGCAGAGCACCCTGTACCCCGAGAAGCTCGCAGAAGCCTCCTGAATGCATTTACTTGGTGCTTTTATACATTTACACCATTACTTTTCCAGTGCCTTTCATTTGGGGATAAAATGGATATTGTCCAGCTCACTTAATCCAGCAAAAACATCCACTCACCCTATCAGAACTGTTGTGGCCTCCTTAGGCCCCTTCTGCCTGTGGAACTCCTTTCCACAAGCCTTCCCCAAGTCCCTGGAGCTCTTGCCAACCCCGGGGTATCATTCCTTCTTTCAACCCAGCACCCCACCCCTCAAGCCCGATTCCACCACCTTCCTTTCAGGATCACCCAGCTACCAGAGAGCCTGGGATCGGGATGGGTAGATAGCAAGTGCCTAACACCTTGTTTAGGACCAAAAGAAAGAAACACCATGAATAAGCCTTAAATCCAGAAGCCTAGAACTTTCTAGCAACTGAAAGCAAAAAGTGAGCTCTTCATCCTCCTGGAGTCCCCTCCTCAGAGACTCAGGACAGCAATTTGTAGTTTGGGAAGTTGACCTGTAACAAATGTAAATTATCTGGAGCAGGTTAAGGTGGATGAGAAAGAAATACCTGCAGAGAGAAATAACCACCTCCCATCCCTGTCAACCTAAACCCCATCCCACACTGGATAATGGCCAGACTCCCAGAGCTCCACTATAGTCTGCACCTTCCCAAGCCTCTCCGACAGAAGGAAGAATCAGACCCTGATGCTCAGGGGAAGGGTGGGATGCCACTGTCCTAAGTCCCCCAACAGCGCTTTGGCATCCCTAAAGAAACCCAAAGCTCTCCATGTGGCTGCAAGAAAATAGCAGACTTATTTGGGCTCAGGCTACCAGAGCTAATGGAAGTTCTAGGTGAAAATTCTCCAAGGTCATGTGAGCAGGTAGAAATGAAGAGGTCCTGGGTGGTGATGGATACGCCAGGCCCTTCTAAACCTCCCTCTATGCACTTGGCCATGCTTTAGAAATCAGAGCAGGCATTCTGGTAAAACTGAAGCTGATCTTTCCTTCTCAAAGCCGAAGAAGACTCTTCTTATCCACTGGCGTTGGAGGAGAACTCTCTGGTTGACAATGAAAGACATCCCCAAAGATGGAGACAGCGTCCTGAGGTTGCTGGTTACTCTCCTTGGAGGCTAACAACAGAGTGGGCAGCTAGCCACGACAAAGCTCAGCACAGAGGTCCGTCCCTGGTGGATCTGCTCTACCTCTTGCCACATGGACCACCTGGGCATCATCCAGTTGTTTCTGGTTGAGGTTCTCCCTTTGCCCCTTGAGAACTCATTCCCTCAGCCTCTCCTTGAGTGACTCACCCATTCACTTGTCTCCTTCTCAGGGGCAGCCCCAGTCTTATCATTAGGTAGCATGTAGAGCCTCTTGTTATATAATTTGTTAGATTCTTCCCCAGGCCATGCCTGAGACCCTTCCATGTGTCTTCAGATGAAACTTTTCTGGACCCCTCACATGAAAGTTTCCTGGGTGACAATTCAGTCTCCCCCAGATCCTTGCTGCTCTGGCCTTCCTTTAAACTCAGATGGCCCCAAGGACACATGTCTGCCCTTTGGCTGAGACGTTATTCCTGATAATTCACCTCAGGGCCATACTGGGGCCAGGGATAGTCAAGCCCTATGGTCAGGCCCTTGGGTGTTGGACACAGCTTTTTTAAAGGGGGGTGTTCTAGCTTCTTGCCAAACCTACTGGTTTTTACTGGTTGTAAAATGTCTGGGAAGATGGAAATGGTCAAACAGGTCTGGGAGGCAAGGCATTACCAGGAGAAGACCCAAGGATTCCTGAGATTTGTAGACAATAGGCAATACATTCCATGAACTCTGTAACATCTTTTGCAATAAGAACTTACTTTAGATGCTCACTTTCGGTGGGAGTGATTGACATAACTCGTTCAGTGCTCCAGAGGTTACTTCATGGGCCGTGATCTACAATGGAGAAGAAGGAGGACAGGCAAGAACAGGGTTGAAGCTGGACCTTGGTCATGGCTGGGCTGGAGGAAGGTGTCAGCCAACTTGTAGAGTGGCTGTGGGGTGGGACAAGCTCTGGGAAGTGAGGGGGGTAGGGATCCCTCAACCTGTGCGAGGACTGAGGACCATGAGATGGCCCCTGAATAAGACAGAGCGGACTCTACTGGGGAAGAGCCACCAGAGATGAGGACAATCGTAGACTCCATGCAGATGGGACACTCTGGAAGACCTGGTTCCTACAGGCCTGGGATGCACGGCTGCTGTGGTCCGCACACCTGCTCCCCATTTGCCTCCTGGCTCTTGAAGGGTGGGAAGACCGTGGCATCCTCTATTTCAACAAACGCCTCGAAAGCATTCCCAGACTTCACTCGGTAACCCGACTTGGGGAATGTTGGATATGGTTCCTCCTGTTCTCTTCCCAGATCCAGAAATCCCCACTCTTGGTGATTCTTATCTCCAGGTGCTCCTGGACCTCAAGGAGGAGGAAAAAGTCTAGGGGCCTCCACGTGCTCTGTTCAGCTCTGCTGAGATCAGCAAGTGAAGTTTGCTTGAGTAATAGGATCCAGAGTCTGGGTGCGCTCTGGGGCTAGAAAGGGAATGTCAGTTATGACCTGGTTCATATTTGGTGCGAATAGCAATGCAGGGCATGCAGTAGACACTTAGTAAGGAAGGTCTCAAAAAACCAGCAGAGGGATGAATCCTTGAACTAATAAAAATGATCTAGGCCAGCCAACGAAGAGCGGCTTAGGACACTTTGGCGGCCCCATCACATTACTTGAGAATAAATGCTAGCTCCACATACATATATTATTTTCTGAATAGTGCTACTCAAATTTCCTTTAAACACTAATCCAATTACGTTGTTTCTCCTCAGACACCTGTCCTTCAACGATTCAATTCTGCCTCTAGCCACACAAAGTAACAACTTTTTTTAAAAAATTAGGTCCTTATGTATTTTCTAGTTTTTACTGTAACAGTAAGCAAATTCAAATATAGTTTCTTATCCTCCCCTTCTCTAGTAGCAGGAATGTCACATTTATTGTTTTCGTGCTGCTTTTTCCACTTGATAATGTATATTAAAAATCTTTCCTTATTATTTTGTCTTCTTCCTTTTTACTAAGCTGCATAGTATTGATGGACATTTGTTTATCCCCTGCATCTACTGTATGATAAACAATGCTGCAATGAATAACTTTGCATATACATCATGTCACATGGGGGCAAGCTTCCTTGTAGAATAAATTCCCATAAATGGAATTATGGACTGAAAGGGTATGTGCATTTATAATTTTTGTGGTTATTGCCAAAAGCCCTCCATATGGGTTGTACAAATTTATATTCACACCAGAAATATGTAAGTGCCCGCTTCCCCTCAGCCTTGCCAACAGAGCATAGCATCAACATTTTAGATTTTTGCCAAAGCAAGAGGTAAAAAAATTGTATATTATATAATTGTTTATATATCAGTGTCTTTCTCCCCTTTCTTCTCCCCTCTGCACCCCGCGTTCATTCGTTCATTCAAGAGTTCTTCTAAGTGAATAAATGAAGGAGGTGACTAGCCTAAGACAGTGCAGTGTCTTACTTGTTCAGGGGGCAAAAAAAGCTTCATTGTGTGAAGCCCCCTGTTTAGAGACAAGGGGATAAAGGACACGATCCATCCAGACCTGAGCATCGTATCCTACAAATCCAGGAAGAAATAAAACACCCATCTGGTGGTGGGAACTATAAAAAAGTGCCAAGTTGTAAGTGGTGGAGAAAGAACAATTTTGTAGCACTGTCCAGTTGCTTTGATGATAAATCTCTGATGTGAATCTGTTTCTACACACAGAGCCATGCATTATAAAATGAGGTTAATCAGTGTCATCAAAAAAAGGCCACACATTATGGCAACTTGAGGGGATAGAAGCAACACGATAGGGCACACTAGAACAGACTGGTGCATTTTCAGACTGTGAGCATAATTTGCATCTGTAATTTTATTCAGCAACTCCCAGGTGGAGTATAAAGAGATTTCCGTTTTTGTTTATCTTGTCATAGATCATGCTTTTGGTTAAATTAGCCTTGCAAAAAGTTTCCTTGACTATTTTGGTCCATCCACACTACCTTTGGCTTACAAATGTGTAAGAAACTGCTGACATTTTATGAATGATACCTCCATGTAATTACCCTCCACTTCCTACAGCATCCCACCACTCTAAAGGAAGGAGCGTTCATAATTTAAAATTAAATTAAGCCACTTCCTATGCTAACTTTAGTCCCAAGGTCCCCATGGCATTCAAGTGTGAGCTCTATTGAAATGATAATAATAGTTAACCTGTATCAAGCAGTTACTAAGTATCAGGCTATTTACTTGTATAAAATTATTAATCCTCACAGTAATTTTATGAGATAGGAATGGATATCATCTCCCTTTTAAGGTGGACCCCAGGGTTAAATGACTTGCCCAGCATTTCTGGCGAGATGGGTAGAGTCCAGTTTTTAAAGCAGATAGTCTTGTCCCAGAGGCTGGAAAGTTAGAAAGAGAGAGAGATTTCTTTTATATTTTTTTAAAGATTTTATTTATTTATTTGAGCGAGTGAATGAGATAGAGACCATGAGAGGGGGGAGGGTCAGGAGGAGAAGCAGAATCCCCGCTGAGCAGGGAGCCCGATGCGGGACTCGATCCAGGGACTCCAGGATCATGACCTGAGCCGAAGGCAGTCGCTCAACCAGCTGAGCCGCCCAGGTGCCCGAGAGAGATTTCTTTAAGTAACTGCTGGACTGCATCCACAGGTCATTTAGCTGACTCAAATCTCTCCCCAACCCAAAAATTTTTAATAATTTTAAAGTCACTAAAATAAGTGTAAAATGTTGAAAATTGTACCTTTAGTCACCACAAAACATTTTTTTATCACTTTTGTTATGTCCTCTTTCAGACCTCGAACACGTTTTATATAATTGTAATTATAGCAATCATAGTAACTTTATATTCTGCTTTTTCAATTAATAGTACATCATAAATATTTTCCATGCTGTTACGTAGTATTCATAATTATTTTTAATCACTTTATAGTATTCTATGCAGTTAAACTACTAAACTGATTTAACTATTCCCCTATTGTTGGATTCACAAGTTCATTTATATTCTACAGCCAGAGGTAATAATGGCAGTAAATATTTTAACATTTATAGCTTTATGCTGCAATTTGAATTACTGCCATAGGATAAATTTCTAGAAGTGGGTCAGAAAGCATAAATGGCCCTCCCAGTTGCTGCTGCTATGGCAATGAATGAGCCTGCCATTTTCCCCACAGCCTCACCAGCAATGGCAATTACTATTTCCAGGTAGGTGGGTTAATTTAGCAGATTTTGCTGCTGAGTGTGAGTTATTTATTTTTATTTCATTGATAATTTGAAGTATAGTTCATTTTAGAAATAACAAGGAATACATTAAATAAATAAACTAACTTGTCTGCTACTTTACCTCATTCAGGCTCCCCCTACCCAATTCCCAACCTAAGCTAGGTCCTAAGAGTACTGCATTTAATGGGGGAGAAAACAGTTTTCTTAGCTTTCTGCTGTCATTAGAAAGTGGTGCAGCATGTTCTGACCTTGGCCCTATGCCCTTGAAGGACCTGGGCAATGTTTTCATTGTCAAGATCTCAATGCACCTTTGAGTGACATCCTCTGCCTAAAAAAATGGAGTAAGTGGGTAAGAACATGGTACAAAGGTGAAACTAGAAACTCATTATCCTTGACTCATTCTAATAAGAAAAGATGCAAACACAAGTCCAAATTGTCACTAAAGTGAAAATCTACACTTTCCTCCATGAAAAACCATCTACATTGATTTCTTTTTTCTTGTGCCATTAAAGGTCAGAATGAAAAATACCTTGCCCTTTAAGATCGTCCCATAAATAGGCTAGTTTTTGCTGAGAGTAAGAATTTTCCCATACAACTCTAATATCTTATTCATCTTCTCTCCTCTGCAAGCACAAACAGCTTAAAGCTTTATGAACAAGCCCACGACAAAGGGAAGACCACATGGGGGTGGGGGGGGCTTGATAATATAATTCACAGAGACAAAATGTCTTGATATATACTGTTTAGACTACGGGAATTATTGTATAAAGCTGAGAGTTTTGTCATTTTGCTCAGCACACACATCACATTGCCTGAATTCCCTTTTTTTATAGGGCATAAATAAGATGTAAAACGACACCACTGAACATTGCAGGGCCCATTCAGGGATTGCATTATATGAGAGGAAATGGACAGATGAGACCTATATCAGTGATCATTTTTCTTCTTCACACATCAAATAAAAACATCTCTGGAGCAGTTACTGCGGTGTGCAATGCCATGTTTTTTGTAATTAATGAGTAAAGTGCAAGGTCCAGAGAGAATTCCTGGGAATCTGAGTGATTCAAGAATTCTTATGTGCCATAACTCACCACCTTAAATTTTCAGAGGCCTTTGATGTTTCAAAAGTAATATGTATGCTGGGGTCCAGCCTTGATTTTTTTTTTCCCTATATGAATTCTTGTGTTTGTGGGTTATAGTTTCTTAGAGTAGTGTTGGCCCAGAATAGCTTTCGTAGCAATAAAAGGCAATTTTATTGAAGGTCTACTTTATGGCTACTGAACACAATGTATTCATTATCTTCTTTTATTTTCTCTGAGGAAAGTCTCAGAGAAAAAAGGATATCCTTGCAAATCTCTGCATTCCAAAAGTTTACTTCAGTTCACTGATAGCACCATGGATAGCACATTCATATCCATAGAGAATTTGGAACTCTACAATTGCCCAGTTAGGGTGGGCAATATTAATTTCCTTTTCTAGATAAAGACGGTGTCCTTCAGTGAGGCAACAGGGTCATAATAGTTAATAAATAGTAGAAGGACTTGAGATTCACCATTCCCTGTTCTTGTCTCTATAGCACCATAGATCCATTGGAAATTAAAGAACACCTGAGACTACAAAGCAAATTTGGCATAGAAGGTTATGATCCATTTCTCTCCACGTTCTACACATCACTTGCTGCCTTGGAGGATGGCTCCAGAGTCAGCTCTTCAAACTTCAGCCTATTCCTTTTTTTTTTTTTAAAGATTTTATTTATTTGACAGAGAGAGACATAGAGAGAGAGGGAACACAAGCAGGGGGAGGGGGAGAGGGAGAAGCAGGCTTCCCGCTGAGTAGGGAGCCTGATGTGGGGCTTGATCCCAGGACCCTGGGATCATGACCTGAGCCGAAGGCAGACACTTAACGACTGAGCCACCCAGGCGCCCCTCAGCCTATTCCTTTGTGGACTGTTCCCAATCATTCTAACTCTAGTTTCTCCTTCTACCCACCGTGGGACAGCAGGGAGCAGATAAAGGCTGCAGACTGAGTTCACGGACAAGTTTTAATCACTGTTTTTGTATAACTGAAGGCAGGTGGCCAAATAGGTCATATCATAGTGAAAATTGGTAATTCCTAGGAAGGGTTCCCAAGACAGAAGGGCCAAGAAAGACTGGAATTTGCTTATATCCCTGCTGACTCAAGTTCATAGATTTGTATAAAATGAGCATACTTTAAAAGCTCATTTTAATACTTTACCCACAGAACAGAATTCACTATACTCCAGCTTCCTTTTGGATCTGGGTAAAGAGATTTATTTGCTAAATTGCCAAATAGACTCCAATATAAGGACACTTCCAGAATTTAGTCTCTTTTTTGATTTTCCCCACCGCCTCTCACCCCCTTCCCACCTCTCATAATATCGCAAGAAAATGTCTATGTATATAAGACAAGAAGTTCAGGAAATTTCTCTAAGATATTTTTGTTCATTATTCTTTGCATAAAATGTACCACAAAGGTCATGAGAGAATTGAAGTGACAGTATCATATATTACCAACCTTCAGTGTGCAGTGTCTCACCTGTTTTCCATGGGTCTCTCTATTTTCTTCACACTGTTGAGTAAGGTGAAGGACAAAGGTGTGTCATTAGAGAAAACTTATCTTGGCAATTAGCAGTGGTAGAAAAGGAAATGTCAGGGAGAGAAGGTGAGTGCAGTAACATTTAACAACTAGCAGCAACTTCTGGCAATATGATACCAATTAAGCCTTTAAGGGTCTATCATTCTTTGGTCCCACACAGCTAGTTCTGCCCAGGCAAAAAGAAGGAGGCAGGTTAGGTAATTATATGGATAATGTAAAAACTCTCTTCAGCCCTTGATTTCTTCCTTTAGGGGGGAAAAAAAGAGAAAAGTAGGTTCTTAACTTTTCCATTCCACATTCCATTCTACTCATCTTGCCTGAGTGTGTGTGTGTGTGTATACTCATATAGATTGGGTATATCTAGTCCTCTTGTTGCCATGATATTAAGCGTAGGATGGGTAGGGTACACATTTGTGATGGCCAAGCTGAGAATATTATTATTATCGTCATCATCATCATTTTTTAAGAGGGAGAGAGATCATGCCCGTGGGTGGGGGGAGGGGCAGAAGGAGAGGGGAGAGAGAATCGACCCAAGGCTTCATCCCAGGACACTGAGATCATGACCTGAGCCCAAATCAAGAGTCAATGTTTTTTTTTTAAAGATTTTATTTATTTATTTGAGACAGAGAGAATGAGATACAGAGAGCACGAGAGGGAGGAGGGTCAGAGGGAGAAGCAGACTCCCTGCCGAGCAGGGAGCCCGATGCGAGACTCGATCCAGGGACTCCAGGATCATGACCTGAGCCGAAGGCAGTCGCTTAACCAACTGAGCCACCCAGGCGCCCTCAGGAGTCAATGTTTAACCGACTGAGCCACCCATGCACCCCAAGCAGAGCATATTGTATACAAGCCCCCCTAATTATCATATGCATTTCCCTTCTGATATTGGAAGGAGGGAGTCAGTGATGACACAAATCTGTCAGCAATTACCCAAGAGTTATAGCCAGAGCAGGTTTAGTTTTTTCTTTTTTCCCCTTATGCCGTTAAGACAATGGCACGTCCTTCAAAGATGGTGATTCTGAAGGTTTGATAGGACATATGAATAAAAGTCAGTTGCCTTTTCCAATTATTTTGAATAAATAAGTCTTAACAGAGTTCAAAGCTCCCTCACAACTTAAGCTTTTGAGGCTTTGTACTACAACCGACAACTCTGGAACATTTTGAGAAGAGAAAAAAAACCGCCTTTGTACTTCTTCAACAAAATAAGGAAGATGGACTCTATCTTCAGGGCACAGGAAATACATACAGTATTTAGAGTAATGGATTTACTTCATGTGGGTGAGGATATTATTTTCTTGTTCTTATTTTTACTGATTTTTAACTGCTGAGATAAATGCGTGTTTCAACATTATCACTCAACATGCCATAAATCATATTACATTATGTGTGACTGGTTGGAATTATTGAATAATAATCAAAGTAGACACATCCAGAATGCCACGTGGAAGTTTTGCAACATAGCCTCTTTTTTCCTGGAGCTTGTGTGGACTAGAACAGGCAGCAGAAATGGAGAAAAAGGCAAGATAAGTAGGATCAATGAATAAACACCCCATGGGGTAGTGGTACATTCAAGGGTCCATGATTTGTATTTCTTATGAAATTTTCCGTATAACAAGTTAATGTAGAAATGATCATACCCTTGAAAAGCCATGGAGGATGGCTATGGAGGATGTGGAGAAAGCTCTCTTAGCTTCTCTCCTGTACACAGACCATTGTAATCTGCTACTAGACAATGTAGTTGACCTGAAAATTCAACATAAGTTAAACATCTATGGGTGATTTCCAGGTCATAGAACTTTTGATGGGCCACTCTAAGTAGTGGACTCTAATCTTTGGCAATTTGTTTAGCCTGAACAATTATGAATTTAAACTACTTTGGTTTGACCTAAGCTGTTGTCCATACTATTAAGCATTTGAGATGACTTTCCATGATTAACTCGTGGCCGCCCTCTCTGGTGTGTGTTAGAAGATGTATGCTCACCATAAGCAAACGAGAAACCCAGGGTTATTTTATTAATAGCTGGATAAGTGTTCAATGTATTCTCATTGCAGGGCCTTTCTGGCAAGTTGAACATGTGGCCTATTCCAGGAGACTCAGTGTCTGCTTTTCCAACCAGTGATGTAGATAAGGATAGACAGTCTATCAGAGAATGGGATCTTCCATGCTTGACTCATGGAAAAAGAAATGATTATATAATTGAGCACCTACTCTGCTCTAGGGACTGGGGATAAAATGGCAAGCAAAAGAGGCATTGTCCTTTACCTTTGCACATCTTATAATCTGGTGATATAATCTGATGAGCCACTGATGAGCAGGTTTGCTCCTGAGTATGCAAGATACCAGAGTCATATGGTAGTTTTCTTAAATTGCCTAGGAGATATTCCATGCTCTCTTCTTTCTCTGGAATCAGTATTAAGCATCATCTATATCGGTGATTATCAAGATGATCCCTAGATCACAGCATCAGCCTCAGCATCCCCTGGGAACTTGCTAGACATGCCAATTCTAGAGCCCTACCCAGACTTACAGCATTGAAATGCTGGGGTTGGCATAAGGGAATTTGTCTTTAACAAGCCTTGCAGGTGATTCTGAAGCATGCTAAAGTTTGAGGAACACTGTTCCAGACTAGTGCTTCTCAAAATTAATGGGCATGTGAAACTCCCGTGGACCTCATTAAAATGCAGACTGAGTTAGTAAGAGGGGCCTGAAGTTTGGAGGATTTCTAACATGTTCTTAGGTGATGCCAGTGTTGCCAGTCTGGGCACCATGCTCTGAATAGCAAGGCTTTGGGTGTCCTGGTTGCTATGGATATGTGTAGTTTGGAGAGTTTAACCTGGTGGTGAATGCCTTTCTTCCTGAAGAAGGAAACATTAATCTTCTTTCCTCTGGGCACCCATAGACATTAGAATCTGTTCTATTACATCATTTGTTGTCTTTCACTGTAGTTTTTGTTTGCATCTATTTTCCATTGGTCCTTCAACTTGTTGAGGGCAGGAAGAGTACCTTTGTTTGCAGCAACTTTAAGTGCCTGGCATATAGAAGACCGTTGAGAATGGGTGTTAGGGCATGATTCTGATATCTGTATCCATGTAGCCTGTCAACAAGAGATGTATTAAAACTCTTTGCAAGTAACTTCTATATTATTTATTTGGCAACCTCCTGAGAGTTCTTTCCTGCCAGCTAATGGTGGACTAGTGAAATCCACGAGGCTGAGAGCCTTCAAGGACAGCCAAAAGAAGATGAACTTTTTGTCTTCAGCGGCTATATGTCTAATTTTAGGACAGTGGGAGTGAAATGAAGCTGATTTTGGTCTGGCTTCTGGTGAACTATAGCTAAGGGGTGGTGATTAGCTTTCCTTTCTAAGTCAGAGATTGTCAGTCCCCAGTGGAAAACCTGGTTCTAGTGTGGAGAGTTCAGCATTCTATTTTGAAAAGACTACTCTCATTTTTATCCATGACAGAAGCCGGAATGCTTTTCTCCCTCCGTTCAGAATAATATGGTGAATATTGTGGATTATCTCATTTGTGGCCAGTTTCCTCTTAGTCAGTTCTTGATAAGGATTTTTTTTTTTACTAGCTTGTGAAAATATTATATTCTAAAGAACCCTGGCTAGGGAGGTCACCACTCCATTGTACCATGTCTCTTAGCGCTCAGAGGAATTCTGTCTAATAGTGTAAAGACGGACTTCATTGAGCAAATGGCACTGGGACAAGCCTAGGGATATCTGGTAAATGCAGTTGAAGCAATTTTCTCTTCACCCAAAGGGAACCTTAGTGGGAGGATTAGATCACTTGTCTTTGGAGAAAGCAAGGTGCCCATTAAAAGGGGCCAGTTGGTGAGAAATTTGGTGAAGAACATAAAGTAAAGCTAAGTGGTATAAACCTATCGATCCCAAGTTAAATGAATGTTAAAGGCTTAAAAACACATCTTCGAAATGGCCAACAGACACATGAAAAAGTGCTCAATATCACTCGGCATCAGGGAAATCCAAATCAAAACCTCAATGAGATACCACCTCACACCAGTCAGAATGGCTAAAATTAACAAGTCAGGAAATGACAGATGTTGGCGGGGATGCGGAGAAAGGGGAACCCTCCTACACTGTTGGTGGGAATGCAAGCTGGTGCAGCCACTCTGGAAAACTGTATGGAGGTTCCTCAAAAAGTTGAAAATAGAGCTACCCTATGATCCAGCAATTGCACTACTGGGTATTTACCCCAAAGATACAAAAGTAGGGATCCGAAGGGGTACGTGCACCCCGATGTTTATAGCAGCAATGTCCACAATAGCCAAACTGTGGAAAGAGCCAAGATGTCCATCGACAGATGAATGGATAAAGAAGAGGTGGTATATATATACAATGGAATATTATGCAGCCATCAAAAGGAATGAGATCTTGCCATTTGCAAAGACGTGGATGGAACTGGAGGGTATTATGTTGAGTGAAATAAGTCAAACAGAGAAAGACATGTATCATATGATCTCACTGATATGAGGAATTCTTAATTGTAGGAAACAAACTGAGGGTTGCTGGAGTGGGGGGTGGGGTGGGAGGGATGGGGTGACTGGGTGATAGACACTGGGGAGGGTATGTGCTCTGGTAAGCGCTGTGAATTGTGCAAGACTGTTGAATCTCAGATCTGTACCTCTGAAACAAATAATGCAATATATGTTAAGAAAAAAAAAAGAAGAAGAAGAAGGTAGCGGGAGGGGAAGAATGAAGCGGGGGAAATCGGAGGGGTAGACGAACCATGAGAGACGATGGACTCTGAAAAACAAACAGGGTTCTAGAGGGGAGGGGGGTGAGAGGATGGGTTAGCCTGGTGGTGGGTATTGAGGAGAGCACATTCTGCATGGAGCACTGGGTGTTATGCACAAACAATGAATCATGGAACACTACATCTAAAACTAATGATGTAATGTATGGGGATTAACATAAGAATAAAAAAAAAACACATCTTCGCCAATGCAGATAGATATTTACTGTAGTTATACATTTCAATATATCTCATAAAGATCTCTAACACTAAGAGTGGTAACCAAAGTACTGTTTACCAAAAGACCTACATAAACGCATCTTTCTACAGAAAGTAGACTACAGAAAACAGTAGGTCATATTGCATTTTCATGAGATGGTTAATTATCGTAGGCTTTCACAAAACATTTTATCTACGACTTCTAAATTCATTTCACTTGGGATCATGGGAGGTAGTCTATTGGAATGATTTTTAGTCAAGTCTGGCTTTAAGTTAGGACCATCTGGTTTTCACAGATTGAGTAGAAAGTCGGAAATCTCTTGTGCCATCCAGACAACCAGGACGATAAATTGACTTTAAGCTCTGGCCCTATGGGATGTTTTCATCTCTGGGCAGCTATCCAGAGACAGCAATAAAGAGGTCAGTTACCTTGTTTTGTAGTCATTCTCTCTCATTCCCAAACATTTCTTTTTCTGGTTTATATTTTAAAACAAAAATTTTCTCTTGATGTAGAAGAATCATCTGATGAAACATTATGGCAGGTGTCAAAGGATATCTTGCTCCTGGGGGAATTATCGGTCAGGATCTGAACCTGAAAAAAAAACAGATCTAAAATCCCTGTTATCACCGTTTTCCTATCTTTACCCTCAGAGCAGGCAGCTGAGAACTGAAGAGGTAACCTTCCTTCTGGAGTTTCTACGTAGGGTCCGGAGGCAGGAAGACTTATCTTCCCTGAAAAATGTTTGCATCATATAATAGCATATGATGCATTATAGCATCATATGTCATCGGGAAAATGCAAATTAAAACAACAAAGAGATACCACTTCACCAGAATGGTCAAAATCTGAGACACTGACCACACCAGATGCTGGCAAGGCTGTGCTCTAAGAATAGTCTTTAAAAAATAAACCCAGATTTTTAAAAAAAATCTATGATAATTTGATTTATGGCCCAGAGAATTAAAAACTTGTTCGGTTATGAAACAAAATTTTGGATACTAACTACAGATACTATCTAGTCCTCAAAGGGTCAGAGAACAGGGTGATTAAGTTTTAGTTCTTAAGAATGATGGATCATGAAGATTAACAGATATCTTGTTCTGCCTTCTCCAGAACAGGCTACAGGCCAGATTGCTAATTACTGGAGGGGCAAAGAAATAGATGGCACCCAGTTCTGGAAGACGTCATCCATCCATTCATTCACTCATTCTGAAAGTTTCTGTTGAATAAACAAATGAAGGAATGCCACTTAGGTGGCATAACCACATTCTGCAGGCCTTTAGACCACATCTTGAAGTAGCCTCCTCCATATGAGGGCACCTTTGCCGAAAGCCTATCCAGCCATTAGGAAAAACCAGGAAAGCTAGCAGCTGCTCAAATTTGGGTGGGCTCTGATGATTTATTCTGATGCAATAAGCAATGGAGTCTAAATGAGGTATGGGAGGCAAAGAAATCAGGAAAGAAAGTTTGGCATCTCTGCCTATCCGGAAGCCTCCTCTCATCGTTAGTGTGAGAAAAGGAAATGGTATTTTTATTTTCATTAAAATGCAACAAGCATCAAAGTCAGAAAATAGATCATCTTTTTCTCATGGCTAGAAGCACACAGAAGCAGATGAGTAGCTGCATTCTGCTGGGTGTTGCTGGGGGCTTCTCTAACACAGATCCACCACCCTGCTGGGAACTCAAACTTGCAAGGAGGAGGAGAAGAGGTTGAGGGCTGGGTTGGCCACTTTCCAAGCAGAACAGGCAAACACTCAGCTAATTCTGGAAGTCACTTCCTTCCTCTTTTATTTTCCTTCCTTCCTTCCTTCCTTCCTTCCTTCCTTCCTTCCTTCCTTC
>NC_058415.1:17367576-17543326 GCF_002201575.2 Neomonachus schauinslandi
TTCCTTCCTTCCTTCCTTCCTTCCTTCCTTCCTTCCTTCCTTCCTTCCTTCCTTCCTTCCTTCCTTCCTTCTCTTCCTTCTCTTCCTTCTACAAGTCTGTACTGAATGTCTTCTATGTGTCAGGGGCATTTACTAGCACTGGGGACAAGAAGGTGAGCTAGGTGTGGCAACACTCAGGTTGCTGACAATCTAATGGAAGAGACCGATAATCAGTACCACATGTAAGAGCTCTAAGAGCATATTCAGGAAGGGCATTCACTTCTGACCTGGGGAGTTCAGAGAAGGCTTTGTAGAGGAGGTGACATCTAGGTTGATATTCAAAGGATGAATAAGCCAGGTGACACCCCAGTTGTATGGATAGAAGAGGAGGGGCGGGGGAGCAAGGAGGAAGCAGTGGATGATGGCACCAGAAGAGCTCACAGCATGTTCAGAAACCTGGAGGAGAAAGAGAAACAGAGCACATTGGGAAGTAACAGGTAATGCAGTGTGGCTGATGTATGTTCTGGGAGGAGGGAAATGAGGCTGAAGAGATAAGGGAAAGACCCTTGTATATCATGCGAAAGTGTTTCAATTGCACCAAAGAGTCTCGAAGCCTCCGCTCTGGACAGGTTTAGAACATTTGCATTATGTGGATTCCATGGAAAAAAGTCCACACAACACACATGGCACCTCTCAGTTACTTCAAGGCACCAAAATTTGTTTATATTTGCCTTCACCCCAAATCAATGATCAATTTCTGAAGGGCAAATAACAGTTTTTGTAAATGTCTGTATTTCCCAGTAGAAAATAACCTACTGGGGGCTGCTATGTCAAGGCTAGAATCCAGGCAAAGACACATAGGCAAAAACCTTAGTCACCTCAAAATAAGGCAGCCGCCAAACTTGCCAACATTTTGTGGTTTCCAAGCCATTGGTGGATAATAATCACGGTAGGTGAACAGTGCAGTAATTGGTTCTTTGGACAACAACGCATATTTCAAGGCATTTCTCTGCCTTTTTGATACATTAATAAAAATAATGATGCCAGGGACGCCTGGGTGGCTCAGTCGGTTAAGCGTCTGCCTTCGGCTCAGGTCGTGATCCCGGAGTCCTGAGACTGAGCCCCGCATCGGGCTCCCTGCTCAGCGGGAAGCCTGCTTCTCCCTCTGCCTGCCACTCCCCTCCTTGCACGTGCTCTCTCTCTCTTTCTGACAAATAAATAAAATCTTTTAAAAAAAATAATAATGATGCCAGTTACCATAGCAATGTCAGATGCATTAATACCAGCCTTTCTATGACAGGGCAAACATTTCCCACCAAATGGCAAAATTATGAATCAATCCCTTGCAAATTTTTATTTTTTATTTTTTTTAAAGATTTTATTTATTTATTTGACAGAGAGAGACAAAGCGAGAGAGGGAACACAAGCAGGGGGAGTGGGAGGGGGCTCCTCAGGGAACCCGATGTGGGGCTCGATCCCAGGACCCTGGGACCATGACCTGAGCTGAAGGCAGACACTTAGCGACTGAGCCACCCAGGCACCACTCCCTTGCAAATTTTTAAAGAGGTAACTAATATGGTGATGGCTGGTAGCTACCCTTGTGGTGAGCAGAGCATAACATATAGAGAAGTTGAATCCCTGTTGTACACCTGAAGCTAATGTGAAGTTGTGTGCCAACTCTTCTCAAATAAAAAAAAACAATTAAAAAATAAAGAAGGTAACCATGTGAGAACAATTATGATTTAGAGATCTTTGAGTATCATGTAACAACCATATAGGGAAAGGAAGTAAGATACATAGCAACAGCCTTAAGAGAGCAGAAAGCTGTTTGCAAGAAGGGTCGTTCTGTGTCCATTCAGACATTTATAAAACCTCCATTTGCACAGGTGATAGAGATTCAAAGACAAAGAAGGCACTGATGCTGCCCACCGGGGTCTCACAGAATAGAGAGGTGTGATGGGGTGTCAGGGAGGCAAGTCATTACAACATAGTACAGTAAATGCCATGATAAACACATGCCAGAGGTACTGAGAAAGCATGGGGAAGGTAAGTGAGGGAGCCTGGAGTGTGTAGTGGGTTGGATGATGGCCCCCCAAAGGTATGTCCGCCCAGAACCTGTCAATGTGACCTTATTTGTTAAAAAGGCTCTTCCCAGATGTAATCAAGTTGAGGAGCTGGGATGAGATCATCCTGGATTAGGGTGGGTCTTAATCCAATGACAGTGTCCCTAGAATGATGTAAGAGGAGAAGACATAGACACACGGGGAAAAGGCCATGCGAAGATGGAGGCAGAGATCAGAGTTTTATTTCCAAAGCCAAGGAATGCCTACGGCCACCAGAAGCTGGAAGAGGCAAGGAAGGACTGTCCTCTGGAGCCTCGAGGGGGAGTGTGGCCATCCCAGCACCTTGATTTCAGATTTCCAGTCTCCAGAGCTCTGAGAGAATACATTTCTGTTGCAATAAGACACTCAGTTGTTGGTGATTTGCTACAGTCACCTAGGAAACTAATACAGGGTGGAAGCTGGGAGAAGTCAAGGAACACTTCTGGAAGAGATCATGCCTGAATGAAATCCTAAAGGCAGAGCTGGAGTGACCAGCTGAAATGAGCCAGGAGTGGGAATCAGAGGAAGATGGAAAAAGGGTAGGAATGGAAGGGCAAGTGACGAGGTGTTCAAGGGAGGGTCTTGAAAAATTAAAGGCGCCCTCTTGAAAGAATATTTGTGTCTGATTATCTCATGGTTGAGTTGACGTGACCACAGAAAAAAGGGTTATACATAGATATATGCCTCAAAACAGTTTCTGTGGATAAATAGGTTTGGAAAAGATGTACATACTATCTGTAATTTAGAGATCCAAAGTCCATGTAAGCATATTGACAGCTCAGGGAAATTCTTCACTCTCTTTCCCCAGGAGTTTCAACCGTCTCTGTCTTTGTGAACTACATACTAACAACTCAAGCAAAAGGGTGCTTCCCGAGCACGTGTGGGAAGCGCGGATCATATTTGCAGGATGTTGGGAAAGACCCTCCACCCCTTCCTCATATAAAACCAAACTGTCAGGGCTCTTTTCCTTTTTCTTTTTTTGTAATTTTAAAAATAATTTTGTAATTATGCAATTTTGGGGGGTAATTGTAAATAATACTGCAAGTTTTCATAATTTGTCGTTGTAATTTTGGGGGTATTTCTTTGTAGTGGTTAAAAAACTAATAATTTGCTTTTGGGAAGTTGCCCTTTAGGCTGTGAATCCTCACTGACACCTTAGAAAGTGTGGAGAGCTGATCCTCTCTGCACAATGGGTTTAAGTCAGGACTAAGATGTGTCCAGAGAAGAGGGAAAGGGTCAGCCTCAAGGTGGTGATGTGGGGGATGGGAGGTGAGAACGCAGGTGGAAAAGTTCTATGAGAGCAATACATCTCCAGTCTCCAGGGTCTGGCCTGGCTCCCAAACACCCACATAATCACTAAGTTCGGTTTGTCTTGTCGCCGTCTCTCCTCAGCCCTTTTATTTCTTCTGTCCCTAAACTTCTGATTTGGGGCCACGCAGGCAGCCCCTTTTCCAGATCTGAGAGACCCATCTCCATGACTAAGTCCTGGGAGCAGGACATGTGCCTGGGTCCTGGCCATCTGGCCTGGCTGTTCCCCTCGGGGGTGGGCAGAGGAACACAAATGACTTTCAGAGGATGACCTTTATGGCTAAGTTCTGTTTGACCAAAGCAAATTGCAAGCATGCATTGATTAAGCCAGAGATAATTGAAAAAAATTTTAAAAAAGAGGTTTTATTTAAATAACAACAACAAAACCCCAAACCACCCCAAGGGGTGCCTGAAACCTACACTTTATGGTGGTAACTTAAGTGGCAAATAAATGATGCGTGGCACTCGTGAGCCCTCCCAGAACAGGTTGCCCAGTTTAGTTCACACTGGGGCTTCTGGAATCTGAATCAAAAGTAGTTTACAGAAAGAAATTTCTTCTGTGACAAACATTCAAAGCTATTACAATCTGATGTGTTCTCTCTCTCAATTTCTCTCTCTCTCTCTCTTTCTCTGGCTTAGCTTTAGCTCTGTGCTTGTTTGTTTTATAGATTAGGCCTGATTTTAAAGCATCTGTAAATCTTTCTCTAAGTAAAGGACAGCTTGCTGATCTGTATGCAAATGATATACTCGCCTGCCTTAAAAATTTAAGATTGACTTTGAATTGACCCCGTGCTTTATCCCTCAGTGGAGAAAACTGAAAGGATATTTATAATACCTATGGACATTGTGTACGATACCAGTGGGAGTTTTCTTCAACATTAGATGAATAACAGAAACATGGGCAGACTAAAATGGGGCAGATATATGCAAATGGCAGATTGAAACTGATTTACATAGCTGGGTATTACTTACCTTAGCTCTCTGTGGCTTCTCCCTTGCAGATACTGAAAATGCTATAATTTTCTATAAAAATAAAGAATATAAAACTGAAAAAAGCACACAGATAACATACCAGTCGAGCCTGCCAAAGTTTATAGTACAAATTTCATTTTCTCCCTTCTAAATATATCATAATTTTGAGGACAATGTAAGCAATTTTTACAATGACATTTTTCCCACCTGGAGCAAGCCACAAAAACCTCACTCAGGTTGGAAGTGAATGTGCTTCCAAATACATACCGCACTGCACGTCCATCTTCACGATTAGCAGAGACTTTCTTTGTTTTATGGTTTGCACTTTTTTTTCCTACATTGCCTTAAAAATTAGAATAGACAGAACAGAACATTGACCTGGGATGAAGTATGGATTTTTGTACGCTTCTCTCAAACTCAAATTTTATTAAGGTTATTGAAAATAAGATCACTTCACTGAAAAATGCCGGAGAAACCCAAAGGATAAAATTGCATGAGATTAACATACCTATTCTTGTCCTACAACAAACAGATTTCATTCCAAACCTCAGTGATTTCTTGGACCACATTATTTCAGAGCTACATTTTTTTAGTGTTTAGTTTTGATTTCCACAGTAGCACAGTAACTGTCCTCTGCTCTCGAATGAGAATGTTGAAATTCTCCCAAGTCACTGCCAAAGTGGCTGGGGCCAAGGTCTTCATGTCCTGAGGGTTGCAGGTTAGATCTTTTCCCTAGAAGTTTTGCATTCATTGGCTCACAGTGGAGTGATAGAAAGTCTGACACTGAGCATCCCAATAGAACCCAAACTTCATTGAGGAAGTGATGAAAGACAATGCTCTCCTTTCTTTGCCCTTTGTCTCCCTCCATGAGATCCTGCTGGCATCCCCTCCAGAGAGTTCTTTTCTGTTCCCTTTATTTGTCAGGAAGCTCTCTGATATCAGTTTCATTCACTGGTGGGAGGCTCTCAATAGTGTTTTGTTACTGAATGAATAAATGAATGAATGAATCATTTTTATTCCAGTTTGGAGAGACTAATTGGAAAGAAAGATTAAAGAGGGTGAAATGGGTCATTCGGTATGAACAGATCTTTTTGGCAATGAAAGAAAAAATAAATCACACGTCCATCTTGCAACCCCAGTCTTTCCTTCAGCCAGCAGGTGGGAAGAGAGTGGCTAAGTAAAATCGACACCTGTTTTAGGAGAAGAATAATGACAGGTGATAACTAGAACCTTCTGGTAGAAATCAAATTCCTTTAACACCTTCCCACCTGTTCTGGCCTGATGTCATTATTGAGAGCAAAGGATGATTCAGGAGGGAAATTATTAGGGCATGATGATGTATTCTATAGCAGAAAGGAAGGAAGTCAAGGTGCCTAGTGGATATTAAAAAGATCAGTTCACTGTATGCACAGAAGTAAAGGACAGGTCCCTAAATTTTGTGGGAGAAAGGTCCTGGGTTTGGCAAGCCTGTTGCATTTCCTCCCAGCTCTGTAGTACAGATCATGGAGCTACACTTCCTTGAGGCAAGAGTTCAGCTTCCTGGTTCCTATGTGAGCTAATTTGGATCCAGAATAGCCCTTCCTCTGCCTTTTGGTCGTTTTCTCAGTGGTGAATGGGAGAGAACAGGGAATCCTCAAGGGGAACTATGTCGCCCTCTGTGTGGGAAAGAACTTAGGATTCCTCTATCAATGCTGTGCTCAGTAAAGGAATAAAATTCCTTTGTGCTTCCTTCTGGAATGATGATCACAATATGCTCTGCCTTGTGGGTCACTATGTCCTTATTGGGAGAGGTGAAGAGGTAAATAATGTGTTGCCTTTCCTGAGGGAATTTGTATTTTATGGCATTTCTTTCATTAGGAAATGAGAGATTTTGATCTCTGTTAATGGGAATCTGGCATCATTAGTGAGCCACAGACAAATTAAGGGGTTTTACCAAGGCCTTCTTAGCCCTTCCCAAACAGAATCAGGAGGCCGTCTTCCTACTCTGCCTGTGCATGGGCTGCTAGGAACACAAGTGCCAGGTTCAACCTAAAAGGGATCTAGAGCCTCTCACTGTGATTCTACATCTCTTAACCTTCAAGAAAGAAAGGAAAAAACACAACAAAACAGCAACCCTGAAAATCCAGGAACTAGTTTGATGCTCACAGCCATGCCTCAGTATTGTTAGACGTTGGCCTGGTGCTCACAGCTCTATTGCGTTGTTCTCCTATTGGACATAAACCATCTCAGTGAATGCCAGCATCAGGCAAGATCCCTTTCAGCCTATGATCAAATGAGAACGTTCAAGACTTTGTAATTTTGTCAGGCACAGAGAAAAATAAAGTCACTGTGTAACCCACAAAATACCGAACAGCCCCTCTCTTGGCTAATATGAGGAGCTGCCTCTTTTATAGCAATTACAGCTTGATCGTCATTCTAGTCTGCCCTCCCTAGAGATAAGAGTTATTTTATTGAGAGAGCCAACTGTAGAACTGTCACCATTTTCAGATAGCCTTCAATCCTGAGAGTGTTCCTGCTGCCTTAGTCTCTCCTTCAAGTGACCATGAGTCCTTTCTTACAGTCTCTTATTGGGATACCCGCAGTTCCTCGTGGTGTGCACTTCCCCTTGCTAATAAACCCCTCAGCTTAGTCATCCCTAGGTGTGTTCTTGGTGGCCTTCAGCTGGAGTGAATTGACAGTCCACTGTTGCTGAAGTATAATAATTTTGCCTTTTGTTGAATACTTCAGGATTGTAGGCAGAGATTTTCACATAGCTAGTGCTCAAGACACAAATCAGATAGAAGACTGACACATGTTATATTATATAAAATATACTAAATTATATATAGTGTGTGTGTATATATATATATATATATATATATATATATATATATATATATATAGACTCCGATTTGCAAATGAAAAAACCAACCCAAAAACTCACTAAGAAAATGATATAAGGTGGGGAAAGTCATTATCTCATCTAATGAAAAATTCCAGGGATATGTCTAGCTTTAAGAAAGTCTGTGTCAGGGGCACCTGGGGGGTGCAGTTGGTTGAGTGTCTGACTCTTGGTTTTGGTTTGGGTTGTGATCTTGGGGTCACAGGATTGAGCCCAATGTCGGGCTCCACACTCAGCATGGAGTCCGCTGGAGATTCTCCCTCCCTCTCCCTTTGCCCCTCTTACTCATGCTCTCTCTCTCTCAAATAGATAAATAGATCTTAAAAAAAAAAGAAACAAAGTCTATGTCAAAGAAGGACATCCTGCCATTTGCAGCAACATGGATGGACCTTGAGGATATTATGCTAAGTGAGATAAGTCAGAGAAGGAAAATACCACATGATATCACTTATATGTGGAATCTAAAAGAGCTGAACTTGTAAAAACAGAGAGTAAAATGGTGATTACCAGCAGATAGGAGGGGGGATAGGAAAGATGTTGTTTAAGGGTACAGTCATGCAACGAATAGTAAATAAATCCTACATATCTAATGCACAGTGTAGTGAATGTAAACAAAAATATTGTATTATAACCATCAAACTTGCTAAGAGACTAAAATTTACTTATCTAGCCACTAAAAAGAAATGATAATGATGTGATGTGATAGAGGTGTTAATGATTGCTACAATGACAATCATATTGCAATATATAAATATACTTTATATAAATGTATATAAACATGCTGTACACCTTAAATTTTCACAATGTTATATGACAAATATATAGCAATAAAAAAAAGAAAGTCTGTATTGAGGATCAGAACCACATAATGAAAAATTATTTCTCTCCATCTCTTTTTTTCTACTACATTGGAAATGTTCATCTTTTTGGTTGGTTCTCATAAGCTTCTCACAATGGATCAGGAAAGTGCATTGCTTACTTGGCGGAGCTTGCGTTGTAGGGTCCACCCCTGTATCTAGGAACGATGAAGCAAGAGCTGAGGAGATGGCAACTGCCAGGCTAATGTTAATTGCACATTAAGAACTTACCAGGGGAATTTGAGAGGCAGTGACTGAAAACCTAGGCAAAGAGGGTTAGTGGAAGCACAAGTCTTGGAAGCTGCATAGGTTAAAGGAGTACCCTAGTCATGCCCATATTTGCTTGTATAGCACTGGTGGAAAGTAGAATTATAGAGCTGGATGGGGATTAATAAGGGAAATATTAAAAAAAAAACCTCAAGGAAGATGTAGAATCTAAGAGCGAGGTTTTCATGATTAAAGTATAATTATATGAAGCCAGTGTTTTCCATTGAAAAGTAAATACACACACAGTAAAACAGGTTCTGTGGCTGCAACAAGACGTGACCTAGTTTTCCTCTGCTGGACTGCTCACCCTGCTACTCTTCACTGCTGTCCTACTTATTCTTGGGTCCCAGCTAAAGAACATAGCCCCCGGGCAAGTCTTTCCTAATCCATTAAACTAGGTTAGAATCTCTCTGCAATAAATTTCATCCTTTCCCTTTCTTGCATAGCATTTAGCATAGTTTTAATCTTAGGTGTATTTATGCAGTTGCTTGCTCAGTATTGTCTTCCCGGTCAGACTGCAAGCTCCATGAGGGCAAGGTTTTTCCCACCTAGTGTCTTATCTGCTACATATAAATTGGATATTGATTGATAAATCCATTTATAAGCATAAACTCCCCAGTGGGGTGCTTTTAAATACTACTGTATTCTTCTAATAAAGATTGTGTTGTCTTCTTAAAGGTAATAAAGGGTGAACAGGTATTCATCCACATCAGAGAAATATGAAGCCTACATCAAGACCTAAGAACAGAGTAAAGCCTTCCAGCCTTACGATTTTGAGAATTGTTATGGAATGATTGGAGTTTCTGTTCTTGGCAACACTGTGATGCCTCAAGATACCTGAATCCAAAGTTTGCATGTTCCATTTCAGGCCAGTTGAGCAAGAACCAAGTAAGTATCATTGACACAACAGCATACTCAGCTTCTCATATGCACTAAAGACTTTGGGCTTTGTTTGTAATCTCTATTCCTAGTGACATAGTTCTTTGTAAAAAGTAAAGTAAGACATCTTCTATGATGTGATTTTTAAACCATTGCTGGGTAAGTAAAAGTTTTTGAATTTCCAAATTGTCAAAGAATAGCTTTTAAAGTACAATAAACTACTATTAAACTGAAATTTTATATATATATATATATATGCCTAAATATTTTTAGATACAACAAACGTAAAATGACTTTGTCTTGTTGATAAAACAAAGTTTCTAGACACTCTCCACCATGTATTTTTTCTGTTTTTCAGGCAACCTTACTTGTTCTATAATATTTTACTGTTTGCAGTGGCAGACGAGTCTCAAGATGTGTATGACACTTCCGGAAAACTGTTGTCTCTCTCACCAAATGAGTCTGTAAAGGTAAGAAAATCTGTATTAACACATAAGCTTTCTATATATACAATGCAATTTGAGAAGGTAACAGAACTGTTACAGTTTAGGGCTCCACATGACTGTTTTTTAAAATTTTCTATCAAATATGAAATATTCAAAAAGTCAATGAAAAATACTGAAGAAAGTTAAAAAGGAGTGTGAAATGAATTGTCACATTTTATATTTGATCATGTTTTCAAAAGCCATATCCACTTTGAAAAATAAAAGACATATTTCTTTTAAATCCAGGGCTTCCAGATCCTTTACCCTTGAATTTAAGTAAAAAGAAATGGATTGACCAAAGCACTATCACCTATTACCCTCTTACAACAAATATCAGATCATAAGGATGGTCGATGTGATGGTGTTAGTGATTTTGTTAACTGGTGACCATGATACAGGATACTTCACTTCATATCATTTGGTTTTATAGATAAAATATACCATGGGGATGAAATCCGATTTCCTCTGACAATCTGTAGAGAAGGAAGGATCTGTTGGAGAACTACATTATCATAATTATGAGATTTTAAAAAACCACACACACACACACACACACACACACAGCGTCCAAGTTCTCCAGCACTGGGAGACTGTAAAACTTGATTATTGCAAAGGTAGATTGGCATATTAATTAAAAATAAGACTGACATTTGAAGCATATTTCAGATTTCATGGCAAATTTCATCATTCTAAATATAGGTTCAGATAATTATGACACATTTGGTGCTAAGCTATTTTAGAATTCAAAACACTTCCATCTTGGAATGGTTGCAGCAAATCAGGGTGTTTGATCAAGGCTGCAAGAAAAGAGAGCAGATTTAATATTCCAGGTCTCCTCTTATTCTGCTTTTAGCTCTTATTTTCTGTGCAGGTTAAATTGGTAGAGTAATGCAAGGTGATGGCATTTTGAGTGCAAATGGATTTGACATTTTGAGTGTAAATAAGAATGGATTGTCCTCTTGCAGTATAAGTCACTCCTCACCAGCAGTGAAAATAAAGTGAAAACCACAGAAATGTAGGGTTATTCATTTTCTTGCATACACACTGAGGAATTTTATATTCGGTTATTGCCATGAACATCATTTTACCCTTTGCTTTTCCGATTTATTGTCTCATTATAGGAATTGATAATGATATTTTTTCTGAGTGACTATTATAGACAGACTTTTTCACCTATGTCTGGGAGCTAGAGATATATTTCATCTTTCCTTTAGGTGGTTCTCAGGTGGCACTCTTGTTCTACCTAAGGTACATAAAGATTGGAAAACTTTATGATAGTTTTTTTTTTTTTTTACCTTTTTTTTCTCATGGTCTTATTGAAGTAGAGAACAAAGTGTGTGTCATGCAACTTAATTTTGTCCTTAACCTTAAAATGAGACAGAAACTGTGAGGGAGGAGTTGGAGCAAACTGAGAAAAAGGGAGTCAGAAGTTCAGAGCTGGAAAGAACCCTGAAATCTAGGAATGCTGCAATGCCATTGAGCCCCTTCCAACTCCTTGGAGAGATAGGGACAGTGAAGGGCAGAGAAGGTAATGTAACTAGGTTTGCCACGCTAGCTGGTCATAGAGCTGGTCCTACAAAATAGGATAAACCAGATGAGTTGAATGTGTCATTTCATTTCTCTGTCCTGAACTTCAACTTCTCCATTTATAGAATTGAGCTGTTAGATCAAATAATCTCCAAAGTCCCTTCCAGCGCTAATGTATCAAGAACTGAGTTGTGAGACATGCAGTTTTAAGCCCTGGTTCTGCCTCTTTACTGCCGGAGTGATCAGGAGGAGGTTGCTCAAGGTTGCTAAGCCTCAGTTTCCTTGGCTGTAAGAGGGAGTTGCAGAATTAATCCAGCACATATTTACTGAGTTTTCCTCTTGTGCTGGGCAATGAGAATGCTGGAGTGGACAAGGCAGAAATGGTCCCTGCTCTCGTGGCATTTACATTCATCCATTAATTCATTCACTTATTCAGAAAGTGTCATTGAGTTCCTATCATCTGCAGCCAGTGTGGTAGGTCCTGGGGATACATCAGAAAATATGCATAGAGTGGGGAGCAGGTGGCCAAAAAGCCACAACAAACAGAAATAAGTATTATGTATGAAACAAACATGAAAATGAAAGAATAATAAGTTAGGAGCTATGTCCTTTATAAGGAGCTCAGGGGAGGCTTTCTTATAAAAGTGACACTTATGCTGAATCTTAAGAACAAAATGAAAGTATGTAGAGAGGCAGGGAAGAGCCTAAGTGCATCTGAGTAACAGAAAGAAAGTCAATAGCCGTAGCAGTAGGATGAGATGACCACTGGAGAAATATTCAAAGGCCAGACATGCAAGGGCCTTAAGTTTGGTTATTCTGAGTTCAAGCAAAAGCTACTGAACTTGACTTGATTTATGTCTAGAACATCTCTCCAGCGATTTGATGAAGCATGGATTGAAGGGCAGGTCGGTCAATAGCATGTTGCAGTAGTTCAGGCAAGAGATCATGACCCCTGGCCTACAGTGGAGGCAGGGAAAGTGGGGAGATCCAACTGGCTGGGAAACATCTTTAAGGTAGAAAAAGCAGAATTCACTAATGAACTGTCTGTGGGAATTGAAGGAAATGGCAAAATTAAGGATGGCCCCTGTGTTGGGGACATAGGTTTAGGGTTAGTGAGTATCGGGAGTTCCCTTTTGGACACCCTGTACTGAAATGTTGGTAAAGCAACAAAGCAGAGCTGTCAGATAGTGAATTTAGAGCTCAAGGAGGAGGGCTGGCTGGAGAAAAGTAAATATGGGCATCATTAGGAAAGGCCACAAGAACACGTGCGATCCCTAGAGACAGAAAAGACAATAAAATGGTATAGTTCTGAGTCCTAGGGAACTCTGTGATTGGGAAGTTCCAAGAGCAGGTCCCACAGGAAAAACCCTTAGAAAGAGTCCGAAACAGAAGAGGAAGTAAAGACAGTGTGCTTTTAGGAGTTACCAAAGAAGAGCAGTTCAAGAACGATGGGAATCAGCAGCGTCGAACGTGGCCAAAGGATCTTCGAAGAGAGAGGGGAACATCCATGAGAATAGGCAGCGTGGTGTTTGCTGGTCATTTGAAACAAGAGAAGACTGAAATTGGAGGAGAAAGACACTCTGGAATAGACGGAGTTATGCCACGGGAAATGATGCAGTGGGAGTAACACTTCTGAAAAGTTAGGCTAAGGAGGGAGCAAAAACTAGGCAGTAACGAGACAGGGGAGCTCAAGGAGGGTTTCTTCTCCTTTTTGAAATTGGAAGGTGTTATGCAGTGTTGGTCTACTGATGATAAATGGCCCATGGGTGTGGGGGAGAGGGTGGTGTTGTGGGAATTGATGTTATAAAAACATGGAACAGGGAACTGCGAGAAAGGAAGTCGGTGAGGTGAGAAAGGATGGGGTCTGGAGCGCAGAGGAGCTTAGCGCAGCAGGCGGCACATGGTGAATGGCCAGTAAACATAAGTGCTGTTGGTGATGAAGGCTCTTAGGGGCTTTTCCTCATCTCTGTGTTGGCCTTGCCTGGGAGGAGTCTGTAGTCGGAGGGAAGACTCCTGGGATCACCAACTTTTAGGTCCAGCTATCTATCAGTGGCTTCTTGAAGGTAAGACAGCAAATTTAGGGGAAAACGTTCTTGGCAAAAGAGATTTAACCACAGAACCAGCCTGGACAGGGCAAAGAGGTTTGTAAAGGCCATCAGAAGAGTTCGCCTCCTGTCTCCATCCCCATCCCACTCCTTCCCAAACACTCTGCCACTCAAAAGCATTTCTTCTCTTGAGCGTGAAGGGGTGCAAACCCATGATGAAAAATCTGGCAGTGTTTAACACAAGTTCATATGCATTTGCTCTTTTATAAAACACCCCATCCTTTGGGATTTTTAGCCAGAAGATACACTCCACAAACATGAAAAACAAAAACACATGCAGAAGATTAATCACTGTGGCATTATTTATATAAACAAAATATTGGAAACAACATAATGTCCGTTCTTAAGAGATTAAGTGAATAAAAGTTCGGACATTCACACGATGTGGTACTCTGCAGTTGCAAGAAAGAATGAGGACGATCTCTGTGAGCTGATAGAGTGATTTCCAGGATATATTGATAAGTGAAATATAAACATGTATTTTTTTCTTGGTAAGAAGTTATACAAGAAGCGTAAACCAGAAACAAATGAAAATGATTATGGGAGGTGAGTGGGCATCGAGGAATAGAATTGGAATAGAAGTGTGATCTCTTTGAGAATAACTTTTTATTTAGTTTTGACTTTTTAATTATGTAACTGTTTAAAATTTCTTAGAAAGAAATTAAGAAATGGAAGGAAGGAAGGAAGGAAGCAAGGAAGGAAGGAAGGAAGGTTGGATGGGTATGGGGCAGTGTGAAGTTTGTAGAGCATGACACAATTATAATTTTTGTCAATTCTGATTGTGGATTCTCTTTCTTATAAGTCAGTCCCATAGCAAGTGCCCCAGGTCTGTCCCTGATTTTCTCAGTTTAAAAATACTGCATCAGTATTGTCCTGCATCATCCTGACCCAATGAGCAATTTGGTTAGGGACCAATTGCAGGCTGTCATTCATTGCCATATTTTACTATAAGTTAGTAGTGTCACTCTCTTAAACCATACCATGTTAAGTAGCTCTCAACACTCTCTCTTAAGTGGCATTTGGCCCCCTGGGCCCAAGCCAAGCAGTGACATGGTCCTTTCTGCCTCTGGTTTTCAGGGCAGCCTGAAAGAATGACCCTGGGAAAGGTTTCCAGCTATTAGGGGGGGACATATAATTCTCTTAATCTGGAAGACCAAACTATCTCCTTTTCCTGAGCACTAGAAACAGTCAGTCAGTGTGACAGCCTCCTCCTTCATTCCAGAAGTAATTGTATCAACTTGACATAATAGCCTGGGAGGTGGGGGCCACAGGAGAGTAATAGGATTTAAACTCCAATTCTTCTCAGCAGCGGGTTAGGATTAGTGAATAGAGATAAATAGAAGCTCTTTGCTATTTTTATAAATCACAGCTTTGATGAAGGTTTAGATTTGAAACATCTGAAATTTCTCCAGAGATGACATATAAAAACTACTAGCGGAAAGGTACAGAAAACCTAGATTTGGCTAAGGAATCTGACTCACTTTCTCTCTCAGACAGCATTTGGGGAAATAATCTTCATAACGTTTTATTATTACTGATCACTCTGTCCTTCTCTTTGGGCATTTGTCAACAAATTGCTCCAATAAAAGTACTGGTAATAAATCCCATGTGTCCTGTGGATTCATCATCTTATAAATACCATCCTTCTTGGAGATATGAAGTTTGGTAATTTGTAATGACTATAATTTAAACTGTGGCCATTAGAAGGAAGGAGACAGCCTCATCGTCTCAAAGTAATGACTTAAAGCTACTATACTGAAGATACGAGAGCTTCATGGCTCTGTGGTCTTTATCTTGTTTTTGTGTTTATTAGAGTGTGCTTAAACTGGACAGGGGATAGTTAAGTCTGAGAACTATCTCAAATCAAGAACTGCTGGAGCAAATGTATTTATTCATGTTGGGGAGACATGCTAAAAGTATTCAAATATTGGAAGGGAATATCATTAAGAAGAAACAGACAGATCATATTTCCAACAAGGCTGAACTGTAAGCATTGGTGTGGGAAGTTACATGGGGGCAGGCTTGATTTTAATAGAAAAATGGATTTTCTAGCATTGTCCAACAATGGAACAGACTTCCCAGAATTAAAAATATCCAAGTAGAGGCTAGAATACTTTCCGCTGAGGTTGTAATTTGTTAATCTCCGATATCTCTTGTCAGTTTTGAGCCAATTAATTCATTAATTTATTCCACATTCATTCAAGTACTAATGATTCTTAAGAAATTATTATGTACTGCCCAGATAATTGGAGAAATGATGACAATGACAATAGATATGGTACCTAACCTCACAGTCTGGTAGGAAGAGAGACAGTTACCAGATAATCACACAATGAGAACTTGGGATGAGTGTGATGAAGGGAGGGATATGGTCCAATGAGAGTATGTGACAAAGGACACTTCCTAAACTTGGTGCTGGTGAGGTTGGGGGTTGTGAAGAAAGGCTTTCCTGCTGGTGTGCTGTTTGAGAAGAAAGTTGGAAGATGAGTAAGAGTAAGTCTGGTGGGGTGGGAAGAAGTACAGGGGGAGAAAGGGAGGCAGAGATTCCCAGGACTGTGAAAAGCATTTGAAAAGCCCAGTGGAAGGAGAGGTTATAGGTGCTGTTTTTCAGTCTTTCCTGAGAGTGAGAATGACCTGAAACTCTTCTTAAGTATACCACTCTCTAGCCTCTTCCCCTTGAGGTATTACCTAGCGGGCCTGGAAATTTTAACTTATCAGATAACTTGAGTGATTCTTGTCATCAGGGAAGTTCAGACATGACATTAGGGGGCCTAAAAGAAGCCCAGTGTGGCTGAAGCATGAAGCCTGAGGGCTTGTGGGATGTGGGGCAGGCTGTGTCATGTCTTGGTCATTATCCTGAGAACATTAGGGAGGTTTGTAGACTTGGTAACTAAAAATTGAGGGGATTTTTTTTTTCTTACAGCTTCCCTTGTCTGCGTGAAGGAAGGAACAAAGATGGCTGTTTAGACACGGTAGGGTCAGGCTGTGTAGCCTGGTTTGGGGAAAAATTGTGAAGTGAGAGGGCCAGGCCGGTTGGTTAGAAGAAATAGGTAGGATTGATGGTCAGTGTTGAGGGCTCACGTGAGGTTAGTGATTATGGATTTAGAGTGATAACAATTTGCTTTATGGTGTTCTTCTCCAGCAATTGTCAGATGCTTAGCCGGATAGGGGGGTTGATCCCAGGTTGGATGTGACAAAATGCAAAGGCACGAAGGAGTCTGGGATATCAATGAGAATGGTTTTGAAATAAAGGATTATAAGGAGGGAAGTGAAGAAATTAACAGGCTGGAGGATTGCTTAGCAGAGAGGGTCAATAAACTAGAGTTTCTGATGAATCCCAAGTGGGAATAGTTGGGACTGTGAGGTCATGGTCAAGGGGTCATATGCTTAGATTCATGATGTAAAGACAGAGCGATCTTACATAACATTAATATCCACAGTATGATGCGATGGAGATGGGTTTCTTGGGGTTGAGTGGAGGAAAAGGTTATTGGAAAAGAGGCAGCCAAATAAATGAGAGATAAAATCTTCTCATTCCTGCCACTGTGATAGAAGAGAATTAAGAAAGGAAGGGGATTTTGCTTCAAGACCTGACTTGTTTGCTTTCACTCTGCTAGGTAATGTGTGGGTAGCTACAGGTCAGGGAACTGGGTAGGGTGATGAGGCTGCCTTAGATCTTCACAAATGACAGGAAACTTAGGGGTCAAGACAGCGATATATCAGGCCTGGGAGCCAACAGAAGCCAGGAGGATATAAATACTAGAAAACAAAACATGGCAAGTGGCCAGAAGTTGATAGGGATGGTAAGCAACTGGAAGATCCGTAGACACTGAGAGAGAAAAATAAAAAGAATGATTGAAAAATAAGCAGAAAGCCAAGCACAACCAGGAATCGAGGTGAAGACAAGATGGCAGGGTGGGGGCAGGTGCAGCACACCCGCAGTGAAGGAATCACCCTGCTCTGGCTCTATCTGAGCTGCGTTATTTCCCTGTGACCCTGAGACAAACCAATTCAGAACAAGTCTAGCCTGCAGATGGTTGTAAATGAAAACAGGTAGTTGATAGGAAAATGCCTGGTTGAAAGAAATGCTTAGAAACACATGGTCCTTTGTCTTTGAAGATGGCCCTCTTATACTTTAGACTCTAAACTGGGATTTGCAGCCAAAAAGAATTTCTTCCTATTCTCTCTTCCCTGATGGGAACTTATGAGCTGCCATAGCCATTGGAAAATAGAATCATAATACTTCACGGTTCCAGAAATAATACGTCTTCAAGGATCCATCAGGTGGGAACTAAAAATCAAATCAGCACACTGGTTCTACCCTCGCACAAAGCCAGTGCATCCAAAACTGGGATGCTGCGTGAATTTTAGGGTGATTTATCTTGAGAAAATATGATGAAACAGCTAATCAGTATTTCATTTTGACCCAGGAAAGAGAGTGACTATGCTTCATTCAGAAAGCCTCATGGTAGCCCTCATCTTGTTGTGCCTCATCCTGCAGGCTAGAGTCCCTGGACCCAGTAGGGTAGGTCAGTCCAAAGATGCATCCCCATTCTAGACCATCCCCTGATATTTAGGACTCTGGAATTTCTGTCTAAATGGCCTTGACCCTACTTTCAGAGCCTGGATGGGTCTATTCCTTTGGGCTTTCCTCCTAAGGAAAAAATGGCTCCCCTGGTGGGTATAGCCCGGACTAAGTGGTGACTAAGGACAGCTGTTTGTGGAGACTGAGGCTGGAACTTCTACACATGGCCTGGTGTCCACATGCATGGGAGCAAGTATGAAAAGGAATCAGGGCAATAAAAAGGTGAGAAGAAAGCCAAGGGCCTTGGACTGGGAGCCATTTGGTCTCAGAACTCTGAGAATTCCAAATTCAGACCTGACCTTTCAGGTCTTATGAAGTTCTGTTTGTCACATGAGAAGAGTAGAACATGTTTTGTTTAGCAGTCTGTTAGCTAAATTTATATATTTGAAATATTGAGAGAGAGGATACATAGGCCTCCATTTGTACTCTTCCTAGGCTCCAAATATTTGGGAGAGGCTTGCGCTTATGTGTACAAATCACTCCAACTTTTTATGGTCTTCCATCGCAACACTGCCTCCTGCCTATCTGTTTATGTATCTATCTTTCCTCCTGGACATTTGCTCCTCAAATCATGACCTATTTATCTTTAAATTCCCCAGCATGCAGCTGATTGCCTCTTGGCACAAGTAAGCACCCAATAAATATTTGTGGAATTCATCAACAAAGGATATGCAGTTATGGAAGTTCTCTGGCTAAGGCAATTTTCCAGTAAATCTTTTCTCTCTTCTCAAAACCCAAGGGTCCCTTCCTCTTGCTTAGTCTCTAAGGACACTGTACAGTATATATTTCCTTCACAAAGCTTAATATCTTGTTCTATGTTACATGTGAATCTGGGAGGTGCAGAAAGTTTATTCTTAACAGGTGGTACCAGAATTCCTCTTAGGAAGAGGAACTGTCTTCTTTTGGAAAGACACCATGAGAATCGACTTTGGTCTACACAAGAAAGTGTGTAAGACCCAGTGGCTAGAGCAAAAACGTGATAGGGAAAGGAAATTACTTTGTACAAGAGAAGATGAGACATTTGGAGTTGTGTGTGGGGGGGTGGCAATCTGGCAAGGAGCGGGGGGCAAGAAGAGAAGAGCCAGTAAGATGATAGACCCAAGATGATGTGACCCCTTTTGGCACCCATCTGAGTAAAGAGGGCTAGTTTTCCAAAAGCGAGTTTAATGTGACTGTTGCTTCTCTACCCCAAAACTGAAGAGAGAACTGCATACTTTTTTTTAAATGGTTAACAATTCTCTTTAATCTTTCTTAAATTTTTTATTTTTTTATTATGTTCAGTTAGCCAGCATAACAGTACGTCATTAGTTTCTGAGGTCATGTTCAACGATGCATTGACTGCATATACTGCATTCTACATTGCAGTGATATGGTATAGAACAGAAGCAACATGCAACAAGGCAGAAGCCCAGAGATTCTCTGAGGATAAAATGTTAGCTTTCTTGAAAAGGTACAGAACTCCCAGGGAGGGTTTTGAACCTCCATGGATTGTGGAAGGGGCAGGAGTTCGAGTCTTATCTAGACTGTGAGGTGTATAAACCATGTCTTTTATTTTCCGAATTCTGATACTTTGACATCCAAGGCCGTGCTGATCCTGGAGGGACTGTCTCTTCAAGAGCTAGCCAATTTCTAAAGGTGGTGAGCACTTTGCCCATAAGTGTGTCTTTTATTTATTTTTTTAAAGACTTTATTTATTTATTTGAGAGAGAGAGAACAAGCGGGGGCGGGATGGAGGGACGGGGGAGAGGGAGAGGGAGAAGAAGAAGCAGGCTCCAGGCTGAGCAGGGGAGCCCGATGTGGGGCTCTATCCCAGGACCCTGAGCTGAAGGCAGATGCTTAACCAACTGAGCCACCCAGGCCCCCATAAATGTGTCTTTTAAAGGTAAACCACAATAAGGGCTCTTGCCCACAGATCCTGCCCCCTGCCTCCTGTCCACCCCAGTTCTTTCCATGTGGGCACCCCCATGGTGTGATATGCATGCTCCTTTTGGGATCTATAATTATTACAACTTTCTTTTCAGTGTCAGTTGTTTCTTGATCTAATGGCCTTTTCATACATAAATATTGATAAAGTATGGGGTAACTGGGTACTCACAAAACTCCCCACTGCAGTCCTTTCTCCCCCCCCATCAGGACTGCTCCCCACTTCCCTCTGGGGCTTCACGGCAGTTTGCTATAAACGCTGTCCCCACCATACCAGGGAAAACTGCTCCTAGCTTGACAAGAGGATCCAAGAGAAATTTATCTCCATCTCAGAAGACACTCCTGGTTCTCTAGATTTCTTTTTAAATTATCAGTGCTTTTCTACTGGGTATTTACCCCAAAGATACAAATGTAGGGATCCGAAGGGGTGTGTGCACCCCGATGTTTATAGCAGCAATGTCCACAATAGCCAAACTGTGGAAAGAGCCAAGATGTCCATCGACAGATGAATGGATAAAGAAGATGTGGTATATATATGCAGTGGAATATTATGCAGCCATCAAAAGGAATGACATCTTGCCATTTGCAAAGACGTGGATGGAACTGGAGGGTATTATGCTGAGCGAAGTAAGTCAAACAGAGAAAGACATGTATCATATGACCTCACTGATATGAGGAATTCTTAATCTCAGGAAACAAACTGAGGGGTATTGGAGTGGTGGGGGGTGGGAGGGATGGGGTGGCTGGGTGATAGACATTGGGGAGGGTCTGTGCTATGGTGAGTGCTGTGAATTGTGCAAGACTGTTGAATCACAGACCTGTACCTCTGAAACAAATAATACATTATATGTTAAAAAAAAAGAAAGAAAGAAAAAGAAGATAGCAGGAGGGGAAGAATGAACGGGGGGAAATTGGAGGGGGAGAAAAACCATGAGAGACTATGGACTCTGAGAAACAAATTGAGGGTTCTAGAGGGGAGGGGAGTAGGGGGATGGGTTAGCCTGGTGATGGGTATTAAAGAGGGCACATACTGAATGGAGCACTGGGTGTTATACACAAACAATGAATCATGGAACACTACATCAAAAACTAATGATGTAATGTATGGTGATTAACATAACATAATAAAAGAAAAAAAACTCAAAAAAAATACAAAAAAATTTTTAGTGCTTTTTACTTACAAAAATACACGTTGCAAGAAAATTTTAGTCCAAAAATTTACAAAGTGAATGGACTAAAATATACATATAAAACTAAATGCCATGTTTATTACCGTATCACTGAATTTTAGGGTCTCTTGTATGAAAGCTACAGAAGTCTCCTCTGGCTAACTTAAAAGGAAAAACATTTATTGGAAACAATTTCAAGGGATTAGATCTGTATGTCGGGGACACAAAAGAAAGCCCATTAATGTACAAACCTACCTCCTGGCCAACGTACCTTGACTGCAGAAGGGGAAGGATGGTCTTCAGACAAAATATATTTCCATTACCAAAAGCTGAGGGAATGGATTTGTAAAACAAAAACCTCAGGTACACGTTATAACTTTTCACGCATCAGTGTGTTATGGACCTTCATTTATGGCACATACAGATCTAGCCTTTAAATAAGGTGCAATGTTTTCTGAGTATGGATGAAGTAACTAGATGTCAAAACCTTCCTGAACAAGGAAAATTATCCTGGACCTTCCTCTCATCTGTTTAGCCTAAGCTGATTTTAAAGTATAGGGTTTTTAGTTGGCCCTTTGTTTTCACCTGCTTCATAACCTCAGTCTCTAACATGGGCCACGCTGCTTCAGTGGCATTGAAAGTTGACCCCCGCTCTCAAACCTACATTCTAATTTGGAGCCAACCTCTTGAAATAAAAATAGGTTTGCATCTGGGTGTCGGGGCTGTCGGATTTTGCATTCCAGGTACAGTTGCAGAGAGCTCAATTTGCAAACTTGCACCTGCTGGCTATTTCCATAATAATAACTCCTCTTTATGAAGCCCCTCCACACGCTAGGCACATTACCCACTTGCTCTCTCTTCCTTTTAGGCACCCCAGGAGCTAGGTGCTGCTGTCCTCTAGAGACATAGAAACTGAGGCTCAGCAAATGTTAACCACTTCCCCAAGGTCACAGGAAAGCTAAGCTGGGATGTGAAATCAGTTGCATATGCCCCTAAACCCTTGGCTCTTTCTGTGCAGCTATGCATGGAAAACCTAGATTCAGCAGTCCCACTAGGGGCTCTTTTTTAGTTTCCTCTTAGTGTTTGTGGACGTATCTGCCTCCAAATTTATATTGAAAACACCTCTGAAAGTACAGAGTGTTTTGTAATTATTTCTGTGTATCCCAGGGCAATCATCATGGTGCTTGACAAGAAGTCGATGTTCTTTCTCTCTCACTGTCATATTCTCTCTCTCCTGTTTATAAACATGTGCACAGGCATGCGTGTGCGCATGCACACACACACACACACACAGATTGTTGGGGGGAGGTGAGTTGGTTTAGATGATATAAATGGCCATTGAGTCTTTCCACTTTCTGATGAGTCAATTTCTAAAACTAATTACTCTGCCATCTCTTCTTGGAGCAACTAGCTAAATGAAAAGATGGAAAAGCTGAATGGCTCCTCTAAAAAACATAGAGAACCAAACTTAAAAATCTCTAAATTGACTGCAAATGTTCCCTCCGTAGCTGATCTACTTTGCTCAGGTTCAGGGGGAGAACCAATGAGGCTACAAAGTCTTGAAAGACAAACTAAAGAATACAGAAAGTGCATTTCAAGGAGCCAGCAAAAAATTCTAATCTCTGCAAGTAGAATAGGTCTATGCAAATTAAAAATGATGTGGGCAGGAAGATAAGTGTTAGTAAGAGCCAAAAATGGAGAAAAAGCTGAAATGCTCATGATTTCACTTGGTCAGGTAACAGAGGTTGAGAAGAGCTAAGGAAGACTGAGGAGGCAGGAGACAAACAGGATCATTTGAACTGAAGTATCCAGGGGGGAAAAAGTGCCCCTAAATGTATTTGAATTCTGGGGCACCTGGGTGGCTCAGTGGGTTAAGCCTACAACTTTTAATTTCAGCTCAGGTCATGATCTTAGGGTCATGAGATCGAGCCCCGCATCAGGCTCCACGCTCAGGGAGCCATGCTCGCATGCTCCCTCTCTCTATCTTTCTCTCTCCAATTAATAAATAAATTTAAAAAAAAATGTACTTGAATTCTAATTTATAGTACAACTTTTCACTTCTCAGCAAGAGGGAATCTGAAATAATTTAGTTCTTTTTGTTTTTTGATTCAAAGTTTACATAGGGAAATGAAAAACCAGAATTAAGGAAATTTTTTTGGATGACTCAGACCCAAACCTTCAGATGGTAAGAATAAAGGGATTTGAATTTGTGACAGAGAAAGACAGAAAGGGAGATTGAATTATCCAACTTTTTTTTCCCACTCTCCATTTGAATTTGTCCATAAAGATAGGTCATTGATAAATCTTATAGAAATAAGCCTACTTCAATACTTCAAAGGACAATTGTTGAAGAGCCTTTATTTATCTAATTTTGAGTTCATGCATGCACTTAAATATATGTGCTTTTTAAAATCTGTAATTTAAATGCCTGGTTTTCCTGATTTATTGGGATAAAGATACTTTATCTTGATTAAAAGACAGTTCCCAAACTGTCTCCTGTGTAAAAACTAGCTAGGGAATTTTTTTAAATTGCAGATTCCCAGGCTTTCCTTCCCCCTCAGGGAGTCTAAATCATTTGGGTTGTGGTTTGATCCTGGATTCTGCACTTTGAAAATAATCCCAGATGCTTCAGATGTAGGATTCTAAAGCTATACTTGAAAAGAATATTGGTTTATGTCAAAGCACCAATAATACGAGGAACGAAACATCCAGATGTTAAGTGTATTTATAACAAACTGATACGTTTTAAAATTCATTTTTGGTCTTTGTAATTTATGATTGTTGGATAGGCTGTATTCATGGCTATGATATAATAAAGCAGAGGATGTTCTAGTACCGTGGTTATAACTATCAGGAATGGGTATTTGGATCTTAAAACATAGTGTTCATGGCTTCAATGGATGTGAAGGACCCACAATTGGGATGGTCAGAGAGCTGTGGCCTACCTCACTTGGAAGGAGGGAAAGGAGGATCCAACTATATCCCTTTCAATCTCTTGCACATTTTCACTTAATGATGACAGAGTTAAATGATTCTCAGAGTGTTGATGGAAATATGTTTTCACTAGTAGACAGTGCTTCAATTTGTTTACAAACAAGTTCTTTTAGTTATAAGGAAGGTATTTTTTGTCTATGTGAAGGTAATCACAAATGTATAGGCTTATAGCTGAGAAACAATACCATCAAACGGACCAAATGAGATATAAGGCTTATAAGGTATAGTCTGAGTAGAGGGTCTTTCATACTAAGAAAAATGGTCAAAACTCGCAGGGGTAAATTCAAACCACAGGACAATTTTCATATTTTGGAAGAGAAGAAAGCATTATAGATTCTTATGATTTTTATTATCCTTATAATGGATTGAACCACTTGGTGAAACCATTTTGTATGTTCTTCAAAAGGATTCTCTAACTGGTGGGAATATTCCTTAACATTTGCATGGATTTTCTAAATAAAGTCAAGGTCACTATCAATCTAATCTAATCTTCTAAGTTACTAATCAAAGTAAAAAACAATACTTTATACTCATATACTACATAATTTAATGTAAGTATTTTTTAATGTATTTTTAAATTAGGTATTAAATTAGGTATTTTTATCATGGTGGATAAAACCAATGAGGTATACAATTACAAATGGATAAATCTATTGGTTCAGATGGATCAAACTTAAACTGAAAACCTGGTCACTCTTTTAAAGTTAAAACTAACTCAAACCAGTCCTAGCCAATCCATAAAATGACAGTTTTAACCACTCAGTTACTTAACTGCTTCATCTCCCATGACTTTTCCTCCAACCAACCTCATCCTAAATCTTGCCACCATCACAAGTTGTATAGGCTGTGAAGTTTCCATGTCAAGCAAATCATTCTTGGACAACACAACTTATTCTTCCAGTTATTTCCAGTAGTTCCCTAACTATAACAGTTCTTGCCTTGTTGATGCCTCTGCCCCGTAACTCCACCTCCTTTCCTCTATCCCTCTCCCTGCTGTCTCTGTTTTCCTCCTTACTCCACTTGGATTCTATCCTTAATCCCTCACTATAGTTACTTCCTTGAAAACAACTTCAGCTCACTTCTCCTCACTCCCTTCCTATGTATTCATATAGCAAAATCTCAACCTTGGTCAAACCCAGCTTACTTCTTTTTTACTTCTGTGCCTATCCTGGAGGAGCAGAATATTTTGGGGGGGAAATCACAATATGGCTGACTGGCATCACCTGAAGTCCATGACTAGAAACCCCAAATGGGTACTGTTTGGCATTCCAGTTACAATGCCTTCATGGAACGTGGCAGGCTTAATGAATAGGCTTCTCCCAGGGACAAAGCAGAAAACTCTTTAATTTTCTCCAGCTGCTACTTTCCAACCTAGTGAGTAAGATCTTTCTTCCCTACGCACTGATATCATCTCAGGCATATTCTATGCTCTCTGACCACTTTCAGCCATAAGCAGACACATTCTCAGGTCAAAGGAAAAAGTGTAGTCCTGTCTAAATTACAACTCAAGCTCATCACCTAGTTCAAAGTTTCTCCTATTCCCCAGCTCAGGACTAACCCATAATTTGAGGATATTCAGTGGGGAAGAAGAGCATAGCGTGTATTTTCAATGTTTCTTCTCCTTGCTCTTCCATTTCTCTACTCCCTACCCCCCCCCACCCCCACCTTGTTAGGTTTCTTCTGGCTCCTAGAGGCTCAAGATCAGGAGAGGAGGAATGAGTTGAAAATAGGGAGAAAGCTTATCACTCAGCTAAGGTTAATGGAAGATGTTGTTTGTCTGTCAGTTGACCTCTGTCAGGTCAGGTCTTCAAACTGCCAGCTCTTCTGTTGTCTGTAGTGACCCCCTCCCCCAGCGAAGGGAAACCCACCACCTCAGGCCACCACCTCAGTTTCGACACCCTACCACTTCCACCACCTCCATGACAAGAGGTGAGGAAACAGCCTTTTATCTTTTTCTTTAAAGATTTTATTTATTTATTTGAGAGAGAGCGCAAGCACGAGCAAGGGGGAGGGGCAGAGGGAGAAGCAGGCTCCCCACTGAGCAGGGAGCCCTACATGGGGCTCAATGTGGGACTGGATCCCAGGATCCCGGGATCATGACCTGAGCCAAAGGCACTTAACCAACTGAGCCACCCAGGTGCCCCTTTAAGCCTTGAGTGCACTGTGCTTTAAAGGCAGAGAATTCTTTGAGCAAAAATTCCATACGAATATTCATATCTGACCCCCCTCTAGAGTGACCACTCATCCTCCAGTAAACAGCACAACCCTTGGTCTGCTGGATCAGCACATTTCGGGATGAGCTCTTTTCTTGTGCTCTCATCGTGAACAGGTGAAAGCCAGAAGTAAGCACCTGTTCAAAACACATTCTGCTTTTGGCTCTCTATTTTTTTTTTTTCTTGAACTCCCTCTGATAGCTCCCTTGGGGCCCTACAAACCTTCTACTGTCTATGGGGAAGGCAGTAAAATTAACCTAAATGGATTAATTATAAACTCCTTTTCTCTAAATTTCCTTCCAAACAATCCTCCTTTGTGAATTCTTTGACCATGGTTATATGGGCTGTATAACATGATGATTACTAGGCCATTTTGCTACTTTTTGTAAACCCTTCATACAAGTGTCTAGTAGACCCTTCAACTTCTCTCAGCTTTCGGACTCTAAGTGAAATTCTGAAATAATAGGAAATATCCCATTCAAAATCCTTTTACATCTGTAATTTATTTCCTTTAGTCCTTGAGATGACTATTTTATGCCTTTTCCTTTCACTTTGTATCTTGTACGCATTTTCTTTCTTTCCCTCTCAGCTGTTGACTTTGTCTCACACTTTGTTGAAAGAATAAATACCATCAGAAGAAAACTAAATAGGCAAATGTAACCATATTCTCTGTTTTCCTCTTTGTTTCCAGGAAGAGGTTTGCCCTTTCAACTAGAGTTTATTGTGGTGAAATTTCTGAGGTTATCAGATTGGAGGAAAGAACTTCTGTAAAATTTGTCTTGGAAAACAAGAATCACAGTGAAAATAAAGGGGAGGGTTACTAGGGCTGGAAACTCGGCCACCCGAAATTTAGAGGACATGATGATTTAAACACAGATTTTTAAAAATACTCTTCTATTGTAATAGGATGTAATTATTCCCAGCTTTATTTTTTATTTTCATAAACATTAACACAGGCATATGTTTACTGATATCCGAGGATACAGAAAGACCCTTATCTGTTGTTATGCCTAGAGAATAAATAACAGTAGCCCCCAACTGAACTAGTTGGAACAAAAAGGGAAATTTAATATGTCACATAAAAATCATGTCGAGATACGGTTGTCTAACCGTGAGCTCAGTGACGTCATTAAGGGCTCAGGTTCTTTCCATGCTTTGCGGTTCTGTGGATGTCGGTTTTGTTCCCTCAGACTAGCTTCCTCTTTGTCTTGAGATAATTATATCAGCCCAGGCATCAAATTCAGACGGGTCAACTTTGAGAGGAGAGCAATCTCCTAAGAATCCTCCATAGCTCACTGGGCAGAACTGGACCACATGACATCCTCTAATCCAATCACTGGTGAGTGGCCTAGGATTACCATGATTCATTAGGCTAATCGGGATTTCCCCCTTAGTTAGAGATAGGATCATATTCCCTGAGGAGTAGAAATATGAGTTCTGTTTGGAAGGAGAGAGGCACATAAATGAAATCGCTCCAGGTTTAGAAGGCACATAAGCCCCTCCCCCATTACTGCACATTACTCAGCAAATGAATTTGTTCAGCAGATATTTATTGAGCTTGTACAATAAGCCAGTCACTGTTCTAAGTACTGGCCACACAGTAGGAAGCCTCTTCAATTTTTACTTCTTCTGGTGGTTACTCCATATGCTAAATTATATGCTTATGGTACAGTTTCTTGATATAACAAATTTAGGCATTGTCTATTGACCTCCTGCCATGAATCATTTTTTTTTTGAAGATTTTATTTATTTATTTGACAGAGAGAGAGAGAGCACAAGCAGGGGGAGCAGCAAGAGGGAGAGGGAGAAGCAGACTCTCCACTGAGCAGGGAGCCCAACGTGGGGCTCGATCCCAGGACCCTGGGATCATGACCTGAGCTGAAGGCAGCCACTTAACCGACTGAGTCACCCAGGTGCCCCTTCCTGCCATGAATCATAAAGATTTAGCTATTTTATATCATTACACATCTCTCCTACCTCTCTCCATATTATATAGTCCCTCCGTGAATTTTCAAATAGGATTTTTTTTTTTTTCAACATGGGGCTTGAACTCATGAACCTGAGATTAAGACTTGAACTGAGATCAAGAGTAGGATGCTTAACTGGCTGAGCCACCGAGGCTCCCCTCAAATAGGAATTTAAACCTGTTTTTTGTTTCTTATTTAATAAACCACAGACGAACACTCATACACATTCTCTCTCCCTCTCAGCATTTAGCATTTATCAAATTCCTAATAGCAGTTTGTCAACAGAAATATGAAATCTTTCTCGTGTCTTCTTTCCTTGGGAGTTTTCAATGCCATTTTTAGTTGCTTTTAATTTTCACCCTTTGGTGCCTTGGGGTGGGACTTCTTTTCACATTGCTTCTTTCTCAGTGAAGGACATCCAAATAGTGAAAGGCTTGATATTTCATTTCTTTGAGAACCCAGTAGTGAAGCAGATGGCCGAAGTCTGAGGGAAGGCTCTCCCTTTATGAACAGTATCTCTTGGCTCCCAAATTCATAAGATACAGTCATTAGTCCTCTCTCCATGATCCTCAGCCTCTTGTACCCCTCAATCTCCATTAGCTATGTATTTCTTTTAATATGGTCAATATTAAGAATATTTACATTTTACATCCTTTCCCTTGATTTACCATTGTTGATTCTAAAAAGGTGACAATCAATAAATAATATATTATGACTATGTAAATATTTTTTGCTGCAGACTCAAATGGTGTGCCCAGATTACATGTTTTTCCTCTATGAGTCAGTGTCACTACAAGGCAATTAGTCTGGCTCAAAGTTTGGATTCTCTCTCTTTTTAAAAATAAGACACCAATTATCTTATTATATTATCAAGTCATACCAAGCTGTTAATCACACTGTGTAGTTTAGAGCTTCCCAACAACTGATTTCGTGAATGGATTCCAGGTCAGCCAGGTTCTCGATCTCTCAGCCCCCAGGTCAGCCAGGGGGACCCAAGGCTCAAGGTGCACAGAGAGTTTGGCTTCCAGGGGCATGTAGCCTCCTCCATTTACTTCAGTGTACTTGATGTATATTATATATCACCATTTTTTATTCATGCCATGATACGAGAAAGGTTGAGAGGCACTGGAAAACTTCCAACATTTTATTTCCCCCCACAGAGATCTCCTAGAATCTGAAGTTTGCTTTATTTCTGTTGCAAAATTACTACCCCAGGACTTCCCTTCTCTGCTCTCCTGGATTAGATTTATCATTTTCCTGGATCTCATATTTTCTTCTTTCTGGGTTTGCTCTCTCATTTTTCCCAAGTGTAAAAGATGTTCTGAGGCAATTTCCAATGTGTGTGCATGTGTTGGGGGGGTGGTAATTTCCCACACATCACCAACAAACAGTTCTCTGACACCTGCTGGGTGTCCTACAATTCAACTCAGTTCTGACACTGTCTACTCAGAGATAGCATCAGTCCCCACAGGTTAAGGGCTCAGCCCCACAAGCTTGCCCCCCACCCCAATTTCAGAAGTCAGTTGCAAGATTAGCTTGTCACCTGTGCTTCTCACCAAGTGGCCATAGATCAAGGTTCCAACAACCTTCTCCTGGGATTGGATTAATTTGCTAGAATAGCTCCCATAACTCAGAGAAAATTTTCACTTACTAGATTATCAGATTATTATAAAAGGATACAATTCGGGAATAACTAAATGGAAGAGATGCACAGAGCAAGGTATGGGAGAAGCATGTGGAGCTTCCATGCCCTCCCCCCAGTGTGCTGGTCTCCCTAAATCTCCATGTGCTCATCAACCTAGAAGTTGTCCAAACTTCTCTTTTTGTTTTTCATGGAGGCTTCATTACATGGGCTTGAGCTATTAAATCGTTGGCCATTGGCAAATGATTTGACCTCCAGCCCCTCTTCTTTCCCTGCAAAGTCGGGGTGGGGACTGAAAGCTACAACTCTCTAATCACATGGTTGGTTCTCCTGGCAACCAGCCCCCTTCCTTAAGTGCTTTCCAGAAGTCACTTCACTCACATAACAGAAGACACCTTTATGCTCTCATCACTTAGGAAATTTCAGGGGTTTTAGAAATCTGTGCTAGAAACAAGGACAAAAGCCAAATATATATTTCTTATTATAAATCACAATATCACAAGCATATCTTCAAATTACTTTCTAGAAAGCATACTAGAAGGTAAGATTTGTCTATATATCTTTATTCTGCCTTTGCACAGGATTGATAGTTTGAATATAGTCTTTTGAGAACATTGAAAGCATTGCTTAATTTTCTAGCATTTAGTTGTTGATGGGCCACATTTTTTTTTTTTGGTCGGGGGTTTTTGACCTGAAAGCTTCTAAGGATCTTTTCTTTATTTTTGATCTTTTGAAATATCATGATGGTGCATCTGTGGGTTTGTTCCTATTCATTCAGCTGGGCATTCAAGAGGCCCATTCGGTATAGATATCCTTGTTCTTCTTTAGCTGTAGAAAATTGACTTCTTCTGTTTCTTTGAAATATTCCCTTCCATTTTCTCTATTCAGTCTTTCTAGAACTTACATCAGATAGATATTGGGCCCCATAAATAAATCCTTATTGTCATTTTTCTTTACCCTCATATTTTTCTGTCTCTACCTCTTTGTTCTATATTCTTAGGAATTTTCTCAATTTACCTTCTAACCATGGCTATTAAGACCCTAGAGCAAAGTCCTTCTTATCTGAAATTTGGGGCTGTCCAAATATAATAACTGGCTCCTTATCTGTTCAGCCTAAAGCAAAACTTTCTAGCTGGCAAGCCCCATTCACATACACAGAGTTTTTTCTAATTTTTTGGAACTCCTTTTGAGCTATTTGTCAAAAATCACGATATATTTTGAAAAATTATTTTTAATCTATAATCCAGCAACACAGTTTTATTTGTTCACTTTTTTTGAAAGCATGCTGTGAAAACTACCTGCTGGCACACTAATGTGTTACTCAGCCCTTAGGAGCACTCACTTTCCCAGTGTTTGAATTCATATGGTGTCTTATGGGTTTTTACACCCTGGAACAGTGCGCCATATTAGGATGCAGTAGAATGTATACCATTCTTTTGTAAAGTGGAAGAGGATGTTTGTAAATGGGATAGCTTGACTGTAATATGTTCCCAGTCTATTCAATTTTAGGAAGGAAAATATGTGAAGGGTGAAGACCCAATTTGATTCCCTTCAAACCATATTATCCATTGGGAAGGCTTTGTGAACTCCCAGGGCTAGCAGCAGTCCAGAACATGGCTGAACTATGGGATTTCAGTTCCTTTTGAGCCTTTGATTTTCACAACCACTGATGTTTCCTTTCTCCTCAAAAGGACACAGCAGCTTCAAAAAAACTTTAAAGAGGGTCTCGAGGTGCTTGGGGAAAAAAAAATAAATGTAAACTGAAGACAAGAAAAATATCTGTGGTTAGGAAGCCCGATAGACCCTGAGGAGTCTGCACAAAAGTGAACCAAATAAAATCCAATGTTCCAATCTGATTAAAAATGGAAATTGGAGGTTTTAATCTATGAGAGGGCTATTTTTGTGCAGAATGTCTTTTGTGCCAAAACACAGGCTGATGTCTTATCTGAAGATCTTAAAATCATAATAAATTATCATTAAATTATAATCGTTTTTAGAAGATTCTCACTAAAGGTGGGCTGACAGATGATTGCTTTGGGACGGTGGCTTTCAATCTTTTTAAACACAACTCACAGTAATACAATTTACAGTTATATAATTGAAATGGGAGTTCTGTCAAAAAAAGAGAAAAAGATTACACTTAGAATGTGAGATAGTCTCTGATATTTTGTCTTCTCTCCTCCATTCTTCCCATCTATTAAAAACAGTGCTGGTCAAGAATCACCAAATTTATTTCACAATCCACTAATGAGGAATAGCTGTAGTCTGGAAAACATTGCTGAAAGGTCCTCTGAGAAATAACCTTACATCTTTGTACAATCTTGTAAAGAAAAGGACACTCATATTTAACTCATCTCTGCTTAGGAGAAACCAAGCTGTTCATACTCCAAGGACAAAACCAAGATTCTTTTGGTGGCAGCCCACCCCAAATGTAGGTATAACATCTAGGATGAAAGAGCCTCTGGAATGCTCCAGAACAACAGTAAATAAGAAAAAAAAAATAGCTTAATAGAGAATCAAAGGTCTCTTCAGCAACCTTTTAATTGATGTAAACCTTCTGTTCTGGGATGAGAGAAAGTAGGGGTGGGATGGGGTTAGAGGAGGCAGGGAGGTTGGGAAGGAGCAAGATTTAAGAGAATGGGTGATGTAAGTGGAAAGTTACTGGATCTTCTTCACACAAATGATCTTCTCAGTAGAGTGCTAGATTATCTATGTGTTCCACACATCTTGTAACTGATAGCTGTCCTCATTTGCCCTCTCTCTCTAAGAGGAGAAATATGAGGAATTAAACAAAGACATCAACTTCCTAAGAATGTGCTATTGGAGTTGGCTGGAGCCTATGAGGGTAATGAGAGAACAAACACATCATTAGGACACAATCCAAGCAGCCCAAGTAAATGAACACAAGAGGGCTGGGAAGACTGCTGAAGACAAGAAATGGTTTTTAAAAGAATGGGAAAATATAAATATCCAAACTACCTATTACTCCAAGAAAAGACTTTGAAAAGTCTCTTTTTTTCTTAAGCAGTAAGGTTAAAAAAAAATTTAAAGTTAAATGGAACCAAAAAATTTCCGAGTTACACAATGCTATCACTTCCAAACAAAGAATTAAACAAGATTTATTAGTCTGAAATGTTTCATGATTGAAAAAAATACCCAGTGCCTAGAACTTTGAATACATACAACCCCTGGAACTCTGAATAGAGAACTTATTGGTAGGATTAAAAATAAAAGAAATAAAGAAGAACATTATGCTAATATCCACAGGAGAACTGAAGTGACTCTTCAGTTGGATTCCTAAAAGGAATTTCCTGGGGGAGCTTTTAGACCACCCAAAAACAAAGTCTAATCCAGACCAATTAAATCAGAGTTTCTGGGAATGGGACCCAGGCATCAGCATTGTTTAAAGCTAATGAGCAGTCAAAGTTGAGAACCATTGCTCTAGACCCTTCCTACTCTCACTGTGGTCTGTGGACAAGCAGCAACAGTAGCCACTGGAAATTTCTTAAAAATACAGAACTTTAAGCCCTCCCCTAGACCTGCAGAATCAGAATCTGCCATGTAACAGGGTCTGCAGATAATTCTTGTGCAAATCACTGATTTCAAAGATACACACTATTAAATTCTGGTGTCTACCGCTTCTTTAATATTTAACTGTTTCTTGTTTAATGTTGATCTACGTCACAGTATTTGGAATGAGTCAAATGGCAGCACCCACCTTTCTTGCTGTCTCAGACTTCTCTAATTGCTCTGAGTTGGTGCTCAAATGCTTAAGACCTGTAGTGCCAATTCCTGTCTTGATAATAATTATAAATATCCTTGGCCCTCTGCAAGCGGGATTTGAATGTTGCTAGGATTTTACATAGAATCTAGTGTCTTTTGCTGACATCCATATCCTGAACAAATTTTAGTATGTTAATCCTGTTTATTTATTCTTTAGATTAAGCATCAATGTTAACACTAAGACCTTGCTCCTGCCTTCTGCCTCTCATGGTTTTCTCTTTTGGTTTCTATTGCTAGTTCTAACTAGAACCTTACTCTGAATCCAAAAGAATGGTTGTGTGGGCAGTTGGATTTCCTTGCTTATGATATTTCTCCTTCAAAGAAGTGGCAAGAGTTCTGAATCCATACACAGAACTGGATGATGATGCCACGCACTGGTTCTGTTGATACTGGTTTTCCCATATATCTGAGTTTCCTATGCTTTTTTATTCCATTTGTCCACCAGGCTACTGGAATGGACTGATAGCCATTAAAATAAGTTCTAGAGCAGTAATCACCCTACATTTCACTGCAGATGACCTCTACAGCAGCAACTCTTCAGTCCCTGGACCTGGAATGATACTTTATAAAGATCTTGCTCTAGCCTTCCTTTCTTTCTAGCTATATTTCATTGTATGTGACCCATAAAACTTCATGTGTCATGCCCAGCTGAGCTCTAACACTATTCATATGGTAGACGGTCAATGTATAGTCATCTCAAGTTCATAAGACTTGTAAGGAAATCTCAGAAGACTGCTGTATATAGGGACAAAAAAGCAAAAAATGAAAGAAGAAATGCAAAAATAACCTTTACTAAAACAGAAAAGTCATTTCCACTCTATTTCTGGTGAACCTCGGCTCATTCCTGGACACATGGTTGGATTGTCCTTGTGCAGACGTACTTTGAGATCCTGGGGAAAATGTCTCTGCAGGCCCTAGGAGAGGAAGCCTTAAAGGATTCTACCATGACTTGCTCCTGTGGTCATAGAGTGAATCTGGGGACACACACAACTCTGGCTCATGAAGAAGAGTCAACTTCTGAAAGGGAAGATATGAAATTTCCCCCAAAAAGAACATAAAGATTCATATGGCATTCAAATCGTAAGAACAAGATATGTAGTTGGTTTAGAGTCAGGAGGTTTTAAACTGAACAGCTGTAACCCATTTGGGCAGTCGTGCAAAACAGAAAGTTGGCAAACTAGATAGTCTTTTCAGACATTAAACACAAGATGCTTGGGGCCAAATCTTGTGATTAAGAAATCAAATGTTTTCTTTTTCTCCTTCCAACCTGTTCTCAGAGTGTGGAAAGTTATATGATTTTTCTTCTCTGACTCTCTGGTTTTGGTTATTGGGAACTGCTTGTCTCTTCAGCCACTGGAGGTCAATGCAATCCAGTCTAGTCAAGTCCATTCCAATCCAATCTAATCTAATCCAATTTGACCTCATCCACCTTTTTTGGGGGGGAGACCTATATGAACATCAAGAATTTAAGTGCACCATACAGTACATCATTAATTTTTGATGTAGTGTTCCATGATTCATTGTTTGCGTACTGTTGGTGACTAACATAACATGATAATAATTTAAAAAAGAGTTTAAGTGCATTGGGGGCTGATACACCAGGTTGTCCCCAGCTCAGCTCATAAAATATCATGGCACTGGTGCAATATCTCTACCTCTTTGTTTCCACTTAAGACCTAGAAATATGGTTTCTAGATACTTTCCTGCATCCCAGATAATGCTTTAAAATTCCCAGATTCTCTACATTACTGATTTTTCTGATCTACTCAGGCATGACCTGTTGTCTGTACCAACTAACTGTAATCAACATCTCTTATCCTAAGTCTTATCCTAAATCTTTCCATCTTTTAGCCTAAGTCTTCCTCCTGGCACATGCCTACACCTCTGTCCTTCATTTCAACCTTTCAGGCTTCAATTTGTCCTCCCACACTTGGCCTGGTAGAGACTGCTTCCTTTGGAAGGTTTTTCTTTCAACTACACAAGCTGAGATATGCATGAGCATCTGGTGCAAGCCTTTTGTTCAACATCAGCCCCTAGTGAAATATGGACACACATATTCTGAGCAAAAGAGAAAAAGGCAAGATTAATGAGAACAAACATCAGAGAAATGCCTTCATGTCTAGAAAATATTAAGAACCTGCTTTGGTCACAGATGAACATTTGTGTGTTTTGATTCCAACCTCTTTCTGGTCTACCAACTCCCAAAGGACTGGCAGCAGGAAGGAGGGGGTTGCAATGAAAAGTAGCTGCTGGTTCCTGGTTTTCATGAGGAGAGGGCTGAAGCCAAAGACTAGTCAGCGGGCAAGCACCCAGGATGGTCTTACTGGTTGTTAAAATATGGGACTACTACCCTACTAACTGGTAAACAGCCATTGCCCCACGTCTTCCACCCACTCCTCTGCCCTGGTGGTCTGACTCCTTTCACAGGTTCCTCTCATGCCTCCAGCAACTAAAGGTCTAACATTTTGATTTGTGGGTCTTGAGTTCCATCTCTAGTTAAATATGGTGGAAACCTTTTTGGATGATCACTCTTGACTTTTGTAGGAAATGAATGCTTAGAGAATCTTTAGGAACTAATAGGAAAGGAAATAATTGTTTTGGATCATCCTAGGAAGCACTGTGCTTAAAATCTGCCTCCTGAGTTAAATTCCTTAGAGGCTGCCCAGATTCATCCTACTCCTTGTTCTTTACCGACTCTCTTCACTAATTTGGTATTTGACTATTTATCTGATGACCTAGTCTCCTGACCCTCTGTTCTCCTTGCCTGTCTTCATTAGGGCAGAAGGACAGTGTAAAATCCTTCTTTCATGTAATGACCTCAGTCATTTTCTGGGCAGAAAATGATTGATTCCAAATCTGATGAGCAGATTCTTCTCGAATGTTCACTCCATGCCACCATGCAACCATGTGCTGACTTCTCTGCTGCAACCACAGAGGCAATCAGGTACCAGTGAAGCCCAGCCCCTCCTTCCATTGCCCCCCTGGACAGTGGTGGAAAAGAGAGGGAGCTTTGGAATCAGATAGACCTGAGTTTGAAATCCAACTTTTCATATTACCCGAGTTACTTGAGCAAATGACTGAACTTTTATGAAGCTGTTTTTATTTTTGTTTTTTTAATCTGTAAAATAAGAGTAAATCTACTTTATAATGATGAGAAGAGGAATAAATGAAATGATACTGTTGTAGTGATACGCTTATTTTCTTGGTCTGCCGAGCATCTCTTTAGGGAATCACTCTTTCTATTCTTATTCTATGTGACTTGACAATAGGAATGGCCTCATTACCTAGGGGGCCAGAGTTCTGTGTATGGGTGTATGACCCAAGTCTAGCCAATAAAATCTTCCCTAAGAATTTGATGAAACAATTCACAAAAAGGGATTTTCTTTTCATTAGCACATTTTATTTATTTTATTTTTTATTTATTTTTATTATGTTATGTTAATCACCATATATTACATCATTAATTTTTGATGTAGTGTTCCATGATTCATTTTTTGTGTATAACACCCAGTGCTCCATGCAGAACATGCCCTCTTTAATATCCGTCATAGGCTAACCCATCCCCCCAGCCCCCTCCCCTCTAGAACCTTCAGTTTATTTTTCAGAGTGCGTAGTCTCTCATGGTTCATCTCCCCCTCTGATTTCCCCCCTTCATTCTTCCCCTCCTGCTATCTTCTTCTTCTTCTTCTTTTTTTTTAACATATAATGTATTATTTGTTTCAGAGGTACAGGTCTGTGATTCAACAGTCTTACACAATTCACAGTGCTCACCATAGCACATACCCTCCCCAATGTCTATCACCCAGCCACCCCATGCCTCCCACCCCCACCACTCCAGCAACCCTCATTTTGTTTCCTGAGATTAAGAATTCCTCATATGAGTGACGTCATATGATACATGTCTTTCTCTGATTGACTTATTTTGCTCAGCATAATACCCTCCATCCACGTCATTGCAAAGCAAGATTTCATTCCTTTTGATGGCTCATTAGCACATTGTAAATAGGCCATTGGAAAAAAAGAATTATTTTTTTATGATTTTTATCCAATATGTTATGTATTTTTTTTTAATATTTATTTATTTGACAGAGAGAGACACAGCGAGAGAGGGAACACAAGCAGGGGGAAGGGAGAGGGAGAAGCAGGCTTCCTGCGGAGCAGGGAGCCCGACACGGGGCTCGATCCCAGGACACTGGGATCATGACCTGAGCCGAAGGCAGACGCTTAACGACTGAGCCACCCAGGCGCCCCCAATGTGTTATGTATTTTGAGAATAATGGTTTTAGTTGTGTCCTGCTACTTGCAACCTAGAATTTGGATATGCATAGAAAGCTGCAAGTTTACATATATATGTCATATCAGTATATGATTTAGAGCACTAAATTTATTCTTGATAAATGGTAGCTATATCAGATCATCCTAAATTAGCTTAAGAAAAAGTAGAATTTATTGGTTCATGTGTCATGGGGCTAGGATGGGGCACTGAGGTAAAGAACTGGTCTTGGAGATGCCAGGAACTCTGAGAGTGTCATCTCTGCTTCCCAAATGTTCATTTGCTTTCTGATGCCACTGCAAGTGAGTGATTAAATGGGGACAAGGCCATGACTAGAGACAACTTTAAGTCTTCATAATCTTAGCTTAGCAACTCCAGAAGGAAGAGAAGACGTATTTTCCTCTCAGTGCCTATGAAATGTCTTGTCATGTCTTTGAAAGGCAAACTCACAAAACCTAAAACTGAGGTTGATCTGGTTTGAGTCACTTGATCATTGCTGAGCCAATCTCTGAGACATGTGAGTATATGCGTGTGTGTGTTGCACAGTATAACTGATACATTCACTAAAACTGTAGAAGGAGAGAGACAGAGGTTCCCAAAGGATAGGAGGTATAATCGCCAAAAGAATGGTGGGAAGGGAAGCTTGAGTAGACCAAAACAGTAAGTATCTGCTATTGATATCCTCCTCCTCCTCCTCCTCATCATCATCACCTTGATTCTTATATTATTTTTTATTATTATTAGCCATCATGATCATCATTATTATTACTCTTGCAGGAAGTATACGCATAACAGTGATTGGCTGCCACACTGACTTTCAGGGCAGGGGGACCTTTGAAAGCAAAGGGAAATGGGTTTCATAAGAGGTAGTAGTATTTCATCCCTTTGACAGTAAAAATTGAACTGCTGTCTCTGACGAGAGCATATATAATTGGTATCCCCTTGTTCCTAACTTATGGCAAGCATTATTACCCATGTAAAAATAGTAGTGTTAGTTGGGGTTGAAGCTTCGTGAAAAAACGTTTTATTTTATTTTTAAAGATTTTATTTATTTATTTGGGAGAGAGAGAGAGCATCAAGGGAGAGGGAGAGAGAGAAGCAGACTCCCCATTGAGCAGAGAGCCTGACAAGGGGCTCGATCCCAGGACCCTGGGATCATGACCTGAGCTAAAGGCAGACACTTAGCTGACTGAGCCACCCAAGTGCCCCGAAAAAATGTTTTAGATGTGCAGAAATATCATGGGCCAACTGCTCCTAGAAACAGTGTCCTCACCTAAAAGACACTCACATCCCTGGTGCACTTTGTGGCTACTTAATGAATATGAATTCAATATGATTCTTGAACCAGGGGAGCGAAGGCAGTATCTTTTAATAGTTCATTTTTTCTATGTCATATCTTCAGTAATAAGGCACCAGAAGGGATATTTCTGGCTGTGGTTAGTGAGTATTAATCCATGTACATTAGAAGACATACAAAATATCTCTATTTCTCCATTTTCTGCAGCAATGTTTATTTGACTTCATTATGTAATTGGCTTTATTAAAAATAAGAAAAATAGGAGAATCTCTCAGTAAAGTACATGAAAGTTGACATGACAACCAGTTCTCCTAGTATATTGTGGATTTGGAAATTCAATAAATGCAGATGTATACTTAGGCAAATTCACAAAGAATTTTATATAAATTAGAAAGTCATTTGGAGCTTTTATGGCTCTTGGTGATAAACTGTATTGAATCAGCTTTTGAAAAAATAGATTTTGTTCTTCTAAATTATATGCATGCGGGCCTTCATCATTTCAGATTAACATGCTATCCTTCTTACCAGACACCTAGTACTTAGTAACATTCATATTCCCTACTTTAAAAGTTCTAATTTTTTCAAACCAGAGAGAGAACTGGTAACATTGCTAGAATTACATTATGATTTTATTTTTTTTTTTTTTAATTTTTAAAATTTATTTTAAAGATTTTATGTATTTGAGTGAGAGAGAAAGAAAGAACATGAGGGGGGGAAGGGCAGAGGGAGAGGGAGAAGCAGACTCCCGGCTGAGCAGGGAGCCCAACACGGCTAGACCCCAGACCCAGGGATCACAACCTAAGCTGAGCCAAAGGCAGCTGCTTAACCAACTGAGCCACCCGGGAACCCCTACATTCTGATTTTAGAAACAGAGAAGACAGATATTGCCCAGTCTATACCCTTTCTGTCTATCTTTGACGTGCTTACCTTTGATTCCACCCTCTGGTAGGATCACGAGGTTTAGCAAATAAAAATATGGAATGTTCAGTTAAATTTGAATTTTAGATAAACAACAATTTTTTTGGTATAAGTATATGTCCCGTGCAATATTTGGAACAGACTTTTGCTAAAAGTTATTTGTTTTTTATTTGAAATTCAAATTTAGCCGGACAGCTTATATTTTTTTAATTGCTAACTCTGGCAACCCCATAATAAAGGGCATTACCTGACTCCTCCAAAACTATGTGCCCTCATATTCTTTTTAAATGTGTCTTCCTCCTAAAATATGTGCAAGGCAAAAGATCCCAAACCCATTCATTCTAAGATATAAACCCAGATGCAGTCCTTATGGCCATCTTAGCTTGCTGGTATTCCCGTTAGGAACACAAAGTAGACTGTAAGCCAGCCTTTAAGGGAGGAAAATCTTTCCTGGCAGTCCCTTGAGGTTACATAGCACATCACACAATAAACCTGCTTCGAGAATGACTTCTTTCCCCTGTGTCTCTCCAAAGTCCTACTCTGTGAAGAATTTCTTCCCAATCTTGCTTTCTTTCTCCCCAGGACCTCCCAAACCCTGTCCCATCCCAATTATGTTCAGTCGGCTTATCTTCTCAGGGCATTTGCCTTTGGTGTCCTCATACGTATCCCAGCAGATCTGGAGAAAAGAAGAGGTAAAAGGGGGAAATTCTATGGGTACTGGTTTATATTAACATACCCTACCCTTTATACATACACCACACACTACTACCAATGAAATATTTGTAATTATTTCATTGACCGGGAAGCCAGATGAAATTTAAACTTCTAACTCACCCTCTAAAACTAAGATGATTTAATTTCTTAAAATATAACCCCCCTCGGCATTGTTTGCAATGATATTGTCCTTCAGTGTCTTAAGTGATGACTTCTAACATAAAACATGAACTAAGAAAGCTCTCTTCTTTTTCACTGGCAAGGTCATACCAGAAATCCCAAAATTATTCCATGCAGGCAGAATTCCACATTCTGCCCTCCCTCTGGATAAATTGAGCTTGTCTACAGTAATTTCTCTGCATTTCTGTACCTGCGCACTTATTACAGATGCTATTGTCCAGCAATATTTTCCCCCACTCATCATCATAACCGCTTATAAGTATTTGATGGAATTCAACAGAGCCAACCCAATTCTGTCATGTCAGCTGCCAAATTCATGAGTCCAGGCATCAGGATATAGTGATACAGTATCCAGAAGCCCATTCTTGCTGGTTGTCATCTGTATGTTGTGTGGGTGGGTCAGCCTAGTTTTAAGTTCTGGAAGCAGATAGATACCCTATATAGCAAAGCAGATGAACTGTGATATTAATAGTTGGATTCCTTTGCTCAAACTTGCCCCTGACATTTTTTTTTAAGTTTTGTATAATCTATGCCTGGTGGCAATCAAGTCCAGGCTTCAGAATAGCTGTTTACCTTTTCATTTGCCCCGAATAAATAAGGATTATTTTTGGGTGTGGAGAAAAAAAAATGTTTGTTTACTTTATGTTCTGCATATTAAAAACACCCACACCACACCCATACCACAACAACCAAGGAAAGGCAGACTGGAAAGCATTTGTTGGGATGGATGATCACAGCAATGATGATAATAATTTAATATTAGCAATAGTATATATCCCATATTTAAAATTATTAGCCTAGTGTATTTTTTCTTACGTTCATTTAGCCAACATATAGTACATGATTAGTTTTTGATGTAGTGTTCAACAATTCATTAGTCTTGTATAACACCTAGTGCTCATCACAACACATGCCTTTCTTAATACCCATCACCTGGTTACCCCATCCCCTTACCCCACCCCCCCTTTGGCAATCCTCAGTTTGTTTCCTGGAGTCCAGAGTCTCTCATGGTTTGTCTCCCGCTCTGATTTCTTACCATTTAGTTTTTCCTCCCTTCCCCCTGTGGTCCTCTGCGCTATTGCTTATGTTCCACATATGAGTGAAACCATATGATAATTGTCTTTCTCTGCTTGACTTATTTCACTTAGCACAATCCCCTCCAGTCCCATCCATGTTGATGCAAATGGTGGGTATTCAGTCTTTCTGATGGCTGAGTAATATTCCATTGTATGCTGAGATGTCCTTCAACAGATGAATGGATAACGAAGATGTAGTCTAATGTAATTTAAAACAATTGTACAGGGGTGTCTAGCTGGCTCAGTCAGTAGAGAGTGTGAGTTCAAGCCCCATGTTAGGTGTAGAGATGACTTCAAATGAAATCTCAAAAAAAAAAAAAAAGGTTGTACAGAGAAAAATTTTTAAATGTAATTTTTAAAAATATTGCACTGCTAAAGGCTAGACTATATCCATTTGGGGAATAAAAAGATTATTGACTGTAATTGAAAGTAGAAGGAAATTTACCTGCTTCTTTATATGCAATTTCCCATTTTATAAATGATGCAGCTCTAATTTGTAAATGAAATAGGTAGCATCTACGGAGTAGAAAAACATCCAGTTGAAAAATTGTCAGTTCAGCCAAACAATACTTAAAAACACAGGAAAAGCATTAAAAAAATGAATTCATTTTATTTTATGGACTTCTTCCATATTCTCAATCAACTATTTATTTCCCTGAAATAGTTTTATAGTTTAATAGATTTATCACAATTGGTTCTTCCTATGGCTAAAAATTACCTCTTAGGTTGGAATATATATTTGCATGATGCAAAGATATTATTTGACTGTGATGATTTTATCTTTCTGAAATATTCTAGAAGATGAATCTGCTAGAATACTGAGCCATGTATGGACTATATTGATGAGGCTCATGTGCATTTGAAAAAAATGTTAAGCCCCAAATTTAAAAAGCTGGACCCCCCCAAAAATGTGCACGTTGATTACAACTACATAAAAGTATTATACACATTAGCAAAGAATAAACATGGATTTGGAGGGTAATAATCTAATGTTCATTAGGAGTGTAGGTATGTGTATAAAGTTCGGTTTACAACAATTTTAAAAATAAAGAAAAAAGGGGTGCCTGGGTGGCTCAGTTGGTTAAGCAACTGCCTTCGGCTCAGGTCATGATCCCGGAGTCCCGGGATCGAGTACCACATCGGACTCCCTGCTCAGCAGGGAGTCTGCTTCTCCCTCTGACCCTCCTCCCTCTCATGCTCTCTGTCTCTCATTCTCTCTCTCGCAAATAAATAAAATTTTAATAAATAAATAAATAAATAAAAATAAAGAAAAAAACCATATATATATATATATATATAAAAATAAAGCAATTCTAGGAGGAAAAGTGCCAAGACAACACTTATTTTCAGATAAAGTTTTGTACTATAAAAACATGCATATGTAGCTAGAACAATTTATTACTAGGGATATATTAGGGGTCTAGTGATTTCATTCTTTTTTTTTTTAAGCAACAGCACAAGATTAATATTTTAAATATTTACTTAGAAACAAAGCACCAGTGGCCTCCCAGATACCATGTGCCCATTTCCCCCTCTGAGCCATTTTTATAGACAACTTACAACCTCCCTAAATTATAGGTTTACGTGGAAAAATAAGGGGTTGTCCCATAATAAGGAAGCTGACAAATCTTTAACCGTAACAGTACTGGTTGTTGCTGCTGTAATGTATGCATAGATACTGATTCTAATTAAGTAATAGCAGAGGTTGCCTTTGAATTTATGAGGCTATAATCAGCTCCCTTGTGCTCAATAAATACCACAGCTACAGTCTGTGGTGTTAATTTCACACTACAGTGGGAACTCGTGGTTGTTGCCAAATATACCCATAAGTCACAGGCAATTTGGATTATTTAGTAATATGTGTGCTGCACTGAAAAATGAACTAGTTCATAATCACTTTTTAAAGTCATTATTGAGTGTTTGTGTATGATAGGTCTTCTGACACTGACGAGGCATAGTGCACTAACTTGTCTTTTCCCTGAAATCATCTCCAGATGAGATAAATATGCTGAATCCTCTGGAAAAATAATATTATATGAAGCTCCCACTTCCTCAGCTCTCTAGCTATTTCTGGTACACGAGAGCTGGAAACTGAGGACTTTTCCTCTACACTACCCCGTGTGTGGTGTTCCCCGAAGGAAAGCACCTGATATGGGGTCATTTCCCTTTGAGAATTTCAGGCACTAATGCGATAGGATTTTCTAAATGCCATGAGCTTGCTGACAAAACTACATTCTGTTCTCTTCCAATTTCCTGAAGCTGGGTGTGAACCAGAGTATTCTCACTGTGAGGTTTAAAGCTAGGATTACTTTCCTCAAAATGTCACCAAAAAAAAAAAAAAAGAAAGAAAGAAAGATGAGAAGTGAACAAAACAGCTCATATAAACACAGCCTCTCTTTCTTCCTTTTACCTTCCCCCTTCTATTTCAGAGGAGTTACTCTTGGCAGTTGGGTTTTAAGAAATTCCATCCTCTTCCACATCTGATTCTCAAATCCACAGCGCGGGGGTGGCTTCCGGTGGTCCAACAGCAAAGAGCTATTGCCAATAGGGGTCTTCCTTGTGACTGAATGCACATAGCATTCATCCCAGAGACAGCATGCTCTGACTGGTTGCAGAGACCACAGATTTTGGTTTTGCGGACGTTCACATCATTTCCTAAGGAGCCCGTTAGGCTCCAGTACGATGAACAACGTAACAGAAGATCACGTGTCCTTCGTACGGGGCAAGCACAGAAGGCAGATGGCTCTCCATGCGATGCTGTTCTCCGCCCGCCAGAGTCAAGATGCCAAGAGACATTGAAACTAGTCAAGGAGTTTCACTGCCTCATTGTATTCTTCCAAATGAAATGGCACAAAATATCAGACAAATCCTGGAGCGCTTCACATTATTTGCCAAGAGAGGAATCTTCAAACATCTGAAAGATCTGAATCTTGGAGTTGAAGCTGCTATTTGGTGATGGGCCATACACAGAAAGCAGTTCATGAAACCAAGGGCCAATGTCCTGTGGATGTAATAGGCATTATAAAGAGAGAGTGTGTGTGTGTGTGTGTGTGTGTGTTCTGATCCCTCTCATTAACATCCAGGGGCATAATTTGTGGTCTCATAGCGGCACAAAATCACGTTTCTTCACTTGATTTGTGACACAAAAGGACAAGTCTCTTTTCTAGGACTGTGTAGATACCACGATCTTACAGATACACCTGACAAAAGCTCAGACCCACAGCTTTAAGGACAGAAAGGCTGTAGGGAGAAAATTGGCAGTTGTGCATCCTCCCCCTTCGGTGCAGACGGGGAGCCTCTCTCTCTGGACGCAAGATGGTGATCTCTAATAAATCTTGCTTAGCAACAGACACAGAGTCACAGTCTGTTTGTGGTGGCCGTGGAGAGCACGCTCAGTCCGTCCCAGGGAGAACCTCCTGGGAGGAACATTGTTAGCTAACAGTTTCTGCCGCTGTAGCTCCGCATCCACTGCGGCCTTCGTGCCAAGGCCACGGTCTTCCCAGGCAGCTCCCAGCCAGTGAGCGTGGTGGGCACACTAGCTGGAGGCCTGATACAGGCCTGCTCTGATGGGCAGCAGGTGCTCAGCGACTCCTGAGCCTGACTGTGGCTTTTACAGGGCGGTGCTGGGGTCTGTGTCTCATCCTGCTCTATCCACCTTCCTTCCCTCTCTCCTTTCACTGCTCTCAGACCCACATCACCCTCTGAAGGCTCTCTCTTTCCACTCCCGCTGCCTTGTCCTTTACCAGACATGTCTCCAGACATTGCTACAAGTCCCCTGAGAGGCCCATCTCCCTTGGATGAGGACCACAGGTGTAAGGTAAGAAAGCGTCCCTCTGGAGAGAGAGGTGCTTGCTCCTCTGGGCTCCTGCGGCACTCAGTTTCATTAAAGTCCTTTTTATGCCCGATTGTCACTGTTTGGCTCTCAGGCTCCCCCTAGTTCACAAGGTTCTCCAAAGGAACTGTGTCTTTCATATTCACCATATTTCTCCAGCCCCCTTTAGGATCTGTGTAAAAGGTGCTCATTTAAATGTTGCATCAGGGAAGAGAGGGAGGGAGGCAAGGAGCGAGGGCTGGAGAAGGAAGGGGGACAAAAGCAAGCAGTTAGGCAGCAAAGGGGACAGGAGAGAGTGACTCCAGTACCCCTCTTTCCTCGCTGAACTTAGAAGCTTGCAATATGTCTGTGCCTGTGAGCCTGGTCCTTCCCAGCTCATCGCTGCCCGTTTTAGCGTTCCTGTTCCTGCACTCTTTCTTTCTGTATTATTTGTTTGTTGAGGAACCCATTCATTTCTTGTACTCTGAGTGTTGAAATCCTCTTGGGTTTCTGGATCTTCTCATGGCCTCTGCTGCCCACATGGAGGCTGTTTCCAGGCAACAGCTGTTTCCATGCCCTCATGGCCGGTGGTCCCTCCCCAGTGGTTGACAGCAGTTAGCCGGAAAGAACGTGATCTCACGTGCCGGGGCACCACTCCAGAGGGTGAGAACTTTCTGTTTTGGATTAACAGAAAAAAATAAATAAATAAAATAAATACACACACACACACACACACACACACACACACACACACACATATATATATATTCCAAATACCACGTGGTCCCAAATGGAAAGGCACATAGCAGTGCAATCCATGAACGTCGATGATGTCATCATCCGCATGAGCTGCAGAAGAGCTAGGGTGTCAGCCCCTTCCTCGCTCAGCTCTTCTGAGGGTGATCAGCAGTGTTCCAAGGACTTCAGCAGGCCATTGTGTGATATTTCTCTCGCAGCAAAATAGGCCTCGGAGATTTGGAAAGGGATTCATTTGTTTATTAAGATTATTTAAAACTCAGATTAGCAGGAGTGAGAACGATACTCGTAGGCATAGCAAAATTATGCTAGTGCCAGTTTTGGCTCATCTTGCTCTCAAAGCCTGCATTCTTGTGAATTACAAGAGTGAGCAGATGTAGCCAAGGGCAAAGGGACTCTGCCCAGGCTTGGGCCCAGTGTTAACAACCGCTTAACCCACACATGACATCCCTTCTCTAAATCTTCTAAATCTGTTTCTCAGATAGAGGTTTCTGCTAAGCTTAAAAAATTTTTTTTAAAGATTTTATTTATTTATTTGAGAGAGAGAGAGAAAGCATGAGTGGGGGATGCAGGGAGGGGCAAAGGGAGAAGCAGACTCCCCGCTTAGCAGGGAACCCAATGCAGGACCCCGAGATCATGACCTGAGCTGAAGGCAGCCCCTGCTTAACCGACTGAGCCACCCAGGCGCCCCCGCCCCCAATTTTTAACTTCTAGAGTTCTTAGTCTTTCATATTTTTCATATTCTACATTAACAGCTAAAATTATCCTTTGCCATATATCTTTGACATTAAGGAACACTTTGCCACTGTCACCCAGATTGGAATTTTATGGAATCCTAAATTTGTAAGGGACGAATAAATTATTGAACTCAGTAGCTCCCAAATTTTAGTGAATAAAACATCCATGGAGGGAGCTTAGTAAAAATTCAGATTCTGATAAGGCCCAGGAATTTGAAAATTTGGGGATGAGTTATAACTTCCATATAGTAAAATTCACTCCCCTGAGGTATACAGCGGGATGAATTTTGGTAATTGTATACAGACACATAAATTCCACTGCAATCACAATGTACAACTGCTGTGTTACCCCACCAAGTTTCTCCATCTCCTTTTCCCTCCCTTACCTTACCTCTTAACCCCTGCCCCCTCCCCCGCCCAACAAGCAATCTGCTTCCTTTCCTGCAATTTTGCCTTTTCTGGAATTCCATATAAATGTGATCATGCCGCATGTAGCCTTCTGTGTTTAACTTTTCTCCCTTAGTATAATGCTTTTGAGATGGGAATTTAAATAGAAATTCTCGAAGATTCTGTCCAGGGCGTTCATGGCCATACTTCAAGAAGTACTCATTTGGTCCAAACTTCTTGTTTCATAGACAAGGAAACAGAGGTGCAAATGTCAGTGGCTTGTCTGAAGCGAAATATTACTGTGAAATTGTTAGAACTTATGTCCTTGGAGAGCCTTCCTTGAATCATTTAGTGTTCCTCTACTTTCCTATGAGAGATTGCATCCCTGAGAGAGCACATTAACAATCACATCCTAAAATACTCTCCTTATTTTGGATTCACTTGACCAATGATGATACGAGGTCCAATGCATGAATATCCTTTCAATTTTCTTCTGCATTACAGGAAATTATTTCCAAGTCTTTCCTTGAATTAAGAAATATTTACTGAGAGATTATGATTTAGTAACAAAATAACTCAACATTCTTGAGAATAGTACATTTTGTTTTTGTACATCGTGAAATGCAATGAACAAGATTCCTAACTTCTCATAATTGAGAGCTCTTTGTTTTTAACTTGACCTCAAGTATCCTCAAGGTCCTCCAAAAAAATTGTCTGACTAAATAGACATTTCTCATCCACCTGTTCCCATGCTTCTAGGTTGGAAACCTGTTGTGTTGATGGATCCCAGGCCCCTTTGGGGATAGGATGAAAGCCTTGGAGCCTCCTGGGGGAAGGGAATAGAGGGACACACAGGGAGGTGATATGGCAGCTAAGAAGAGGATCCAGGACCAGGCAAACCACAATCAAGGAGCAATCTGGGAAGGTCCTTGCAGGACTAGGTATAGCTCCAGGGGATGCTCCAAGAGCAACAAAGCTCTGTAAGAGTGTCCCTGCTGACTGAGTCCTTTGATCTTGGGGATTCCAGATCTACCCCAAAAGAACTATGCACAGGCCTAATTTTACAGAAGAGGAAACCAAATTTCTGGGAAGAAAAAAAATCGCCTAGAGCTGGTACCTAGCTTAGTCACACACCCAGTCCTTAGCTAAGCCATGCGGCCAGTATCTAGCTCATGACTTTAACTCAGTTGTACTCTATCACCCATCCTATGCTGCCCTCGCTGTTTTCTCTAGAACTGAATGTAGGAGAGTGATCTTGGGTAACACATCAGCTAGTGATTGTTTGTAGGAAGGAGAAAAGTCTTCAGAGCCTTTATCATTTTATCATTTATCCACAGGACCATTTTAAAGGGCTAATGATTGTTTACGAGGCTATTTCCCTTTTTTGTTGCTTCTCTAAAAATTGGAAGTGCAACCAGTGCCATAAAAATAAAATGAGTTAATCTTCCTTCGAAAGTAGTAAAAGAAAGGGGAAACAACCAGAATATATCCTTTAAAGTAAGCTGACAATTCTAAAAATAATACTCTTGATTCTCATTTACAACTTTCTTTTGCTAGTCTTCAATACTCTAGAGTGGGCATTTATAATTTATTGATCTTGGACCAGAGTGCTCAGTCTTTGTCTTGCAGAGACCTGTGATCTCCTATCACACCCCCCAGGTTGGAGGCAATATGGATGATCTTGTAATGACTTGCTCCTGTAAAATCTTCTGTAATCTCCTGGGAGCTAAAAAAATATGAACACTGAGAAAATCAACAACCTGAATGTGTGAATTATCTTTGTAATTAAGTTACACATTCATATATAAATTTATACATTGCAGTAAAAATTAAAAGCTAAGAAGAATTTCTACACAACACATACTAAATATATTTTAAAAGTCCTCAAAAAGATCAAGTTCATCTATAGTTCTTTGTCTCTTTCTGCTGAATCTCTCAGTGAATGGCTATGACTATCTTCTTCCTTCCACTTTGAATTCCTTTCCTTCTCTTTTCATTTACAAAACTCTAAATCAGTTTTCAAAATTTAATTTCAGCGTCAGCTGCTATGACTTCCTGAGCATGGTGTATGTAACTTCATTAAAACACATACCTTATTGTGTTAATCATGTTGGTTTTCCTGTTTGTCTCCTTATTAGACTGTGGGACTATCTTGCTCATCTTTGTGATTTTAGAACCTAGGACAGTGCCCAGCAAGTTGCTGATACTCAGTACTGCTAGACCACAGAATGAATGAATGCTACGTCCTAGTCCTTCTTGTCACTAGGTCTACCAACCTCTAGTTCACTTTCCTACATTCATCGATAACTTTGGCATCTGGCATCTTTTCCTCATTTCACTTCCTCTTCTCTTATTATCCTGAGACACTTCCATGGGGTTGATACATCCAAGATCTTTGACATGAAGTCAAATGGAATTTTCATCCCAATTCAACTTGATGAATTCATTCCCAGGACTCAAGAATGGGTCTTCATTTTGCCAAAATACCCCCCTTCCAAAACAGCCAATTCCGATAGGCTGTTCTGTGATGTCAATTTCATATCCTTCCACATTTATTCTTTCATTCCCAACACACCAGATTCCAAATATGTTAGGAATTCCAATCCCTTTCTCTGACCTTTCTGGCCTATCCTTAAATACGATTCTTTCTTCACCATGTCCAAATTTATGATTGGTCACTTCAGTTCATTACTCACCCACAACCTTACCTCTTTTCACCTTCTACTAATCCTATCCCAGAAATCCTCAGTCTAAACTTTACAATGCATTTATATTCCTCTTGTATTGGGGCCATTGAATGTTGTTGGAGAAAGTAACATAGCCTTGCAAAATTATTGCTTGTATGAATGTTGGTATCCAGTATGCCTTCAGTGCTACTAAAAAGTTCTCGTTCTTGAGGAGCTGTTGGCTTTTAAAGTCTTAGCATTATGTTAACTTCCTGTTTCAGACAACTTTTACACAAAATGCCAGAACTTCCTGGCCTTACCTTTCGTGTGGGCCCTCAACCATTAGTTTTGCCCCAGATGCCATGCAAAGATCTGCTTTATTATGGACTCTTTCCAAGTAATGCTTCATCTGCCATCTTCATATGGTCACAGTAACTCACATCCTGCCCTGGGGCTTCTCTGGAGACTTGGTAGGCATCCAGATATTCATGAACAGTAGTGCAGGGGAGTTCACACTCCCTGGGGCAAAACTCTGATCAATGGAGATAGGAGCTACTGGAAGAAATTCTTCTCTCTCTGTTCTCATTCCTTTCCTGGACTGTAGTGCAGTATTGCACATGGCCTTCTGCAGATGGACCTCTGGTGTCACATAATCAGTTGCACTTGATAGCAAGCAGCAATCATCTCAGTAACATGCCTTCTCATACTTGTTCTTACTCCATCCCTGTCTCGCTTCCCTTTCCCCTCCCTCCCACCTCCTTGGAATTGTGCCACCACCACCCCCAGTCAAGTATTAGAAAAGAAGCTTTTGCTCTAGGCTCTGTGTGCTGGATAAACTGGCTAGAATACTTTCTTTGCCTAATTACTTTCATTCTCAAAAGAAAAATTGCTTTCTTTTTCATAGAGAGAATAGAGGATACTAGGTGTGAAAATTTTCAACTTTCTTTACACATGTAAAGTTAACGATCTGTCCCTATGTTTGTCTCCAGTTTCAGAGAAAAGGTATCATTTCTCTAATAGAAATCTAATTTCTTTCACTATGCTTTGGAGCCTATCCTCCTCCTTCCTCCAAGACTGAGATGTGACCCATTCATTAGAATGTCCTCCTTTCTTTAATTTCACCATCTTCTTTTCTAGAGATCCTTCTCTGTATGTTCTGTCCTTACCACTTAATGAAACCATCCAAGCAAAGGCCACCAAACATTTCATCATTACCAACTCTAATGGACAGCTTACAATATTAATTTCCCTCAGATTCTTCTTAATATAATTTTAAGTTTCTATTATATTTTCAAGTTGGTGAACATACAATGTAATATTAGTTTCAGGTGTATATCATAGTGATTTAATATTTCCAAATATCACGGTGCTCATCACAAGTGCACTCCTTAACCCCAATCACCTATTTCCCCCATCCCCCAACCTATCTCCCCTCTGCTAACCTAAGTTTGTTCCCTAAAGTTACAAGTCTATTTTTTGGTTTGTCTCTTTCTTTTTTTACCCTTTGCTCATTTGTTTTGTTTCTTAAATTCCACATGAGTGAAATCATAGGGTATTTGTCTTTCTCTTACCAACTGATTTTGCTTAACATAATACTTTCTAGCTCCATCCATGTCATTGCAAATGGCAAGATTTTATTCTTTTTTATGGCTGAATAATATCCCATTTTATATATATATACTTTCCAATATATATATCACATCTTCATCCATTCATCTGTCACTGGACACTTGGGCCACTTCCATAGTCTGGCTATTGTAAATAATGCTGCTATAAATGTAGGGGTGTGTGTGTCCCTTTGAATTAGTGTTTTTGTATTCTTTGGGTAAATACCCTGTAGTGCAATTGCTCAATCTAGGGTAGTTCTATTTTTAACTTTTTGAGGAACCTCCATACTGTTTTGCAGAGTGGCTGCACCAGTTTGCATTCCTAGCAACAGTACATGAGTGTTCCTTTATCTCCACCTCCTTGACAACATTTGTTGTTTCTTGTGTTGTTGATTTTAGTCATTCTGACAGGTGCGAGGTGATATTGCATTATAGTCCTGGTTTGAATTTCCCTGATGATGAGTGATGTTAAATGTCTTTTCATGTGTCTGTTGGCCATCTGTTTGTGTTCTTTGGAGAAATGTCTGTTCATGTCTTCTGCCCATTTTTTAATGAGATTATTTTTTGGGGGGGGTGTTCAGTTGTATAAGTTATTTATATATTTTGGATGCTAACCCTTTATTGCATGTGTCACTTACAAATATCTTCTCCCATTCCATAGGTTGCCTTTTAGCTTTGTTGATTGTTTCCTTTGCTGTGCAGAAGATTTTTATTTTGATGTAGTCCCAATAGTTTATTTTTTATTTGTTTCCCTTGCCTCAGGGGAACTATCTAGAAAAAAGGTTTTATTTCTTAAACTTTTATTCCTTAAACTCTTTCCTCTTTTAATTCCAGGACATGACTTTCCTAAATCCCAAACCTGATCTCTGGCTATTCTTTCTCAGATACCTTTTCTGGCTTCTTTTCTCTGACCACCTTTAAGGCAGATTTGTGAAAGTTTTCATCATCCCCCTCCCCAAGATCCCCCCATCCTCCATTGTCCTTCACTCTACAGACTTTTCCAATGGAATCATATCTACTGCCATGATTCTAAGTGATACCGATATTTTGATGATTCTCAATTCTCTTCTAACCCAAATGTGTGTCAAATACCAGGACCACATTTCCAACAGCATGATCAATGTCTTCCTCTGTCAAATCACCTCAACATGGCAAAATCCTCATATATGTATTGTCTTCCTTTTACCCATAGTGCTGTTCCCTGCAAGATCCACATGTCAAAATCCTTTTCACCCTTCAAAACCCATTTTAATGTCATCTTCTTCAAACCTTGCCCAATTCCTTCAGGTACAGTTTATCACTCTGTCTTTTGGCTCCACTCTGGTGAATTTCTTCCAACAAACATTTATTGATAATTTACTTTATGTCAAGTCCCAGAGAAAGAGAAATGAAAGCAGCTCACACACCAGCAGAGAAATACAAGTTCCTCTGGTAAAGGAGACACACAAGAGCATCTGGTAAGGCCATGGTTTTCAAAGTGTGATTTGTGGACTCCTGGGGGTGGTGGTCCCTGATACTCTCTCAGAGGGTCCATAGGAGAAAAACTATTTTCGTAATAATGTTAAGACATTATTTGCTTATCTACCATATTGATATTTGTACTAATGATATAAAAGCAATCGTGGGTAAATTTCATGGTGCCTTACAATGAACCAAGAGAGTAGCAATAAACTAGTAGTTGTTGGATTCTTCACTCCTACCCCCTCACTCTAGAGGAAAATGCCAATTTCATTTGAGAAGGTCCTTTTTGAATCAGTAAAAATTATTAATTTTATTTTATTTTATTATTATTTTTAAAGATTTTATTTATTTGACAGAAACACAGCCAGAGAGGGAACACAAGCAGGGGGAGTGGGAGAGGGAGAAGCAGGCTTCCCACTGAACAGGGAGCCCAATGTGGGACTCCATCCCAGGACCCTGGGATCATGACCTAAGCCGAAGGCAGACGCTTAATGACTGAGGCACCCAGGTGCCCCAAAATTATTAATTTTAAATCTCAACCCTTGAGTATAAGTATTTTTAATAGTCTGTGTGAGAAAATGAGAAGTACACATAAGGTACTTGTGCTGCATACTGAAGTATGATGGTTGTCTTGAGGGAAAGCACTTGTGCAGCTGTTTGAGTTGTAAGCTGGAGTAGCCCCCCCTTTCTGTGAAATGCCATTTTTACTTGAAACCCTGACTGATGAGCAAGCTGTGGTTATTGAAACTTATGTGGGTATTTGGCAAACATTTTTAAAAAAATGAGTGAGTGAGCTTGTCTCTTATGGAAAACCGCTGATTGTATTTCTTGCTAATGATAAACTTCAAGCTTGCAAGTGAAAATGAGAATTTTGGAAAACATATTCACCTTTAAGTTTGACAGATTCCTAGTATTCTAGGATTTTTTTTTAGAATGGTGGTGATATTAACAATGTGATTTTTTAAAATATTATATGAGATGTGTCAACATTTGGAAGATCTGAAGAACTCAGGAAACCAGTATTTTCTCAATGACCAATGCATGATGTTGGAAAATGATTCATGGGTAAAAGATCCTTTCAAAGTGAAAGACAAGTGAATTTTTAATTTCACAGAGTACAAAAGTTCATTGAAATGGTTTTAGATTCCACATTGCAACTAACCTTTAAAAAACTACAACTTGGTGAGTTTTGATAGAGTACCCACAATTATCTGAAAAAGGTATTAAAATACTCCTTCCTCTTCCAACTACATATCCGTGTGAGGCCAGATTTTCTTCATACTTCAACTAAAACAACATATCTACAGCAGATTGAATGCAGAAGCAGATTTGGGAAACCAGCTGCCTTCTATTGTGCCAGACATTAAAAAGATTTGCAAAAGTATAAAACAACTCTACTCTTCTCACTAATTTCTTTTTGTTTTAGAAAATATACTTTGTTAAAAAATAATTTTCAGGGGCGACTGGGTGGCTCAGATGGTTAAGCGTCTGCCTTTGGCTCAGGTCATGATCCTGGGGTCCTGGGATCGAGCCCCACGTCGGGCTCCTGACTCAGCGGAGAGTCTGCTTCTTCCTCTCCCTCTGCCTCTCCCACTGCTCATGCTCTCTATTTCTGTGTGTCAAATGAATAAATAAAATCTTTAAAAAAAATAAAAAATAAAAAATAAATAATTAAAAAAAAAAAGTGAAGTAAAATCATGACTTTCATACAGGTGTGGAAATGAACACAGGTTAAAGATCTTATTCTACTTGTTAATCAACAATGGAGCCAGACAGATAGGACAAACAGTTCAAAACATAAGTTAAACTCAAATTTATGTGGAGTAAAGATATGTTGAAATGAATTGTAAATGGAGGCAAGACAGCTTTTTCCAATCTAGCCCTTATCAAAAAGGTCAGAATTTGCATGTCTACATTTATAATTTACAGTTATTAAATAGCTTAAAGAAAAATGTTTAGAGTTTGATAATGCAGAAAGGATGCCCTCTAGACAATGCATAGGTTCATATTGAAATACATTTTTCTCAATAAATTAAGTTTCATTAAAAAATGTTAGTTGTATTAAGAAATGGGTTTGTTATTATTTTAAAATAACACAATAAATCAATATTTAACAATTTTTCATTTTACATTTCTGATGTAAATAGATATAATGTAGATAGGTAAATCCCATAAAAACAAAAACTCTCTGGGGGACTCAATAATTGTTAAGAGTATAAAGGGGTCCCATCACCAAAAATTTTGAGAACCACTGTGGTAAGGACTTAAGAAATTAGTTAAGCCCCATGTCTGCATGCTCACTGGTATTAGGAATTCCTCAAAAGTCAACCAATCCTATATCTGATCTAACTTCTTCCAGAGAAAACTGAGCATGTTCCCTCTTCCCTATCCCTCTTCCAGTACCTGGATACTGCTCTAAGTAGGTCATTTGGGCCACTTAAGCCTAACCAAATCCATCATGCCTCGCACCTCTACAAAGACTGTTGGCAAAATATATGTTGCTCTGGTCATCTTTCAGTCCAACTTCCCCTAACACCCTCTATCCTAATCCTTTGTAATGTCCCCCAGATTTGTAGCAAATGGATTTTTCTCTTTTCTTGACCTCATCATTAAATATTTTTTCACATCCTGGCTATGTTGCAACCTGACCTCCCCTGAAAATGCTGCTTCTCTGGCAGCTTTATTGAGTGGTAGCTGATCGTTCTCCACATATCTTAGGGTCAGGAGGCAGTGTGGGCATCCTCCTACTCCCCACAATTGCACGGAGATCATTAATCCATCCTTTTATGCACAAAACAGGTTTATTTGAAGTTAATACCATCCACCCTCTCCTCTCATTGCCAATAACCCCCTACCCCTCATTTGTTCAAAGTTACTGAAGACTTGGGCATGGGTTGAGTCTTCTGATCTAATTTATTATCATTTTCGATGAAAATCCCTTCACGTTTCATGAACTTTTCAAGTTTAAAGACCTCCACCCCATTTCCATGATCATATCCCAAAACTTGTCATCACCAGAAATGATTTCCCTCTAACCAAATCTCCCACTTCCTGTTTGTCACATATTCTTCTTGTTCCCTCGGTCTCTTTTTCTCCCTGCATCTGTTCTTCAGTTTCTTTGCCATCTCTTCTCCCTGTTCCTTCAACTGTCCTCCTTACATCATCTTTGGTCCCATCATGACCGCGAGGCAAATTTCTTCAGTCACTCTCTTGCCAAAGTCTTCAATTCTTGATGTCTCCTTTCATCTCCTATGTGCCCAGGGGACTCCTAATTTTACAGATTTCCAGTGAGTTGCCTTTTCTGCTCCCACTCATAGAGTTCTCTGTGCTACACGTGAAGGTTGGCACCACTGCAATTTCCTGTTCTCTAATTTCATACAGTCTCCAAAGATTCTGTAGATGTATACATTTTCTGAGTCAAGGCTCTCCAGCTTCTTCCACAGCTCTCCAGCCCTCCCTACGACTACCTTTTCTTCCTGTGCCTCAGGAGTGCATTTAGGTCCTTCCTTTGTACATGTGCAGTAAGAGGATGCCATCATGTGAGAACTCTCCATTTCCTGCCACTCCTACTCAAGACTGCATCTATGTGTATCTCTGCTTTCTCTTCTCTGGTCATAGTGGAAGATTCAGAAGATGTTCTTTCTGAGGTTAATCTCTCTGCCTACAAGATGGAGCAGACAGGAGCTGTGCCTAGGGTTGAAGGATGTAGCCAAACTGTAGTGATCCCACCAAGAAGAGTTCAGGAAATAAAGGGCCTAATCTCACTTATTTTCTGTTCTTTTCTCTTCCTGGTGCTTCCCATTGATTGAACCCAGCTGGAAGCCAGAGGGTGAGGAAGCCCATCCATGCAATCCATACAATGTCAATCTCCCAGGATACAGGGCAGAGGAGAGAAGCTGAAGAGCAGATCTAGAAGGTCAAAAGAAAATATCCAGCCCATCCTCCTTTCTCAGGGCTGGGGAACTAAGAAGGACCTTCCAGCATTTTGCACCTCAGTGGAATGTGCCCAGAATACACCCAGAGTTCCAACCAGTCAATGTGTAGGGGGCAGGAGAGCAGAGAGGATTGAACTAGGACCCTTGTTCCACATTCTTCTGTACATCAGGTTCTCTGGCTGGAAAAGAGTTTTGACATTCCATCAACAATACCCCCAACAGGGAGGACAGCATCCTCACACCTTTCCTGTTGTCTGCCTACCCAGAGCCCCTGTGATGGACACTGTGTGGGTGTGTCACACGTCCCTTTTCCTTAATCTATTCTTGGGATATGGAGACACTTGCATTCCTCCACATGAAGGAGGACCACAGAGGATTTCACCCGTGGTTCCGAAGGTTTAAACAGCAGTTCAGTAAAAAAATTACCTACCTAAGGGGTTCTTTTTGAGACCATCTGCTCCCATCACCTACAGTGGACTAAATGCATAATGGATGAGTTCAGAAAGGTAAGATAATGAAATTGGCTTCTAGTTTCTATTATAGCTAACTTAATTCCTCTAGCTCTTCTTGCTCCAGATCCCACTGAAGCAGCCCTAACTATTGCAGTAAGAGATTGCTTTTGACGTTAGGTGTATATGCTTCTCTTAGTCATAAAAATTAATCTGTATTTAGTCACTGTGCATAAGATATTAAACCAGAAGGACTTCCAAGGTCTGTGTCTGGTCACAAATAAATATGACCAGGCTATGTTAATGTCATACTTAACATACTGTGATATGATTAAGAAGATGAGTATCTCCCTTTTTGATTTAGATTTGAGGTTAGATTGGGTAGGTTTGTGCCAGAGTCTGCCAGATCTAGATTGCAAACAAATCTCCTTCTCTGAGATCAGAGCTGATCATGGGAAAGGAAGTCACCCAGCGAAAATGAGCTGAGCCCCTTACAAAAGACCTCCTCAGTACTCCTGTTTATATAGGCAAATTGCGGGGCTCCCCCAGCCTCTGCTATTTTTGAGCCTGTGATTTGTCACAACTTGACATTTATTAAAAATGTACCCTCCGCTCTTTGGAGAACAAATATGAAAATCTGGTTTCTGAAGATATCAGAACCATTTATTTTTGAAGTTGGCAATGCTGGCTGTGAACACTGCTCCAGCATGGATCTCTTCTGGGGAAGGAGGAATGATCTATTTTTCAGAACAAGCTTTTCTCCTTTCATCTGCAAGAAACAATAAAATATTAACTATGATATGAAAAAGTGAAAACATTTTGAAAGGGAAAGAGCAAGCCAATCCCACAGCCTGACTGGCAACCACGGTGGGGAGCCTGTATGATACTAGGGAAGAGAAAGTGGTCTGGGACGGAGAGCTCTGTGATCACTGCATCTGCTCCCCGCTCCCCTGCAGAGCTGGCTGCACGCCCCCCTGCACCGCCCACTCCCTCCCCCTGCCGAGCTGGGTGACTCCTGAGCTGGGTGACTGCCCTGGATCCTCCCTGGCTGTAAAGGGGCCTGGAGCCAATGGGGCATCTTTGAGGCAGCCGTCCAAGTCTGGCCAGGACCGTCTGATAGAGAACTAGTTGAAAAGTGAGAAAGTCAGCCAGCTGGGGACAGACAGCTTTAGTACAACAAAGACTTGTGTATGAATGGCAGCTCAACCACTTACCCACTGTGTGGACTTGGAAAAATTACTCGTCTCCTTGGAGATCCATTTTCTCATCAGGAAAATGAGGATAATAATATCCACTATCCACCTGGAGGGATTGACTGCAATCATGAATATAAAGAACCTGGCCTATCGTAATCCCAGTAGCAAACACTGCTATGTACTTTTGCTGGGCCAGGTTTTCTCCCAAGCGCTTTAGGTATTAACTCATTTAATCCTGAGGCAGCCAAATGCCTTAGGTACTATTTTTATCACCACTTGACAGATAAAGACACTGAGGTACAGCAAAGTTAAGTGACTTGCCCTAAAACACACACCTGCTTATGAGACCCAGAGTCAAGATTCAAACCCAGGCAGTCTGGTCCTGGCTCTCAGTTTCTAGACTGGTGCTCTGCACTTTAGAAGAATCTTATATGGTTTAATGTTCATTTTCCCCTATGTGTAGTAACGGTGGGGTTGTTCTTCCCACAGAAATGAAAGGGAGTTTTGCTATTGTTATTTTTGTTTAGACATAGTTCCCATGAATTCGAGAGAGAACATCTTAGGACTCTGGATTTCTTTTTTGCAGTGAATGCCCTTTCTTTTCACGGTCTAAGAAATCCAACACACGTAAGGTTGATGCTATTTAATTTAAGTCCACTGTGTTCCAACAGAGACCTGCTGATTTAGTTACAGGGATGGACGAACAACTGGCTGTTTAAGTCCTTTCAATTTTCATCAGGTTGTCAGGGAAATTGTGGAGATGTTGCCAAGCTGGAGAATCACAGATCGTCAAGATGCAAACCCAGAGTTATGAGGCTGTCAATGAACTTAAATATCACCAATCGGCACCCTTTACTTTACTTACCAAAAATGAGTCACTGTCACCTTTGTAGGTGACAAGAAAGGGACACCATGTTAAGTCAAGTCCTTGGCCTGTCCTGATTTCCATATTAGTCTTATTCTACATTAATTGATGTGTTTTTCTAAATGTGAACGGGACGGTCATCTGTAAATATTTATGAGTGATTGAGTGAATTAACTGAAAGCTGCATGGGAAATTAATATTGTAAAGAAATCGAAATCACATTTTAAATTCACAGAGAAATTTCCTTCTTTGGAAAGTCATTTTGTGTAATGAAGCCTTCTTATGGAATGGGAATGTGTTCTGGTTAATGTACCTATTCAGTACATTCAAGTTTTGGTATGAAGGGGGTTCTTAAAATGAATTATAAAAGATACACACATGCACCCACACACGTATATACACAAATTTATTATATATATATATATATATTATATATATATATTATATATTATATATATATATTATATATATAATCAGCAACAGTGACACAGGACATAGGTCTGAGCCCTTGAAGGGCACTGGGGCTTGAGAATGAAATTCCCATGGGTGCCACATTTTTTTTTTCCTGCAGTAGCTACCTGCGAGTGGTTGGCAATAATCCAACAGTAATCAGACACCATCTGTGATTGCCTTTCTGTTTGACATCAAAACCTTACTGAATATAAACACCCGCTTTCTCCCATCACCATTCCTACCCTCACCCCACCAAGCTCTCCCAGCAGACCTCAGGGTTGCTCTCTAATCAATTCATTTCTACAAAAGAGGCATGCAGGTAGCAACTTAAAGGCAAGTTGAATTTTTCAAGTGTCTAAGTGTCAATCTTACAATCATATATCAGCAGCGATATGAGTAGGAGCTCAAGCAGATCAATCTTAAACTCCCAAACCAGGTTTATTAACATTTCAGTCCAGTAACAATTTTAAATGCTTCTAATTGCAGCCGATGATGCAAACATCAGACCAGCACTGAAACTATATGAGCACAATGCATTTGAGAAAGTCTGAGGGTGATTTCTACCCACATACATTTCAGTTCCCAGGTCTGTCTGGCTAATATGTGATTCAGATACTGTATGCACTTGTGGTGTCTTATTTACATAAAGAAAGGACACAAATGAGATGGGGTTGGGACTTGATCAGAATGGCTGCAGAGTAGGAGGGATTGGAATCGGTCTACTGGACTCGAAACTAATTTTAGGTCTAAGAATATATGCATTTGACAGTCAACCCTTAGAAGACGTTTACAAGTTCTTCTCTGTGACAAACACCATTTTCTTTTCTTTTCTCTTCTCTTCTTTTCTTTTATTCTTTGTCTTCCTTCCTCCCTCCCTCCCTCCCTCTCTCCCTCCCTCCCTTCCCTTCCCTTCCTTCCCTTCCTCCCCTTCCTTCCTTTCCTTCCTCCCTCCCTCCCTTCTTTCTCTCTCTTTCTTTCTTTTGAGAGCACTTGTGAGCAAGGGGAGGGACAGAGAGAGAGGAAGAGAGAGAATCCCAAGCAAACTTCATGCCCAGTGTGGAGTCCAGCACGGGGCTCAGTCTCACAACCCTGAAATCATGACCTGAGCCAAAATCAAGAGTCGGACGCTTAACCAACTGAGCCACCCAGGCACCCCCACCATTTATTTTCTTTAAATGTTTAATCAGCATGCATTTCCTGTTCAGCTAAGGTATGAATTGTGTACATCTATGTAGAGGGAAAAGGTATCACTGGGTATGGAACGATGACTCCTTTTTCCTTCCCCTGGTAGGAACCCTGTTACCACCTTTAGTCCCTTTTATTTTCTGGGCAGAGAAGTGTGAAAGGAGAAAATTTACTCCTAAATAGAATAAAATAGACAGGAAGAACTGAGAGGCTTTGAACACTCATTGACTATAAAGGCCAGAGCAAAGAAAAGTCAAAGACTTTTTTTTTAAGATTTTTTTTTTATTTGACAGAGAGACACAGCGAGAGAAGGAACACAACAGGGGGAGCGGGACAGGGAGAAGCAGGCTCCCCGCTGAGCAGGGAGCCCGATGTGGGGCTCCATCCCAGGACCCTGGGATCATGACCTGAGCTGAAGGCAAATGCTTAATGACTGAGCCACCCAGGCGCCCCGAAAAGTCAAAGACTTAAAAAAAAAAGTCAAAAACTTGTATGAAGTGTTTGATCTGATTGGGTGTGGGTGGAACCTGTAGAAAGACCAAGGGGGCCAGTCATGGCGGGGAAGAGGATCTTCATGGGGATGGAGTCAGTAGAGATGAGCTTAGACTCATGTAAATGAGGTAACAGTAGCACAGGAAAGTGGGAATGATGGACAGGCCATGGAAACATGGAAAGATGGTGGGAGTATAGATGTGGGAACCACCTGAACTAAAGAGTCAGTTGATACCTTAGTAAATCAACTTTTTTGGTAATATTCTTGATCTTATCAGGTTTATCTAAATTAATTTACTTAAGGAAAAAAGGAAAAGGATGTGCATTTCAAGAAAAAGAGAGAGAATGTGCATTTCAATTCAAGATAGACTGAACATACATATTCACCTTTCTCCCTCTAGAAGCTACATTTAAATGATAATAAAAGCTTTTAAGGTTGGAAAGAGAATGGGGAGAAAGATACTAAAAGATGACAGACTTGGTGAGATTTCTAGAAGATGGGAAGTGGTTGGAAGCCTGTAGACCAATGAAACAGAGGAGAAAAACCATAGCCCAGAATGTGCTATGAGGGTGTGCAGTGAAGGAGGGCATCCACCTGGCTGGAGGGGATAATGGCTTGGTCACATGAAGGGGTGAGCAGAAGGGGAAGGTTGCATGAAGGTCAGTGCCTAGGATCTTCTCTAGGATCCTCCTCTAGAGATACTAAATAAACCAGGGAAAGCAAGGAGCTTTCAGGAGTGTTGACATCTCAGCAGGAGATGTTTCTCATTCCCTGAGCTGTCAGGGAGCTCCATGCCCACTTACCATAGAGCTGATCTCTCAGCTTGCCCTCCCCTTAGACACAGATCATTTAGAAAGATGCCCAGGCAAGAAGAGGTTTATTCAGGAAATAAATTTGCTTACTGAGAGGAGGAAGAAGCACACACCTTCATTATTAACTTGTATCCTCTAAGAAAGATCAAGCACGAGGAAAACAGTAACATGAAAGACAAAGGCAACAACTATCAGAGACAATAGACATAATTCAGAAGAGAGGGGGCTTTTACAAAACCGTTGAGTATCCTCAAAGAGATCTGAGACGACACTGTGTCCCAAAAAAACAAATTGCTGTGCAACAGGAACACAGAATAAGTAAGAGTGCTCAGAAATTCAGTATAATTGCTGGAAGATAATGCAAAGGAAAGCTACAACACATGGAGCAAAAAGACAAAAACAAGATAAAAATGAAAGAAAGTGACAGAGAGGCTACATTTAAGAAGTCTGTCTTCTGATTCAGGGAGGTTCAAGAACATAGATGTTACAAGAAAGAGTGAAAATTCTTTTAAAAATTAATAGAAAGACTGTCCCAGAGATAAAGATAGATACACATATTTAAATTGACAAGGCATACTGAAGGGTAAGTGGGATGAATGGAAAAGAAGATTCCTACCTAGAGACATCCTCATGGAATTTCAGGACAAGAGGTTTAAAGAAAAGTTCTTAAGCTTCCAGAGAGAATAAACTTGGACTTCAAAGGAATGAGAATCAGACTAGCACAAGAATTCCTATCATCACCTGCAGATGTTAGAAGTCAATGAGAAAAAACTTTCAGTGTACTGAAAGAAGACGATTTTTTTTTAAACTGATATAATTCCCATGATGAGATGCATAAATCTTAAGTATAGAGCCTGATGATTATATGTGTTGCCATCATACAGATCAAAGTATACACGATTTATATCCCCCCAGAAAGTTCTCTCATGCTCCTCCCAGTCAATACATATCACCTCCTCCCTCAAATAATCAGTATTTGATTTCTATCACCATAGATTTATTTTCCCTGATCCTGAAAGTTATGTAAATTTAATCCTATCGTATATACTTGTTATGTCTAGCTTCTTTTAATCAATAGAACTGTTTTAATATTCATCCAAGTTGTTGGATATAACAGAAGTTCATTATTTTCTATCTCTGAGGAGTTAAATTCCATTGTATTATTATGGTATGGTTTACTTATCCATTCTCCTTTTGGTGGGCATTGCATTGTTTTAGTTTGAAATTATTATAAATACAGCTACTACAAACATTCTTATACAAGTTCATGTGAACTATTTGACCATTTCTTTGGGGTTTATACCCAGGATTGGTTATAGGTAGGTGTGTGTTTAAGTTTAATTGAAACTGCTATACAGTATTTCAAAAAATTTTATCCTCTCATCAGCAAGATATTCTGAAGTTCTAGATGCTCTATATCTTTGCCAATACTTGGTATTACCAGCCTTTTAAATTTTAGCCATTTGGGTCAATGTCCAGTGATATCTCATTGTGAGTTTGATTTTCCCTGATGAGCATCAATATTGAGCAACTTCTCACATACTTCTTAGCCATTTGGTCATCTTGTTTTGTGAAATTCCTATTTAGTATTGGCCCATTTTTTTTAAGGTGGGTTGTTTGTCTTTTTCTTATTGGTTTTCAGACGTTCTTTATAAATTCTGGATACTGTTTTTTTTTTTTTCCAGATATATGTATTGCAATTATTTTTCCCTAGTGTGAAGCTTTACTTTTTCACTTCTTTATTTAACTTAGAATGTATATTTGGTCAAAGTGTCCAATGAGTACAGAAGAAAAAAAAAAGGCATTTTTTAGAATTACGTATCTCAGGATCTCCTAAGGTTCATTCTTATAAAGTTATTTAGGGATAACCTCTAAGAAGACAAGGGTGAAAAATCAAGAAAGAGGAAGAGGTAATATTTAAGAAACAGTAGGTCCAGGAAGACAGTGAAGAGATGAGGATAAAATCTATATAATGGGCTTGTGCAGCAACTACTCCTGACTGGAGAAGGAAAATGCAGAGTTCAGGAAGAGACATCTCTGGGGAAAAAGATGAACTCCATATACTGGACAGCATGATTGATAATCTAGGTAAACTTGGGGATAAAGTAAAGGTGCATCATTCTTCTATCAACAAGAAAAAAAGAAAGCAATTAGAAAGTTCAGGAAAAACAAAAACATATGCAAGAAATTACTGTTCACATATTATAACATAAAGTAAAATGTGTAATGATTCTTTTGCGTGTGTGGCATGTCATAATTTTAAGCATTTAATTGTCTTGGTTTAAGAACAGACAATTCATTTGACTCAAACAATTAGAATATAAATTTTCTCCTTTAAAAGACATTTGCAAATGACATATCCTGTAAAGGGTTAGTATTCAAAATATATAAAGAACTTACTAAGTTCAACACCCCCAAAATGAATAATCCAATTAAAAATGGGTAGAAGACATTTCTCCAAAGAACACACACAGATGGCCAACAGACACATGAAAAGATGCTCAACATCACTTATCCTCAGGAAAATGCAAATCAAAACTACAATGAGCTATCACCTCACACCAGTCAGAATGGCTAAAATTAACAAGTCAGGAAATGACAGGTGTTGGCAGGGATGCGGAGAAAGGGGAACCCTCCTACACTGTTGGTGGGAATGCAAGCTGGTGCAGCCACTCTGGAAAACAGTATGGAGGTTCCTTAAGAAGTTAAAAAGAGAGCTACCCTGTGACCCACAAATTGCACTACTAAGTATTTACCCAAAGAATACAAAAACGTTAATTCAAAGGAAAAGGGATACATGCACCCCTGTGTTTATAGAAGCTTTATCTACAGGAGCTAAATTATGGAAGCAACCCAAGTGTCCAGTGATTGATGAATGGATAAAGAAGATGTGGTGTGTGTGTGTGTGTGTGTGTGTGTGTGTGTATATATATATATAAAGGAATATTACTTAGCCATAAAAAGAGTGAAATCTTGCCATTTGCAAAGACACGGATACAGCTAGAGAGTATTATGCTAAGCGAAATAAGCCAGTCAGAGAAAGACAAATATCATATGATTTCACTCATATGTGGAATTTAAGGAGCAGAGCGGAAAAAAAGAGAGCAAGAGAAACAAATCAAGAAACAGACTCTTAACTGTAGAGAACAAACTGATGGTTACCAGAGGAGAGGAGGTGGGGAATGGGTGAAATAGGTGATGGGGATGAAGGAGTGCACCTGTTGTGAGGAGCACCGGCTGTTGTATAGAAGTGTTCAATCACTACATTGTACACCTGTAACTAATATTACATTGTGTGTTAACTGGAATTTAAATACAACTTAAAAAAATATTCTCCTTTAGTTGGCTCAGGAGTTATGCCATTAGACTTCTAAGAGAAAAAAATATAATTCTAGCCTATCACTTGGCTCTGTAGTCATTGGTGTTTACATAGTTATGATAACATAAATCCATTTAAAGATTTTGGTTTTTACTTTTAGAATCAACCTACTTAGACAAAGAATGGAAGACCTATTTATATTTGAAAACCATTGGAAACATTAAAAATCCTGGATGATGTACAAAATAAAAGTACAACTATAAAAGAAGAATAGAACAGCAATATTCTTATGTTAAATAAAGGAGTTAGAGACACTAACAAGGTTGTTGAAGCAGAAGTAGGAAAACGTATTAGAATATGAGCTCTGTGAGGGCAGGGATCTTTCTTTTCTTATCTTTTTAAAAAATTTCTCCCTTATCTTTTTTTTTTTATTTCTTCCCTTTTTACCATTTTTTGGGGGAGGGGGGAGGTCTCTTTACTGTTCTATGGCTGGCACCTAGAATGATGCTTAGCACATAATTTGCCCTTAGTCCAAATTTGTTGGGTGAAACACATACTCAAAGTTACAAATGTAACAATTAGAAAAACAAAAATAGATGCTGCCTCATACTTGATTTCCACCTTATTCCACTCCTTAAGAAGCTCAGGTTTGTGGTTCCTGACCTTGGCCTAACCCCTGGAAAGAGTTTTGCCCTTGTCTCTCAGTTCCAATCTCTGTAGTCCACTGTCCCATCTTGGCTTTGGTCCTCACACACAGCCCAGCTCCATTCAGTCACCCAGAATTCAGGCTGCTCGTTGAGGGGAGTTTGGTAGATGTCACCATCCTACTCAAGGTCTTAGTTTTCAGTGAGACAGTGGCAGGACCCAGAGGCTGGAAATGTGCCCAGTGGCCAGCACCTGTAGAAAAATAAGGCCTGACAAGTATTCAGGATGAAGTATGCCGTTCTGAGGAGCTAATGTTGAAAGGGTCTATATAATTGGAACAAAGAAGAATTGGCATCAGTTGAAACTGATACCTTTGTATGGTTTAGCAACTATTTGCTATGGAGAAATGAGGAAAATAGCTAGAATCTTTGCTTGGGCTGCTCTAACAAACAACTATAGATCAGGTGGCTTAAATACAGATACACATTTGTCACTGTTGTGGAGGCTGGGAAGTTTAAGATCAGGATGCTAGCATGGTTGGGTTCTGGATGCTGCTTTGCAGATTTCCACCTCCTTACTGTGTCCCCACATGGTAGAGAGAGAGCTCTGGTCTCTTTCTCTTCTTATAAGGGGGTACTAATCCCACCTTGGGATCCACCTTATGACCTCATCTAAACTGAATTACTTCTCAAAGTCCCCACCTCCAAACACCATCATGTTGGAGATTAGGACTTCAACATATGACTTGTGGGAGGACACAAATATTCACTCCATTACAGCTAGCAAATTTCAAGGTGATCGTGCCCATCCTTTTCCTTTACCCTTAAGAAAAGCTTGTTGCCCTGATCAATTTGAGACTTAAGGACTAGATACATATCAGCAAAACACTGGAAAATGTCAGACAAGAAATAGAATGTTTAAGAAGGAAATCTCTAATTGTGATTTCCCTTCATTTACAAAAAAAAATTAAAATTAAAAAAGGGAAATAGGAAGCTGGAGAGATTTGAAGACTTGGTTGTGTTCTGGATGCTCATAAAGTTAGAATGAATAGATCAGAATCTCCTTAAACCCCAGCTATACGATCTTTCCAGTGTAATGTCATTTTCCTCATGTTGCCAGTGATCAGCCTTGGGTGGCCAGAGGTAAAGCGATTGATTTCTACTGGCCAATTTAAAATAGAATCATGATTTTTGCCATTTCTATCTAGAAAACCCTAAAAAAATTACTATAAGAATTTTAAAGAAAACCAAGCTGATGAACATCAGAGAGAATGTGTCAAGATCATAATGAAGCAGGGTAAGAGAGAAAGCTACATTGATGGAAGACACAATCTCATGAAAAATGAAGAGCAAGAGATATCCTCACATTGTAATTCATCAAGTATGGGTATTTGGGATGCATCTATATTTTTATTTTATTTATTTTATTTTTGTTTATTTTTATAGATTTTATTTATTCATTTGAGACAGAGAGATACAGAGAGAGAGCATGAGCAGGGGGAGAGGCAGAGGGAGAGGGAGAAGCGGACTCCCTGCTGAGCAGGGAGCCCGATGCGGGGCTCAATCCCAGGACTCTGGGATCATGACCTGAGTGGAAGGCAGACGCTTAACCACTGAGCCACACAGGCGTCCCTAAATTTTTTTTTTAAGTAAAATTTGGGGAACACGGGAGGCTGTGTTGCTGCTACCAGGAGTATGATGTCCCCAAGTGTCGTGGTGAAATTTCTAGAGCCATTTGGTCAGAGCAGTGCAGGAGAGCCCCGGGCCCCGCGGTCCCTACGCTGCTTGGCTTTTTTATTTCCTGCAGCCTTGACCGTGTGGCATGCAGAGCGCCAGAAGGGCAGGCTGCCCCTTCTCGCTGGCAAAGTGCTGACTTGCGAAGTTTTGTTCTTGGGCATGTTTTTTCAATAAAGAAATGGCTTCACGCTTCACTATCTTTTTTTCTTTTTTTGGAAGTCCACACAAATGTCAAAATTGTATTCAAAATTCCAACCATAAAGTTAACACGACCGGCAAAAGGGGAAACCGTCTGCTTCCCAAGACCTGCCTTGACTATGGATTTTTCAAGCATTAAGCATTTAATAAGGCCTCGGCATGCAGGATTTCATTTCCTTCAGACCAGACGCTACCTCACGGCTTCCACACCGCCCTCCCCTTGGCTCGGGGCGGCTGCCTGCCGTGGGTAACCTGCCCAGGGTGGTGGCCGCCCCCCCCCCCCCCGCCGGAACCTGGCATGTTTTTAGAGAAGAGATATAGCAGTTAAACAACTAAAAAGGGGCATGGATAGCCGCTTCTTTCTAAAACCACCAAATTGCATGTTTATGCAATTACAGACAGTAGCCGGGGACCTGCTCCGAGTCCCCCTCCCCCCCACCCCACCCCCGCTAGAGGGATCCCAGATGTTGAGGAATGCTGTTGGAGGGAATTTTGAAGCTTTGGGACTTGGCACTCCTAGAATATCAAATATTTTCTTTTCCTTTTCTGCTTTCATTTTTTGGACCCCGAACAAAAAATGCTAGGTTTTTTCTTCTTTTTTTCTTCTAGGAACCAATACAGAAGTTGGAGATGAACCCATAACCCTTTTGTGTTTTTTGAAGAAGTGTTGGGTGGAGGAGGGTGAGCATTTCCAAAGACAACTCATCGGGAAAGGTGGTAACTCAGCATTTTTGCAGTCTACCGTGAGAGCTTGAAAAGGCAAGGGTTTAAATGATACTGCCGGGAATTACAGGCTTTGCTCTAACTGCACACTGGGGCACCTCTGTGCGGGAGGTAGTCTCTTATTTCTTCTTCTGCTTGTATCTTTCCTCTGTTTGGATGCGCCGTAACTGGGCTCTGTGCTGCCTGCATTATATCCAGGACCGATGCTGTCAAGTGCACAATCCGTGGAGCAGAATCATGGTTATTACGCCCTTCCTCCTCCGGCTTCCCACTGTTTGGAGGACAAGTGGAGGGTAGGAAGAATTCGAAAGCCACGGAGTGTGTGGGCCCACGTGGGTGGGGAACAGTGAAGAAAATGTAGGGGTGATGCACCTCGTGTGGGCACCTTTGTGTGTGGTTTTGGCCCTCACCACAGTATCAGGGTTGGAGTCCACTTGGGTGAGGCCTGATTTTGGTTCTTAAAATAAGCAGCAAAGTGGAAAGTTCAGGATATAAAGAGAGTCGGCAGAGACTTTGTGATTATCCAAAGGGTTTCCTACTTCTCTTTGACTGGTTAGCTCTCTGCTTACAAGACTCTTTCCTCTGTTCCTGTCATTTTCCTTTTATTTTTCATCACCTAAGATGTGGACTGACCACCTTCTTTTGAGGGAAGAGAGGGTTTTCGCAATAAATTCCTATCCGCCTCAAAGTTAGGGTGGGTGAGAATCAGGGCCTTTTGTCCCCTTTTGTTTGCTTTTTCCTGACTGCCTCCTGGTCCACAGAAATTAGGAGGTGGCTACCCATTTCAAAGACGTAAAACATGGGGGAAAAAATCTGTGTCTTAGAACTAGCACCTTGCCTAGTACATTAAGATATGTCAAAGGTCTCTCAAGTACTATGATACATTGGGATGGACATTTGTTTGCCATGATAGTACAAAGATGGTTAATATTGTGTCCTGGCCTTTATGAACCTTGCAACAAAATTGAGAGATAGACTTAAATGCAGTAGTTACAATATGGTATGATCAGTGAAACAATAGAGATATGTATTTGTACTTGTTACAAGGAAAGTAACAAAGATCTTTGTTTGGGAGAGCTGAATAGAAAGGAGGTGTACACCTGCTCTTGGGAGGGGTCAAGAACTTTCCTGGTAGAGGAAATAGCTTGCATTCTTTATTTTTTCATTTAAATTAAATTTAGTTAACATATTGTGTATTATTAGTTTCAGGGATAGAACTTAGTGATTCATCAGTTGCGTATAACACCCAGTGCTCATTACATCACGTGCCCTCCTTAATCTCCATCACCCAGTTACCCCACCCCCACCCCCCCCCCCTCCCGCCACCCTCAGTTTGTTTGCTAAAGAGTCTCTTATGGTTTGCCTCCCTCCCTGTTTTCATCTTACTTTAATTTTTCTTCCCTTCCCCTATGTTCATCAGTTTTTTTTTTTTCCTTAGGTTCCATATATAAGTGAAATCATATGGTAGTTGTCTTTCTCTGACTTATTTTGCTTAGCATAATAAACCTCTAGTTCCATCCACGTTGTTGCAAATGGCACGACTTCATTCTTTTTGATGGCTGAGTAATATTCCATTGTATATATGAACCACATCTTCTTTATCCATTCACCTGTCAGTGGACATCTGGGCTCTTTCCACAGTTTGGTTATTGCACACACTGCTGCTATAAAACATAGGGGTGCATGTGCCCCTTTGAATCACTATGTATCCTTTGGATAAATACCCAGTAGTGCAACTGCTGGGTCCTGGGGTAGCTCTATTTTTAACTTTTTTGAGGAACCTTCAATTTTTTTTTTTTTTAGAGTGAGCCTCACACATGTCTTAGCCACACTGCACTCAGGCAGAGGGCACAGCCTAAATAAAACCACTGCTGACCCTCTCTGACCACTGCTGTTGGGTTGTTTACGATGTGAGAGCCCATCACCTTTGCGGACTCTGCAGTTTTGTGGAAACAAGAGGCATGCTAGAACCTCAATAGCATGAATAGCAATAGAAATCAGGGAGAAAGCTGGAAACACATGGGCCAGAGCCAACAGGGCCATGTGCAGGTGGCCCCAAAAGAAACTAACCCACAGTGCACGTGACACTAAACCAGGGCTGTGGTGAACTTGGGGCTGACACTGAAGGAATGATGGTAATATTTCCTGGCAGACACGCTGCTCTGCCTAGTCAGCGGCAGCACTGTCTTTTCAGTGAGACCCCATCAGCCACTGCAAGGGAAACACGGGTTCTTCCTTCCAGCCACGAGAGGAGTCACACCACGGTGACAAGAGGTTCCCACGTGAGAAAACTAGAACGTACTTAAAGGATCGGGTAGAAGCCAGTCCTGGGGAAATCGTAGGAGGACTTCAGCGATCCCACTGAAGTCAATAGCTTGCCCCAGGCACACTGTCTTCCTGCTACATGACTAATTCTAGACCTTTCCACTGCATCCCACCCCTTAGCGGGTGAGAGACTTCTAAGAGACTCCCAGGCCTACTCAGGATTGGCCCAGAGAATTCCTTGGGTAAACCTACAGGGAGTATGTCTTTATTACCCCCAGCTAGTGGGGAGACACATTTTGCAGAAGGGACTTGAGATTCCAGGGTGATAAATAGCTGCTGACATTTATCCGGCTAGATGGTGGTGGCAATGGTGGAGTCCTTAAGAATCCGGTTGGTAATCATGAGAGACGATGGACTCTGAAAAACAAACTGAGGGTTCTAGAGGGGAGGGGGGTGGGAGGATGGGTTAGCCTGGTGGTGGGTATTGAGGAGGGCACGTTCTGCATGGAGCACTGAGTGTTATGCACAAACAATGAATCATGGAACACTACATCTAAAACTAATGATGTAATGTATGGGGATTAACATAAGAATAAAAAAATTTTAAAAAAAAGATTATATAGGCAGTAAAAAATAAATAAATAAATAAATAAATAAATAAATAAATAAATAAATGTTCATGGTAAATCCAAAAAAAAAAAAAGCCCAAGGTTTTAAAAAAAAAAAAATCCGTTTGGTACCTAATAGGAAAGGAAATTCCTTCTGCCATAGACTTCACCTCGAAAGAAAACAGAATTTCTGCCCCAGCTTCTTTTCCTTAGTCAGAGGCTTACAGAAGGAACTATCAGTTGCTACAACTCAACTTCCTTCCCAGAAAGTTTCCCTTTCTCTCTCTCTCTCTCTCTTTTTTTGGTCTGAGTCTGACTTTCATTGGGTCATAGTTCACTAGTGGGTGGGGTCGTTGCATTGAGAATGGCTGAACACCCATGAATGACTAATGCTTTCCTCTGCTTCTGATGGCCGTCTTCGCAGGGCAGGCCCCTTGCTCATGATTCTTTTTCCTGCTTCTTCCCTGGGGCTCTCTGTTCTCAAACAGTAGGGCTATCTGGGCAGTGCTCCTGACACACCTCAGAGAGGCGGGCGGGCTTCTCCCGTGTAGAAGGAAGCCAAGGCCCCTCTCCTTTACTGCTTTTCATCTCAAAGAGCCCTGATTAGCAAGAATTTTCTAAGGTATCTGGCCATTTTTCTTTCTGTTTAATACATTTCGCATCCAACCTGGAGGATCGAAGAGGTGAGAAATTGAATTTGAGCCCTAACACACAAACTCAACCTTGAAACCCTAACACCAGCATCACCCATGATCAGTGGTAGGTACTCAATAAATGTTTGATTTTATAAGGAAATTATAAAATGTGTCTCATCACTGCATTTCTTCATCTACAGAGCCCATTAATGTTCACATTTTCTCCTCAGTTAAACTAAGGACCTCTTCTACCTTGTCCTAGCAACTAAGACTTGCCACTTGGCATATGCTAATTCAGTTTCCTTGTGCAGTGGCCATGTTTCTAGACCAAGCCACAGACTACTAGGAGTTATTTTCATTTGCTAGAATCCAGGATAAATAGTGCATCTTCTGCCTTCTGACAGCAATTGGTTGTTTAGAAGAACATTTTCTAGGCTAATGTGGCATGAACATAAAGTTACAATCAGAAAGTTTTGCACACTAAGAAGGAGCAGACCGTGCAGAATTGGACGGAAGCAATGAGTCACCTGGTTTGGAAAACAATTCCTAAAACATACTTGTAATATACCAACAAAAGGGACATTCAGCTAAAGCATACCAATTCCATCAGATCAGAATTTTGGCACAATGTAACATTATCTTCTATGATTAGTGTGCTTCCTACATGAAAGAAGTATCCTTTATATTCAAAATTATATAAAAAATGAGATTATTTTTAAAAGGAAAAAGAAACAGAAATATTTATTTTTTCATGACAGTGTCTTCCCAAGAGTGCCAAAAGGTTCCTTTCATTAAAAAAAAAAAAACAAAAAACAAAAAAAACCCTCAAAGTTTGGGAGTCAGAAAGAAAGATTCCATTGGCTTGCATCATCTACACATTACAAAGCTGTTGGACCAAATTGATGTTTCTAAAAAACTGCGAGTAGTTGAAATCTACCAAGCAATCACTTTTCTTTTTCTTTTTTTTTTTAAATTTTATTTATTTATTTGAGAGAGAGAGAATGAGAGAGAGCACATGAGAGGGGGGAGGGTCAGAGGGAGAAGCAGACTCCCTGCCGAGCAGGGAGCCCGATGCGGGACTCCATCCAGGGACTCCAGGATCATGACCTGAGCCGAAGGCAGTCGCTTAACCAACTGAGCCACCCAGGTGCCTGCAATCACTTTTCTTATTTGTCTGGGTGATCATAAATAACTGATGATTTCACTCAACTTTGGACTTTTGACTTGTCATCTGATGTTGTATAAATACAAAATTAATTAAGAGGAAAAAGGTCAGGCCTGTGAAATCATCTCTGAATATATAACTGGCTAATCTGTGCGGTTTTGGATAAGTCAATTAAATTTGCTAGGCCTTTGTTTCCTCATCTGTAAAATGAGGGGGTAAACTAGAAGGTCCTATGGAAGGTCCATCTTTGGTTTATTCATCTTTCTTTACCTTTCTTTTCCACTTACCTTACTTGAAAAAAGATGTCTATATAACACTGCCAACCAGTTGCGACTAGTTTATGTTTTCATTTATTCAGATGTTGATTTCCATCCCTCTTATTTTATTGGCTCTTGTTTATAGTAACAACAAAATGTAGATGAAATGCTTCATGGGTATGAAATAACTTCAGCCGGAGCCTTACTGCCATCTAATATATGGTGTGACTTTTTTTTTTTTAAGATTTTATTTATTTATTCATGAGAGACAGAGAGAAACAGAGGGAGAAGCAGGCTCCCAAGGAGCGGGAAGCCCGATGTGGGACTCGATCCCAGGACCCTGGGATCATGACCTGAGCCAAAGGCAGACGCTTAACCATCTGAGCCACCCAGGCGCCCATATGGTGTGACTTTTAACAAGGAACTTGTACTTAAGTATGACATAAGGGCTAGTAAAATCTCATTTGTACTACACTATGGAGAGGGAAGAAAAGGAGCTGTGCACCATGGAAAATCCTGGTATTTTTATCAGGTGATGTTGTGCCAACAAGAAAACAATACAAAACTGAGTTCTCACACTGTTTGCCTGGGTATGCCGATCTGAACGTCCATTCTTTGAAATGCCGTTTCCATGTCTGTAATTACTGATGAAATGCCTCCTAAACATGTGATTCTAGTTTGTACATTGTGGTAGCCATCTTCTAAGGGGTCCCCCAATTGGGGGGTCCCCCAGTTCCCACCTGCCCCATTAAGCAGGGAGGACCAGTTGTACCCAACAGGATACTATAGAAATGACGGTGTGTGACTTCTGAGGGTAGATGGTAGAAGACTTGTGGCTTCCACCTTACCCTCTCTGCAATTATTCACTAGGGAGGAAGTCAGCCACCATGTCAGCAAACACTTCAGTAGCTTTGTGAAAAATATACATGGTGTGGAATTGAATCCTGCCAACAGCTGGCCCCAACTGGCCAGTGATTGGATGAGCCATCTTGGAAGCATTCCCTTCAATGCCAGTCAGTCTTTCAGATGCCTGCGATCCCAATCATCGTATTTACAGCAGCCACGAGAGACCCTGATCCAGAACCAGCCAGCATCCAGCTGAACCACTCTGGAATTCCTGAGCCACAGAAACTCTGTGAAGTAAGTGTTTATAGCTGTCTTCAGGTGCCATCTTGGGGAGGGGAGATAACTTGTCATGCACCATAGATAACCAATATACAAGTCAAAAGAAAGATATGATGGGTATTAATTTTGTGGTCACTTACTCAGGTGTGGGAAAGAAAAGAATGTTCCGTATTTTTCCATAACCCAACTTAATCTCTATCTTAAATTTCATTATGTCTGATTATGGGGAAAAAATAACATTAATCCTTTCTGGAATAATTCAGTAACTTCAGATTTTAACTCCGTTAATTCAAGATTTTTTCTCACTCTCCCATCTGCCTAAGAGTGGCGCCTGTTCCTGGTGGATAATGTCTTACCTAGTGGCATAGAATCAGGAGTGTGTAGGGATATCTTCTCCCTGGTCTTTGTACTATGTCCTCAGGGGCATTCACTAAAATATTAATGAAAAACAGAGGTGACTAAAGGTGTATTACCAATACGAAATATAAAAGTGGACTTTCCAGTATTCTTTCTAGGTCATATGCTCTTCACTGTTTTATTAGTTCTAATAATTCATTAAAATCCAGGGGAATTTTACAGGGCACAGAACAAACCAATAAAGTCTCACTTAAAATTCTGTGGCTTCTTGTGGAGTTAGAAGGCCAATGTTAATTTAAATGTGCGGACTCTTTCAAAAGTCCTTTCCTTTGTTGAGTGTCATGGGCTCTCCATGAAGTCTTATTAATACTCCAAAGCTATTCTGGAAGGGCAGAAAGTAAAAGAAGCTACTTCAACACAAGCTGGTTCTTTAAAGTAAATGATCTTTCAGGGAGCTTTCTGTTGGATGCCTCAAGCTGCCTTCAGTATTTTAAAACAATGTGGGGTTTTTTGTTTGTTTGTTTTGTTTTGTTTTTTACTTGTAACTCCCTGGAATAATCTTCATTGTTCTCCCCTTCAGTCAGAGAGGAGTGAGCGTGTTGGATAAATGACTGATAACACGTATCAGTGACAGAAATGTGGGTTATTAGCACCCAGGGCTGGAGTTGCCATATAGTGACTCACATCCTTGAATAGATACAGTGTGAGACTCTTAAAAATAAATTATCTATGACAGTCGATCAGGACAAATTCTGCCATGTGGCATGTCTCTTCACTTGGTATACCTCAGAAATGAACAAAATCGACCCTTACATTACAGCTCATTTGAAGGCTTTCTCTTTATCTCTTTAGCTCGTAGCCTTTGTTTTGGTACTAGAATTTAAATGATTTCCATCATGTTCCATGTTCACTGATATCTCTGGGATTAGGTCATTTCATCAGAGTAACAGCCCCAGACATGTTCCTGCCATGCAGCTCCCCTTCTATTTTTATCATGGAGCAAGCAGTTCACTTGTTAGCCTCCCTAATTCTCATATGAGCTGAAGGATAAAAATAATACATTGAGGGGATATTAATGTGAGAAATTCTCTCCTTTCGTAAGAGATAACATTTCATGGTCCATTTGCTCTTTTGATTTTTCTTGCCACTTCCTAATTTCAGGGTCACTGTTACTTGTAAAAAAATCTGAGTCCTCAGACTGTATTTACCATGCAGGCTGCAAATGTATTTATTTTTCTGCCTTACATATTTTCTTTGCTTTTTACTTATTTATCTATTTTGGAGTTGCTTTATCATCTTATAGTATTGAGTTTGGATTCATTGCATATATTTTGGTATATGAAAGCAAGTTATAAAGGAATGTCATAACATAGTACAAAAAGTGATGACAGAGAGAACAATTATGTCAAGGCCTGAAGTGATGATCAAATCAAAGAAAAAAATGAAGAAAGACTGGTGTAATAGTAAGTGTTATAACTAAGACCTTAACATGAGATGATTCTTTTTGTAGTTCATGTCTAAAATCAATTTTAAAAAACAAATATAAATTCTGATGTTTAAGGCAAGGTGTGGAAGGCAAGGACTCTAAGGAGGACAGTGAATGTAATTACTGTAGTAACAAATGACATACTGAATTAAGTATGAGTACTGAATCAAGTATCTTGTCCCTTTGAATTTCCACCACAGCATTAGGGACTCTTGGTGAAATATATTCTTGGAGAGACAGGCTATTCTATTTAAAGTCAGAAAATTCTACTCCATGAACAAGGACATCCCATTCCCCCAAAATAATGTTCACTGTTGTATTTCAGAAACTTAGGAATATTATCCTGTTTTGAAAATATTTTTACTCTCTCTTGGCTATATAGATATTATTTGGACACATGTGGACTGGCTGTAAGTCGAGGGCCCATGATGGACTCTGTAATCAGAGATTTTCCCTTATCTGCCTAACCAGAGTCTTAAAGTGGCATTTTTCTAACATAGAAAGACACTCTGTCAACTCTATTACTTTCATCATTAACTTTTTGTCATCAAACAAATCCTATAGTTAACCAACAATACATAGTCTGTAAAACACAGCCTGATAGGTTGTTTATAACCGTATTAGTGTTTGTGTTGTGTGTGTGTGTGTGTGTGTGTAAAAATAGATGTAAAAAACCTGAACAAAATAATATCAAGCAAACAGCAGCAGCATCTAAAGAAGCTATTACATCACATATATAAATGAGTTGATCCCAGGAATGACAAGAGGGGTTTCACATTAGAGAAATTATAAATGTAATTTACCACATTAATGAATTACAGAAGAGAGGCCATATACCAATCCGATGAGAGCAGAAAAATCATTTGATAAAATACAAAAGCTATTCAGGTTAAAAATACCTTAACAATCTAGGAATAGAAGAAAATATTCTCAACCTAATAAATATTATTTACAAATACCTAGAGAAAACTTAATTCTTAATGGAAAAATATTAGAAGGACTCCCTTTAAAATTAAGACCAAAATAAGGATGCTCACTATCACCACATACACACGTTTATTGAAGGCCAATCATTTCTATAAGAAGAAAAAAATTAAGGAATAAGACACTCATTATTTAAAGATTAATGATTTACATTATTTATTAGAATAAACAAGAGAATAAAGCAAAATGGATATATGTAAGATAAAGATACAAACATTAATTGCATTTTTAAAATACCAGCTAAACGTTGTTATTTTAAAAACTACATGACATTTAAAATAGCAATGAAAACATATAAGATCCTTGGAAATCTAATCAAAATTGTGCAGAACATGTTTGAAGAAATTATAAAACTTTATGAAAAGACATTAAAGAAGATGTAAGTTGTGAAATTTATCAGGCATACAAGTAAAAAGTTCCAATATCAGAAGATTTTAATTCTTCCTAATCTGATCTATGGATTCAATGCATTCCAGTGTAAACAAAAAAACAGAAACAAAACCAACCTCAATAGGATTTTTAGAGACACTAAAAAGTTGTTTCTAAAATGTATATCAAAGAACAAAAAACCAAGAAGAGACAGTAGGGCAGGGGGGATTTGCCCCACCCCACATCAATACTTATTATAAAGCTTTACTAATTATGACATGTGGTATTGGTGTAGCTTCTGTTACAAACAGAAGAGAAAGCCTAGAGAAGACACACACACACACTTATTAAATACTTGATATATTATAGTGATACTATTTGATAAGGTTGCTGAGACAGTTATCTATGTGGAAAAGAATAAAATCGTGTCCCTACCTCATACCATATACAAGATCATGTATATACAAGATTCAGATGGATTAAAGGCTTATATGTGAAAGGAAGAACTGTAAAGTACTTCAAAGAAAATATAGGAGAATATCTGTTTGACTTTGGAATAAGGGAAAAACTTCTTAAACCAAAAAGCACTAACATCAAAGAAAAGATTGATGTTTGCCTATATTAAAATTAAGAACTTTGGGGCGCCTGGGTGGCTCAGCTGGTTAAGCATCAGACTCATCATTTCAGCTCAGGTCATGATCTCATGAATCATGAAATGGAGCCCCTCCTCTGGTTCCACACTCAGCACAGAGTCTGCCTAAGATTCTCTCCCTCTGCTCCCCGCCCCCCCGCACTCACTCAAATGCTCTCTCTCTCAAATAAATCTTTAAAAAATTAAATTAAGAACTTCTTTCAAATAATATGATAAAAAAGTAAAAAGACTAACCCCCCAAAAGAAAATATTTGCAATGAATATAAGCAATATATAAAAAGATCTATACATTAAAAAAAAAAGGAAAAAGAAAAACAATTAAATAGAAAAATAGGTAAATGACAGGTATTTCCCAGAGGAAAACTGAATGACCAACAAACATTTGCCCAACCTCATTAGTAACCCAGAAAAATGCAAACTAAGACCACAATGAAGTGCGATTTTTCCCTCTACTAAATTTGCAAAAAGTAAGAAGTCTGAAATACCAAGTATTAGCAGGAATATGGATAAACATATATTTTGTACACTGCTGGTGGGAATGCAAATTAGTCAACACCCTTTGCAAAACGATTTGGCATTATCTTGTAAAAATAGATGTTTCCATTGGCCTGCCGTCCAGCAATTGCCCTCCTAGGTACGTGTCCCCGAGAAGCTTGAATGTGTGCATCATGACAGAAGTAAGAGTGATCATGGCGGCACTGTCTATAAAAGAACAGACTGGAAACTTCTTAGTGCCTCTCTTCAGGAGAAGAGAATTAGGTGATATTCACACAATGGAATATTATGCAACAAGATGGATGAATCTTAAAAACATAGTAGTGAGTGAAAAAACAAGTTCTAGAAGACTATATATTATAAATTCATAAATTCATTTCTATAAAACAAACAAAAAACCCACACATCAAACTAAACAATATATAGTTTAGAGGGATGTATTTATGGTTATGTGGTAAAACTTCTACATACAAAGCAAGGGAATGATAAATGCAAAATTCACGCCCGTGTTTATCTCTGTTAAGATAGACAATGGGCTGTGACAGCAGAGAAGAATATTGATAAAAGCAGTGATTCTGGAAAATTTCTGGTCTTTGGAGAGGAGGAAAGTTTAGAGGAGTTTATTTTATTACTATGTTTCCATGTGCCAAATATTACAACTGTAACATTTAGAGGACACACTTTATAGCAAGAAAAAAAAGACATATAGAAAAATAACATTCAGATACTCCTGATTATATTGTTTGAATTTTAAAAATGAAGAAAGACATTATTTTGCAATAAAAAGATATAACAAGACTAGAAGAGCCTTAAATGTAATTACTAAAAGAAAAAAGCCAATCTGAAAAGGTTGCATATTGTATGAATCCAAATATATGACATTCCAGAAAAGGCAAAACTATGGGGCCAGTAAAAAGTTCAGTGGTTGCCAGGGGCTAGAGGGGAGGGAAGGAAGAATAGGCAGGGAACAGAGGCTTTTTAGGGTAGGGAAACTATTCTGTAACTATATATAGTTATGCTATATATAAAAATATATATTATGGGCTTATAATATTATAATATTATATGGGCTATGATATTATAAGCTATATTATATATATAGCTATATTATGAGTTATAATCTTATAAGCCCATAATATATATAAAATATATGTATTTTTGAAACTATATATATATATATATTTGAAACTATAATGGTAGATACATGTCATTGCACATTTGTCTAAACCCATAGACTGTAAAACACTAAGAGTGAACCCTAATGTAAACTATGGACTCTGGGTCATAATAGTGTGTCTGTGCAGGTTCCTCAGTTGTAACGAATGTACCACTCAGGTGAGGCATGTTGATAAAGGGGAGGCTGTGAGCCTGTTAGGGCAGAGGGTTTATGGGAACCCTCTGTACTTCCCACTCAATTTTGCTGGGAACCTCAAACTCCTCTGAACCATAAAGTTTATTTATTTATTTATTTATTTATTTATTTATTTATTTATTTATTATGTTATGTTAATCACCATACATTACATCATTAGTTTTTGATGTAGTGTTCCATGATTCATTGTTTGCATATAACACCCAGTGCCCCATGCAGAACGTGCCCTCCTTAATACCCATCACCAGGCTAACCCATCCTCCCACCCCCCTCTCCTCCAGAACCCTCAGTTTGTTTCTCAGAGTCCGTAGTCTCTCATGGTTCGTCTCCCCCTCCAATTACCCCCCTTCAGTTTTCCCTTCCTTCCCCTAATGTCCTCCATGCTATTCCTTATGTTCCACAAATAAGTGAAACCATATGATAATTGACTTTCTCTGCTTGACTCATTGCACTTAGCATAATCCCCTCCAGTTCCATCCATGTCAGTGCAAATGGTGGGTATTCATCCTTTCTGATGGCTGAGTAATATTCCCTTGTATATATGAGCCACATCTTCTTTATCCATTCGTCTGTTGAAGGGCATCTCGGCTCCTTCCATTAAAAAGAAAAAAAAAAATGAAGAAAGATCCCTGAAGGAAAAAGAGGGAGAAAAGATCAAGTGGTCCTTAGACATCTCACAGCAGAACTCACTATCAGAGACAGTGCAGCAATAACTACATAGTTCTTCAAGAAAGAAAAGTTTCCCATCCAAGTCTGGCCCAGTCATATTGCCACTCAAGTTCAAAGACAAAAGGAATTCTCAAATATGAGAGAAGTCTAGAAACAGCACTCATGAGTAGGGAAAAAAAATCTGGATGCTCAAATCCAGCCAATGAGATGGAGTAAAGAATTCAGATATGGGGATGGGGGATGGGGCACCTGACTGGCTCAGTCAGAAGAGCATGCCACTCTTGATCTCAGGGTCGTGAGTTCGAGCCCCACATGGGGTGTAGAGATTACCTAAATAAATAAAACTTTAAAAAAATAAAGAATTCAGGTATCGGGAAGTCATTGTAAAGAGCGCGGAATCCATTTAATATGGAATTAAGAATAATAATAATGGGAAGACTATGGTCATGAAACAGAAAATTACTGTTATAAGCTCTGACCACCCTCCGCACCACCCTCAACAACCAACTGAAAATGAAAAAACACAACAGACAGCAGGTGTGATGGGAGAGGGTAGCAGCACTGATGGGCCCCCTATTTCCTAGCAGGGCGCTGTCAGCAATGAATTAGCTACACACACATACACACCAACGTCTTAGTGGTCTTCATAATGCAACTTTTAACTTAAAAGGATTTTAAAGAAATCAATGCCTAGAGTAGTGAAGAAAGATTTTTTTTGTAAAAATTAACAATTCTTTCTGTTTTACCTCATAATTCTTTTTATTCTGATGAGTCAAGGAAAATGAATCACTTTTCATTTCCAAAACTCCATGTATAGCCTTATCCCATTTTTATCAACCAATTTCTTTTCCTCTCTCTTCTTATACATTTTCTGTGATTTCTTCTGTCTCTGTAGATGTTTACACAGGAACACTGGTTATTTGTGGTGTTGGTATTCGAAGGGATCTGTTGCTTTCTTTTTTTTTTTTTTTTTTTTTTAAAGATTTTATTTATTTATTTGACAGAGAAAGACACAGCGAGAGAGGGAACACAAACGGGGAGTGGGAGAGGGAGAAGCAGACCCCCCGCCGAGCAGGGAGCCCGATGCGGGACTCGATCCAGGGACTCCAGGATCATGACCTGAGCTGAAGGCAGTCGCCCAACCAACTGAGCCACCCAGGCGCCCTGTTGCTTTCTTTTTTATACTTTTCTGTGTTGCTTGAATTATTTATGGTATAGGTTTCATTTTTTAATATGACACTGAAGTAATTACTTGATTATAATTTGTTTTTGCTAGGGTGCCTGAGTGGCTCAGTCGTTAAGCATCTGCCTTCGGCTCAGGTCATGATCCCAGGGTCCTGGGATCGAGCCCCACATCGGGCCGCCTGCTCGGCAGGAAGCCTGCTTCTCCCTCTCCCACTCCCCCTGCTTGCGTTCCCTCTCTCTGTGTGTCTCTCTCTGTCAAATAAATAAATAAAATCTTAAAAATAATAATAATAATTTGTTTTTGCTAAATGGAACAGTGAGACATTTGAGGATTTTTCACTACAGTGGAATAATTTAGGGTTGTAGTAATATGTAAAATTGCAGTATCCTTGAAAGAAAGAACTGTGTCTGCATTACATTTATATCCCTCTTAACACCATGCACAGAGCAAATATTCAATAAATGTTTCTTAAATACAATGTTACATTTTTCTCTATTTTTCCTTTAGATCTGAGAATAGCCAGAGAGAAAACACCCCAAGAAATCATCATGTAAACACTCTTCTGAGGAGATGCTCTTTGAACGTCATTTGCTGTGTCTCCTCAAAGCATGGCTTCAATTTGTCCACAGGTAAATACTACACCCTGAATAGTCACCTTTTAGATCTACATGCAAACAATTATTTTATTTATTTGTTCATTAATTGATTCAGCAAATATTCACTGAGAACCTACTATGTATAAGTACCCTCCTGTGTTATGCATATAACAATGAGTCAAAGGATGGCTTTACCCTCAGAGAGCTTACATTTTCGTAAGAGGAGATGGACAAGAAGTAAATCGACAAATGCATAACCTCTCCTATGGTGATAATGCTATGAAAAAATAAAGAGGAGAAAAATGACAAGGTAGGGGATATAGGGTGGTCCCAGAAGGCCTCTCTGATAAGGTGACATTTGGCCAGAGACATGAGTGACCTAGAGGAGTAAGGCATGCAGATGTCTTGATGAGGATCCTTCCAGACAAAGATTGGTCAAATGCAGAGTATAAGGCTTGATCACAGGTGCTGGCCTGAGCAACAGAATGAATGGAGGTACTGATCAGTGAGATAAAGACAGGTTTGGCTAGACGGGTGGGACAGGGGTGTATGGGGAGGGAAGAGTTTGGTTTTAGATGTATTTAGTTTGAGATGCCCTTTGGCCATCCAAATGGAAGGGGTGAGTAAACGATTGGGTAGATGAGGCTGGAAGCCAAAGTACATGTTGAGTCATATGGGACTGAAGGTCAAAGCATATGTATAATTAAATTAAAAATACGTACAAAGTTGAATATGAGTCACCTTCATGCAACATAGATTAAAATAATAGCAAATGTTGCTCCCTAACAAATCACCCGCTGATTTTGAAATATCATACAAATTGCCAGAGCAGTTTTCTAAGAAATGGGCTCTTTCAATTTGTGTTCAGAGCTGTGCTGTGGTGGTTTTTCTGCCCATCATTTGAAACAGCAAAGCAGGGGCTTGTCAACAAGGCTCCATTGAATGGAGGTAAGATCCTTTGCCTCGCTGAATGCCGTGCTTGATGATCTGGTTTTGTACAGTGTCCTGGTGCACTCACCGGTTTCCAGGCAGAAAGGCTGTTCAGGGTGAAGAACCACTGCATCATGGGAGCCAGGCTTTGACAAGCAGGTTGCCTCCCGCAGTGGACTTTCAATGGAGCGAGCACACCAACAAGGAAATTCTGCCAATTAGTGAATGATGGTGGGCTGCTGGGCAAGTCACACCAGGACCCAGGAGCCGTTTCACCTACACACCTGAACGTTCTATTCTCTCTTCCCTTTGCCTCATATTCCTCAAATGCCAGTGTTTCATGTTGAACTTAGTTTCTAGAAGCGCCCCCCCCAACCCCACCCCAAGCCCCAGCAAGACCTTCCCCCTTCTCTCTTCCTTCAGTTTAGCTCACACTGAGGTTGGGGGATCAATGAATCTCAGTTAGGCTCAGCATTGTAGAACCTGGCTCAAATCTGCTTCTAACAGCCGCTCAAACTTGTGATCTTGTGGATGCCCAAGCAACATGGCACACTGAAATCAGAGTATGGGATATTCTAACTCTTCCTAATTAGAAAATGAGCATCATTTGCACATGTCTCATAAAGATCCAGGGATATATGTCTCACAAAATTGTCATCACAATCCAGGATGTGTAAGTAGAGGAGATAAATGATAAGTAGACATTACTCATTTGGAATCGAGAAGCTATACCTCTGTCCCACATGCAGAATTTGTAAGTAAAACCCAAGTGTAAACTGAGGTATGAAAATCTCAAAGTCAACTCAAATTCGGTCCCCTCTCCCCATTCCATGGCCAGTGGCAGTCCCAAGTCTTCCCCCAGGATTTCATGAAATCTTCGATTCCTCCTGGTTCCCTTTAGCTCTTATAACCTGCACCTTCTGGTGCTGTCTCTCTTTCCCCTCATATCCACTCATACTCCCCAACTGACACTTTTCTCTGGTTTTCACCAAAAAGGACTCACTCCCACAAAGCTTCCAGTGGGTTTGGTAGCTTTCCTAGAGAGTTCAAAGGGAGCAGGGTAGGGGGACGGGGGGGGATGGTGCACTACACGCTTTTGGTCATCTTACCAGCTTTATCTCTCCTCTCTTTCCCTCCTTCACCTCGAAGGCCATACTCAGTCTTTACTGTGGTCATAGCAAGGTCGGGCTCTCACAGAAAGTGTGGCCTCTCCAGACTGTCAGTACCTCCACTTAACACAACATAGAACATGTTTACCTTGTACTTTCTTTGAGTCACAGTGAACTCTCCAATACCCACGGTTCACCAGGATTTTGTGCTCATGGGTATTACCATCATCACATGCAAATAGGGCCCAAGGGAGCACAGACACACATATTACACAAATATGTGTTCTCTTGTCTTCCTAGACCTTACTAAGCACAAGTTCAAAGACGTTAAGTGATTAAGAGTTTCAAGACAGCTTTAGCAGCACACCAACTAAGTATGTGAACCCCTTCTGAGTGAGGTGTCCTCTGCGATTTCACAAATTGCAGGCCCATGAAGCAGACTCTGGAAGGGGATCTTCCCGTCTGAGCCAAGCCTTTGAATTTCTGCAGCCCTGGCTGAGATCTAACAGAACCCTATGGGACACCAAACTGGAAATACTCAACCACGCCCCTCCCAAGTGTCTGACCCACAGGGACTCTGAGAGATAATAAATATTTATTATGGAGGAACAAATAACTGATATATAAGTCTCAGTAAGATGCAAACTCATAGATTCTAATTTGGGGTCAGGCCCTAGCGCTGAAGTATGCAATTTTAACCATAATCCCAACCATCGGGAAAGAGCAAATCAAAACCACAATGAGATACCACTTCACACCTACTTGGCTGGCAGTATTGAAAAAGACACTAATAACAAGTGTTGGCAAGAATGTGGAGGAATCAGAATCTTCACAGACTGCTGGTGGGAAGGTAAAATGGTGCAGCCACTTTGGAAACACTCTGGAAGTCCATCAAAGGGTTACATGTAGAGTTATGTGAGAGGAGCCAGCAAGTCCCTTCCTAGATATGTACCCAAGAGAATTGAAAGTAATGTCCACAAAAAATCTTGTACATAAATGTTCACAGCAGCATTATTATTCATAAAAGGCTCCAAGTGAAAACAACCCAAATGTCTATCAACTGATGAATGGATAAAAGATTCGATAGATCTAAACAATGGAATATTATTTGGCAATTAGAAGAAATGCAGGGGCGCCTGGCTGGCTCAGTTGGTAGACTCTTGATCACAGGGTTGTGAGTTCGAGCCCCATCCTCAGCATAGAGTTTACTTGAAAAAAAAAAAAAGAAAGAAAGAAATGCATTACTGATATATGCAGCAACATAGATCAACCTTGAAAACAATGCACTAAGTGAAAGAACTTGGTCACAAAAGACCACATATTTTATGACTCTGGTTATATAAAATGTCCCAAATAAGCAAAATCATACAGACAGAAAGTAGATTAGTAGTAGTTGTTGCTTGGAGTTGAGGAGATTGGAGAGTGATCCTAGTGGGTAGGGGGTTTCTATTAGGAATGATGAAAATGTTGCAGAATTGATTGTATGCTGGTGTGTAACTCTGAAGATGCTAAGAATTACTGAGTTGTGCTCCTTAAAGAGCTAAAACGAGGGGCTCCTGGGTGGCTCAGTCCTTAAGTGTCGCCTTCAGCTCAGGTCATGATCCCAGGATCCTGGGATCGAGCCCCACCTTGGCCTCCCTGCTCAGCGGGGAGTCTGCTTCTCCCTCTCCCACTCCCCCTGCATGTGTTCCCTCTCTTGCTGTCTCTCTGTCATAATAAATAGATAAAATCTTAAAAAAAAAAAGAGCTAAAACGCATGGTATGCGGATTACATCTCAATAAATCTGTTATCTAAGATAATAATCCCCAGATAATTCTAATGTCATCAGTCCAATTTTTACCCTTGAGAAGTGCCACTTTTAAAGGTGATATCATTTAAAACAAAAAAGCTTACCTGTAAGGGTAATTTTCTCATGTTTACCGCTCACACCTTTCTGAAACATGAGACAAGTGAGGAAAAACTTGGGATATGACAGATCTTTACCTTCGGTCTGAAATGGCTTTTAAAACATCCGGCTTTCTTGGTGGAGAAGAAAAATAAGGATAGCAGCAGTAAGGATTGAAATGAACTCTTGAGAAGAGAACAAGGGTGTCAGAAACAGAAAAGCATCAATAGCTCCTCTTCAGAGGCTGTAAAGAGGAACTTTAATTTCTCCATGAAGTGGCTTTTTTACTTGTTCTTAAGAGGCCCTGTCCAGGCCTGGCCTCCGAGAGTGTCATTCATCTTGCTTTCTCTCTGAGGTTAGCTCGAATCTCTTCTTGTAGCTGGGACAGGATGACAAAAACCAGGATGTACCTTGTAATTTCCGTGAAAGCAGTTTTTATTCTGATTTCGTGTCTTTGATGCATAGCATTGTGCCTTTTCTCTGCAGAGCTTGCAGACACAGTAATTATTTAATTGTGCCTGCTCTATTTGTCACAGGCAGGGTTTGAGCCCTGTGGGAGCTGAACTTGAACCCGCACAGAGAGAAAAGCAAGAGGCTCTCTGCTCCCAAGATCTTCCCTCTTGATGGATGCATAATCCTCGCTTTCTCTTACAAAATGGGGAAGATCAAGCCATTGCTCCATTTCCACTCTCTCTTCCTTAACCATAAGAGCTGAACTGTTGGGCGCCTGGGTGGCTCAGTTGGTTAAGCGACTGCCTTCGGCTCAGGTCATGATCCTGGAGTCCCGGGATCGAGTCCCACATCAGGCTCCCTGCCGAGCAGGGAGCCCGATGTCTCCCTTCTTCCTCTCTCCCTTTCCCTCTTCAAAAAAAAAAAAAAAAAAAAATAAAAAAAAAAAAAAAAAAAAAAAAAAAAAAAAAAAGAGCTGAACTGTTAAAAAAAAAAAAGTACCATCTTTTAAAAAACATCTGACTTCTAAAAAAGATTTTTGACTTCTATACAATGTATAGAAACACTTGAATATATGTCTGTGTGTGCATATATATATATTTCTCATATAACTCATAAATTTAGAATGGGATAATTTGTTGGAACTTCAAAGATTCCTTTTTAAGCATCTAAGGTGACCCTGAGCACCAACTAGGGAGGGACCGGGCAATATTTATGTTAGCACTAAGCCAGACTGTGGCATATTGCCTGGAACATGGCTTATGCTCAATAAGTGCTGGAGTTTACAGAATTACCTTGGGAGTTCCCTATTTCTCCTTTGGCACCTCTCTCTTTGCTCCCATCTGTCCCAAATCACTCTTCTCCAAATGACTTTGAGGATTGCTTTGTGTGGCCTTGTCTATCACCTAACCCCTCCACGTCCAGATGCTTTAGAACATTTCACTGAGCACTGTGAGTTGCCATGAGTTGCAAGGTAGCCAGATCATTTTTTAGGAATGGATAGAATTTACTGATTTTTCAAACTGCCCTGCTGGACGAGGGGACAGATCCATCATCCCCAGGGAGTTCTGTTAGGTCACTTCCATTGAGCTGCCGTGCCATTAATTTGGGGAAAATTCTTGGGTCCTTCCCTATTCTGCTTCAGGAAGCTGCCTCCGGGGCCTGTGTAAGAGTCTAGCGGACAGAGAAGGGGAGTAATAGCAAAACCACAGAAAGTAAAGAGCCCCAGGAATCAGCACGAACATCCCAAGAACATGCCATGTTAATTGGTTGGGTCTGCTGATGGAGCCAAGAGCAATGCAGGGGGCTGTGGGATTCCATGGAGCCCAACCTTACAGACTCCCCATCAATCCATGAACATCAGGGGCCTATAAGCCTGCAGGAGAAACTTTCTACTTAAAGAACTTTTGTTCCCCATGGGGAGGAGTTCCACAAATGGGTTTGTTCTAGTTGAGAAATACACAACATGCAATGAAGAGCCGAGCACTCTGTGGTCGGGGGCTGAGACTGGATCTGTCAGCTGCCACCTCTTCTCTCTGCCTCGGTTTATAAATGTGACCCTCATGAGTCCTATTCAGTTGGGAGAGGCCTGGGGAGTGGCTGATTTCCTGGGGGGCCCTTAAATCTCTAGCAATGGAAAAAAAGCCCCACCACTTCCTTAGAAGGATAATCACGTGGATGGCATTGGAATTTTAAAGCCTTTTCCTCTCTCTCTCTCTCTTAATTCAGGAAAACGCACTGTAGTTTTGCCACTGAATTCTAGAGGTATTTACCTATTTGAATGAACAGGAAGAAATCAGCAGAGTTCATAATAGACAAGATCACTTTGGTTTTAAGAACACATCAAAGCAAGCGAAAACAGCAAAAAAGCATGTTTTTATCACCATAAGAGGACAGGTTCTGAGAGGCAAAAGATAGTCTAGTCTTTGCACAATTTCCACATCATGCTTTGCACTGCATGAGACTGGCTTCAGTGTGTCCTTGTTTCTCTTCTCAGGAGCCCTTCATCTCTGGTCTTTCACCGAGACACTGGAAGAATTTACCTGATCCTGACTGAGGGAGCAAATAGAGCTGGGTCATTTAAGACAACAAGCTGAGCCCTGAGGGACCAAACTGCTTGACCAACCAAGTCTTTAACCTGATGATGATGATGATAATACTCTACTATTAGCTTCACTTTTCCAGTTCAGCTCTACTAAATTCCATTCCATCCATTCTTTGGAGCACATTGTAAAGAACTGGGCTTTGAAGTCAGTATTTTGGGTTTACATCCCCATTGGGCCTCTTCCGAGCTGTGGGACCACTGACCACTTACCTAACTTTTCCAAGATTCAAATGGCCTCACCTAGAAAAAAGCTATACAAATATTGTGGTGATGACTCCAGTAAAATAAACTAGAAGCTGGTACTATGGACTGAATTGTGTCCCCCTAAAAGCCATAGGTTGATGTCACAACCCCCGTAACCTCTGAATGTAATCATGTTGGGAGATAAGGTCTTTAAAGGGATGACTAAGTTAACCGAGGCCCCTTAGGGCAGGGCTTCAATCCAATCTGACGGAGCATCCTTATAAGAAGAGGAAGAGACACCAAGGATGTGCGCACACACGAAAGCTCTCCGTAAGTCAGGGAGAGAGGCCTCAGGAGAAATCAAACTGTGAGAAGATAAATCTCTGTTGTTTAAGCCACCCAGCCTGGGCTAGTTTATGACGGCCGCCCTAGAAAATTAATACAACTTGCTACAGCAATGTACCACAGTCCCTTTTAAATAAATAATAGCAATTATTACCATTCACCAAACATTCATTGAACACCATGGTTGGGTAAGGGGGAAGGAATGATAAACACAGCCGCAGACTCTTTCTAAAGAAGCTCCTGGTCTGTAGGGAGACAAATATATTAGCAATTAATACATTATAGTGTGATTAATACAGTAATGAAAGAATATTCTTGTTCTACGATTTTCCTCCTTTTCTACACAAATCTACTGTTATCCTTAATTTTATCAGAACATCCTACTGGTCTTAATTATTCTTTTCTTGTCTATTCTTTTCCTGTTCCACTCTACCTGGGCCCAGTACTCATCTCTTTACCTTCATTATTCAGATCTTGTTGTTGTTGTTATTGTTACTGTTGTTGTCATCATCATAATTTTTAGATTCATCACTGTCATCCGGCCAGATAATTCTAATTGTTCTGAATAGCATCTGAGCCCATCTATGGATATGGCTAAGCAATGGCCTTCTTGGCCCCTCAGTTGCATCAGGTTTCCATGACAACACAAGTTTCCATCAACAGTTTTAACTTCTGTAGCTCTGAATGCCAAGGTGTGTTTCACCTCACTTTCTCCATTACTCTACTTCAATGCCATATTTTACTGTGGGTTGCTCTGTAATTTTCTCTGTGTGGTTCCAAACGAAAGGTGTTTTGAATATGCAGGTGACATTCTTTTTAAACATTAAATTAATTTTACCTGGTATGGGTCATTTCAATTCTTGACAACGACAGACAGGTATGCAGGAATCCGCGGCCCGAAATTACCCCCCTCTTGCCTTTTGCACACTCACAGGGTCACATTCACATCTGAGGATAATTGATGGGTGTGTCACAATGTTCATTAAAATTATGACCCATCTTGTCACTTGGGAAAGGTCTGTCATGTATCTGGGAACAAGCCTCTATTTTCAGCCCCGTATCCCTTGTCTATAAAAGAATTATTGTGGAATGAGAAGCCCAGAATGTCTCTCAGCTCAGAAACATTTTTTCCTCTCCCTCTTTCTAAACTGCAGTATCAATTTTTAATTATTTCTCATTCTGAAAAGCTGGGAATGATCTTAGTTCACTGGCTTCCCCAGCAAGTCCCACATGAATTCTGTAGCATTTTCTTTGGTGTTTTCACATGTACTTTGTCGAACTAGTACCTGAAGGTACCGTGCAAATTAAAAAATCAAAAGGGGAACTATATCAATTTTGGGGGTGAATAGAGGAACACAAGAGCTTAAAAAAGTAGCAAAGGCCTTGAAGCATGTCAAGAAAATGCAAGAGATCCCACTGGATTCCTTTTAGTAGCCACGCAGATTGGGGTGTGAAAAGCTAGACAGTAAAGGGGGCTGAAAAACTAAATCAAGGTTGACAAGAACAGGGGCTTGTCAGTGGGAAGTTCTCTTAGGCATAGCTTCTGCGTTCCATGGCTTTTTGTCTTAATTGAGGAATTATGCCATCTGGCCTATGGTGTCAATCACATGTGACCCTCCCCTCTCTTTTGTCCCCATTCTGAGTGTCTACTGTATTTCTCCATCTTGCCCTCCCTCCCTCTCTCCCTCTCTCTCTCTCTCTCTCTCTCTCTCCCCCACCATGCCACTCAAGCTCCTCATCCCCCACCATTGTATTCCTCCCATGGCCTCTAGCTTTCCCTGAGTCAGTCTCTGCTTTTCCTATATAATACCATTCGTTACATGAGATAATGCTTAAAGCACTTAAAATAGTACCTGGTACATAGTAAGTGCTCATAAAAGGTTACAGTTATTCATCCCTCCAGCCCAACATTCAAAAACATTTCTTTTATGATATTATCCACGTAATTGTGAATCTTGGGGATTCCCTACTCCAAGCCCAAACTCTTTGGCTGGGTATCTGAGGCTCACTCTTAATTGGCCTCATCATAAATTTTAAAGGTTTGGGGCACCTGCGTGGCTCAGTCAGTTAAGTGTCTGCCTTCAGCTCAGCTCATGATCCCAGGGTCCTGGGACCCAGCCCCACATCATAGCTCCCTGGTCAGTGGGGAGTCTGCTTCTCGCTTTCTCTCTGCCCCTCCCCCCCCACTTGTGCTCTCTCTTGTGCGCGCATGTGCGCGCTCTCTCTCTCAAAAAAATAATAAAATCCTTAAAAAAATATACAGGTTTTCTTTCAGTGCTGTAGCCTCTGACCCCATTAGGCTAACGTGTGGTTTCTGTTTAGGTGTTCATCATCCCTGCCCTGGCGCCGTTTATGGAATCCTTGCTAATCTGTATGCGTCATCCTTATTTCTCACACCTGTATAATGCAGTCGGTATTATCAGCCCCATTTTACAGATTAAGAAACTTAAAGTTAGAGGCATTAAGTAATTTATTTAAAATGACATGGCCAAGGGTCACCTGGGTGGCTCAGTCTCTTAAGCATCTGACTCTTGGTGTCAGCTCAGGTCTTGATCTCAGAGTAGTAAGTTCAAGCCCCTCATTGGGCTCCACACTTGGCATGGAGCCTACTTAAAAAAAAAATGACATTATCAGGACATGGCTCAGCCAGCCTTGGACCCAGATCCATGCAACCTCAAAGCCCATGATGGCCCACAGGACTCCATTCTCTTCTCCTCCTCGTTGTCTTCTGCTCATACCTCATACTGAAACACCCTGACTTCAACCTATACCCTCTTTGGACCTCCCCGACTTTTCTGGACTCGTCTCAGAGGCATCAGTCTTTCTCTCTGTTAACGCTCCAAAGCCATAGACTTAAGCTGTCTTCACTTCTTTTTTTTTTCTGTTGGCTGTTTGTTGTCCTTATCACCCCCTCAGTCTCTATGGTGGAAGCTGGGGTATCTCTTTTAATCATCAGAGCCGTCCGGATTAGCACTTTGGGTGGAGAAGTCTATAAGAGGGACATGGGCCAGTGACTAGTACTGGCAGCTCCGGGCTTTCCGCTGTATATTTTTTCCTGAAGACTTGGCAAGGAGGTTCCTGCTACATTTGGTGGCTCTGTCTGAGGAGAGAAACACTACAGCACTGAACCAAATCTTCTAAGACCTTACCCCTGGGCAGTCTGGCAGGAGTTGCCTGTCCCAGCTCAGTATGCTGCACATGGCCGGCTTCCCCGAATGAGAGAGCAGCACGTGACCAAAGAACCTGGAGGAAAGGGCTAAGGGATGCCAGCTTAGGCTCCTGCCGCTGTTACAGGGGATTCCTGTTGAGAGTGAAAGGCCCGATCTAGCACGCAGAAATATCCACTCTTGTGCGGATCTCGGTTGAGAATGGGACTGAGGCTTTAGAAATAACTATGAGCTGTGAGCTAAAAAGCAGACCACTCGGGCATGGGCTTTGTCTCCCACCTGCCCGAACAGAGCATCTCTAGAGTCTTACCTCTGTGTAAATGGCACTATATCTAGGTTGTGCCAAAAAACATAGCCTGTACGAGAGGACTTTCTACATGAAGTTGGAAACTGCTGCATCATGAGAACCAGAAAGCAAATGCAAACTTGTGACCTGAAGGTCATGCATGCGACTGAATGTCTTACAAAGATTTCAGCGGCAGATGAGGCTAAAGGGCTGACCTTCGCACCCAAGTGCCACCCAAGTGGGGCTGTCTAGTTTGGGGTTTGTTGAATTTGATCCCTCAGCATCCTACAGCAGGCTGGGAGAGACTTACTGCAAGCTACCAGCAACAAGGCTTGGTCTCTGCTTCCATCCTCAGGGGACAGAAGGAAATCCCCCCCCACTGGCTTTCCAACTAGGGGGTCAGGTGTGTCTTTTAAAAGAAGAGAGGAGGCCAAGAAGAGTAAACATGAAACCCTAGGTCGCGCCCCTTACCGAGTGCCCGTTTTGACTTGTGAAGATTAACTCTACTACCAGTTTAAACAGAATTCACCCACACAGGAAAAGAGAATTTGGATGGAACCACTTAAATAGTCAAAACATTCAGGAGTTGTTGTATGAATTTTAAAGGGAACTTGAATTGCTTCAGATCCTCCGAGTATTGCTTGGCTTTCTGTTGCTGTTCCCCCCGGCCCTTTGGAAGATAAAGCCAATGCTCTGGGTAAACGGCGTGTGTTCTAGTCTCTGAAAAGTTGGGTTTTATCTTTGTATCACATACCGCTGTGCATGAGAATAAGGAAATCTATCTTGCTGTTGTAGCTACAAATCAAGGAAAAGGTTTGACTGCGCACCTCATCAAGAAAGATATTTATTATACCTGCTGCTTCTAACCAGTTACCCTAGGTGCGTACCTAATCCTCTTGTAATTCTTTCTGTTCTTAGCTTTTAATTTTTTTCCTTTTGTGGACTTACACTGGATCCCTCGTGTTTTTGGAATGTTTCTTTGTGTGTTTATTTCTGAAGGATTTGTAAGTAGTGTGTGACGTAAAGTCAGAATACTAATGCTACTTATTCTTACTCACATAATTTTCGTTTGGGCTGAGTCTTTGTATTTTGCTCATTTTTTTTCTCTCAAATTCTCAGCTAAATCTGTTAATCTCTTTTGTGCGTGAATAGATTTCCAGTGGGAGATTTAGTGACCAACTTGAGAAGGACTAAAGCTTTTAATGTTTCAGTACCGTTTCATAGCTGTGAGTAGTCCTAGTGGATTTGCCAAAAATCCTAAGGAATTTCAAAGGTTGTATATTGCTCTTAGGACACTGACTTCAGGTGAAAATATACTTGACATTTTAATTCACTGTCTTCAAACTACACGATGAAGATTTCATTGTGACCCAATGATGATTGTGGATGGATAGTAACATAGTGCATTTGGGTGCTTAAATTGGACTCCTCATGACTTTTTACATCACTAGCATCATCTTTTAATTATTCTCCAAAACTCGTTCTTTCATTATGTATTCTTTACTAAAGAAGCACAGTAGGAAGTGATTTTTATTTTTATCAAAATCCATTCTTTTCTTCAACCAACTTTGCCAAGGGTCATTTTTTCTCCTTCTGTGCTTTTGGTTGCTCTTCACTTTAACTTTGAACACCACCCAACCGAAACGTAAGATTTTCCAGGTTGAGGACCCATAACTCAGGGCCAGTAGTACACATCTCCTAGTCAGGAGACAACTCAGCAAGAGATGAATGGTCCAGCAGAAGGACAATCACCACTGAACAAAGGAAAAGGGGGGACGAAAGAGTCACTATTACGGCAGCATTAGATATATTAAATGAGGCAAGCTGTCTTACAAGCATAGATCTTCCCTGGCATTTCTCTTTGATGATTTATGATATGGTTACATTGAGTGTCCTTGTGGCCTCATATGCAGCTGACGTTGCTTTGATTTTCTTTTTTTTTTCGAGCTTCATTTCATTCCACAGAGCACAATCAAAGAAAGCCAGAGAGGTTCCTGTTCAATGTGCTGTACTCCATTTAAGCTAGGTCCCTTCTGGTTCTAAGAGAACAGGGAATTTGGATTGGTAAATTTTATCCAGTAGAACAATGATAAACAACATGAGGCTATTCTCCCCTTTACTGGAATACTGCTCCTCGACCCCCAACATCATGGGGTATTTTCTCTTTCACGTGTTTTTTCCCAGAGTTGGACTAGGCATTGAAATAATTTTTGACTTCTTTATGTCTTCGACTGAGCCAGATATTTTCAAATGCATCATTGTATCATTTAAATTCCAATATCCCTAAGAGATAGATTTAACCACTATATCCATTACAGAAACTTGCACACATCACATACTTAGTAACTGGCAAGATCAGAATTTCAGCCAGAGCAGTCCGGATTAAAACTCAAAAGCCATATAATTTCCATTACGTGATGCTGAATTCTTGCTGAGTTTTCTTATATAACACACATCACTACTAAAAAGAAGAGAGCTTCTATGCCAATAACTCATCCTGGTCACTCTTCCTCTAAAAACTCAAACCCAAATTAGATTTTTTTTTTCTCCTTGGCCCTTAAACTCATTCTTTTCCCAACTGAAGGATTATAGCCAAGCATCAGGATAAAGGAGGTCATTTTAGGACAGAAAGGAAGGGACTGTGTTTATTTTAACTGATGTAGAAACATTTCATGTTCAATTACAAGTCACTAAGCCAAGGGGGAAAAAAAAAACAGTTATTGTTTTGATGGCCCTACAGTGACATTATGAAAGAAATCATCAAATCACTTGACTCACAAACAAAATGGCATCCTTTCACCAGATGGTTGCATATAATCATATAATATAATGCATATAATATAATGCATACAATCAGAATTCTGAGATTAGATTTTGCCCCACTTTGGAAGGAAATTATGGGCCTGAGTCACATTTGTTTTTAGTTTCTTTCTTCTTTCAACTTCAAAGATTCTTCTCATCAGTGGCTTAACATCTAACGTTTATGAGTTTCTTTTTCATTGAGCAAAAGAGAACATTTTGTTTATTGACTCAGTACTAAGCACTCCAATTAGTGTTATATTTAATAGTATAGCTGGATTTTTCTCATGACTTAGGTCGGATTCTTCTAGAAGCAGACCGGAGGTGAGCATTTGAGAAGAAGTAGTTTATTTGGGAGATGATCCCAGAAAACACCAGTAAGGAAGTGGAGAAGTGAGACAGGGAAGGAAAAAAAGCCAATAAAGCTGTGTTTATGAAGCCAGTTACTACAGTGAGCAACTGTAGCTGGTGCTACTTTATAAACCATTTGTGATCAGTCAACAGTAAGTCCAGAAGTTAAGGTACAACATTTATAGGCTTTTTTTTATAAGCTCTTTTAAAAAAATATTTTATTTATTTATTTTAGAGAGAGAGAGTGGGGGGAGGGGCAAAGGGAGAGGGAAAAAGAGAATCTTAAGCAGATTCTGCATTGATCGAGGAGCCCAATGTGGGGCCCCATCTCACGACACCGAGATCATGACCTGAGCTGAAACCAAGAGCCCTGACCAAGGCCCTAACCAACCAAACCACCCAGGCTCCCCCAATGTTTATAAACTCTTTTTTTTTAATTTTTTAATTTATTTATTTTTATTTATTTTTTTTTTTTAAAGATTTTATTTATTTATTTGACAAAGAGAGAGACACAGTGAAAGAGGGAACACAAGCAGGGGGAGTGGGAGAGGGAGAAGCAGGCTTCCCGCGGAGCAGGGAGCCCGATGTGGGGCTCGATCCCAGGACTCCGGGACCATGACCTGAGCCGAAGGCAGACGCTTAACGACTGAGCCACCCAGGTGCCCCGTTTATAAACTCTTATAGCGAGTTTACATTGCTATGATATACACATAGTTTTTATTGCATTTTATAAAAACATTGGTCAGAAACAAACAAAAAGCTGGTACCTCACAACTTATGGGTTGAGAAGCATTGGTATAGAGCAGATGCTGCAGAGTTAGTGCCCCAGGGCGAGTGAGCTGTGGTGTTTATACACCCAGGGAAGCCAGTCTTTTAATGATGCTCCTGGAAGTTTGATGACTCACTTTTCCCAGTCTGCTGTGTGTGTGGGCACAGGAGGCAAAGAAATGTGAGTGTTGGCTTTTGCAGGCTGAATAGGGCACCAACATCTGCTACTTTTTTTTTTTCTTTCTACTGAAAGCAATTAGTAATTATTCTAGACGTAATCACATGTCTCATGCATGGAAGTGAAATGGATCCGCAAGGTTAATATTTATTAGACCTCCCTGGTCTTGACATTTTCTTACCACTCTCTGGGAAGACTCACACATTATTGATACAGTTATGATATAACATCTTACTCCCTTCCCTACTACACATTTATTTATACCCTATTTCTAGGACTTTTTTGGGACTTTAAGGGCAAGCCCCCAGAGGTTTCTACTCCCAGTATAATGAAGGGAAGTCCTAAGAGAACAGTCCCACAGACTACAGACATGGGCAAAATGCAACAACAACAACAAAGGCTCTGGAAAATGGAAAGAGGTAGACCGACTTTGGAGAGGAGTTAAAACTTGGAAAAAGGCATGGGTGAATTTTCTGGTTTTACAGACTTAGCCTGTGGGCAGGCTGTGACTTGGTGCCGGGGAGCTAAGGTGAGACTGGTTTTAGTCTGAATATAACAAAGTCTGCCCACTAAAACAAAATAATTAACATTATTCAGAAAAACATTACCAAATCCAGACACTCCACAATATCACATCCATCGTGTTCAGGATATGACTCAAAATGATTCAACAACAAACTATCAAACCAAGGAAATGTCACCCATAAAAGGTAATTTACAGAGACAAACCACAAGATACTCCAGATGTTGGAAAGTCAGGAAAGACTTTAAGTGAGCTCTTATAATTATGTCCAATGAGGCAAAGGAAAATATTCTCATAATAAGTGAAAAGACAAAAATTCTCAGCATAGAAATAGAAAACATAAAAAGAACCCAATGAAAATACTAGAAATGAAATAATAGAGTATCTGAGATTTTTTTTAAATAATGGACTTAATTGGCAGAATGCAGAACTTGAACACATATAAATAGAAATTAACCAAAATTCCCATATTTGGTGAAAGACAAAATTCACACATTCAAGAAGTTCGACAATGTCTAGTCACATCATAGTACATGGATTTTTTTTAAAAGATTTTATTTATTTGAGAGAGAGAGAGAGAACGTACAAGATGGGAGAGGGACAGAGGGAGAAGCAGACTCCCCGCTGAGCAGGGAGCCTGATGTGGGGCCCCATCCCAGGACCCTGAGATCATGACGTGAGCCAAAGGCAACTGCTCAACTGACTGAGCCACCCAGGGGCCCCAGTAAATGGATTTTAAAAACACAAAGAGAAAATCTTGAAAATAGGCAGAGTAAAAATGACACACATGTGGAAGAACAGCAATTCTAATGAGCTCATACTACTCATCAGAAAATATAAGGACCAGAAGACAGTGGAATGACATCTTCAAAGTGCTGAAAGGAAACAAAATAAAACCACACAATACATGACAATCAAGAGTTCAATATCCTACAAAAAGTGATTTTTCAATAAGGAAGGTAAAATAAAAACACTTTCAGATTAAAGAATTCTAAGAAAGTTCATTGCTGACAGAACTTCAATACAAGAAATGCTAATAGAATTTCTTTAGTCTGAAGGGAAATGATATAAGAAGAAAACATTGGTCTTTGGGAAGGGATAAAGAGTATCAGATGGCTATGTCTTGGTAAACATAAATATTTTTTTAATTTAATTTTTAAAAAACAGGACTATTTAAAACAAAACATAATAACGTTATTTGTGTGGTGTTTTTTTTTAAAGATTTTATTTATTTATTTGAGAGAGAGCACAAAGGGAGAGTGAGAGGGAGAAGCAGACTCCCCGCCGAGCAGGGAGCCCGATGCGGGACTCATCCCAGGACCCTGAGATCACGACCTGAGCCGAAGGCTTCACCAACTGAGCCACTCAGGCGCCCCATTGTTTGTGGTTTTAAAATGTATTTAAGTATTATTTGTATAAGCACTGTGGCACGAAGTTTGCCAGAATTAAAAAAACCTATGTGATTTCAAGGTTTCTATGTTTTATGTGAGGTAGTTCAATACTAACTTTCTGTAGACTGTGAAACTTAGGGACATATACTATGCCTGGAAAAACCACCAAAAAAATGTAGAGTTACAATGTCAGTGAGTGAAAATGGATTTTTAAAATAATTCAAGTAATTCCATTTATTAATGCCATCAGGGTCCATCCATGTTGTTTCAATTGGCAGGATTCCCATCCATCTTTATCATGGATTCCTTCTTTCTCATAACTAGCTATTGGTTTCAAAAGGAAAGTATGTGTTAAAATTTCCTAAAAATGGAGAGCAATATCAAATGCCTTGGAAACTGAAGAATATTTGTTTATTAATAATTTGGGGGAGATCCTTCAGTAAATTCATTTAACTTTGTTTTATTTTAGATGTTTGTCCAGAATCTATGAAGTATACTTATTAAGCATGGTTTTTTGGCAAAGTATCCCCTAGAGCCGAATTGATTCAAACGTGGGACTAAAGGTATTTCTTCTTTGTTACCTACACATTTTTAGTTTTACTTGAGGGGAATAGAGTTGAATAAATAGCTAATATTTTGAGCTGATAAAGTGGTTTGGGGGAAAGCAGAGCTTTCCTGTCTTTACATTCTAGATTTAAAAGGTTCTAAATATAAGCCTTAACAATCCTCTTGGACATCAGCATGAACAAGATAAAGTGAGTGTCTTTATTTAGTAACTAAACCCCATCATTTGGGTTTGAGCAAGTGACTTTTTGATATACTATAGTTTATTTTTGGATTTTAAATTGGATATTAGATGGAAAGTAGAAACTGTGGGTGCGTGGCGCTATATATTTTTTACATGGTGGCATCATCAGGAAGCACTTCTTTAGGATGGGAGATATCCAAATGTGGACCTTGTTATGACCCATCAGCTGTCAAGGGCATGAGAAGAGGTGGTAGGAGTAAGATCTCAGTGACTCTGGAGGCGGGTTCAAATTCTCAAGTCAGATGATCGTTAATTCCAAGTTTGTTTGACTCTAATATGGGGGTTTTTCACTGATACGGTATGAGTATTTCCCCACTGCCTTTCATGTTCTCCTACCCAAACACCTCTGCTCTTCAGGTCTGGTGGCCTCCGTCCCAGGGACATTTGATCAGCTGTCCCTTACTCCTCCCTAGTCTTTTCTGTTCCTGCGTTGGCCCTGTGGTAGACCAGCAAATCCAGACATGATTAGCAGAAGCAGCAGGAAGCAAGGGATGTAAGCAGTAAGCAGTAAATAAAAGTGGCCTCTTTTACCTTTGAAATATATTGACTCGGGAAGGTGATGGCAGAAAGGCCCTAAAGGGAATACCAGGACCTTGGACCCACATGTCGGTAGTCAGTGAAATGGAAGGAATCTATCTCCTGCATGCTAGCAGTCTGTCTCCTGCAGGGTTTTCTTCCACACTTTGATCTTTCCCCCTTTTTACCAACACTTCTAGTTCTCACACTGCTTCCTGGTGTGAGTTTCATTCACAGACAAAACTTACGCCTACTATGTCCTAGTCCCTTGGAAGCCTTACATCTGGTGTTAGCTACCATGACAAAGAAATCCTAGCAAAGAGTGTGTATAGTTGATGTGTTAGGTCTTCCTCCAGTCAGTCTGCTCACGGGAGGGCAGGCTGTTGAAGGATTCATCTGGAAGCTCTCTCGTGAACCTTGATTACATCCGGGAAGCCATTGCCCATCCTGCCTACTTTTAGGTGTTTGTGTGGGGACTTTACAGCTCCTCTTCCCACCTCTGCTTCTTTTGTCCTCTCCCAAGTCTCATGACTACCCAGTACAGCAGCTAGAAGAGCAAGGGGAAGACGTGATGTGCCAACGGTGCCTTCTTCGGGGTGGGATTGAGAGCAGGTGCTGCGGCGGAGGCGACCCGTGAGCCACATGGGAATCCCGAGTCCTGCAAAGTCTGATGTTACAGCACACTGGTGTGGGTTTGCAAACTTGAGAATTTCCCGGGGGTGAAATCTGAAACGGGCCCCTTAGGAGGACAGGGAGAGACCCCCCAAAAAAGAGGCAGACCACTCTGGATTGGTAGGTGACAGTTTTAATAAGCAAGGGCACTTACATGTGAGGCTTGTCTTGGGCATTCAGATTTTTCAACAGACCCAGTAACCAGCATTCTTCTGGAGAGCAAATCTTGGCAGCTGAATTTCAGGCCGGTAAGTAATGTTGACTTCTCAGCTGTACCAAATGGAAACAACGTACCCTCCAATCCTCATCCGTGGTCCAGCTGAGAGCAGGTGAAGACCTCTGTCATTTTGTCTCTGTGTTCGAGAGGTAGCAAATGCCTCCAGTACAGGGCAGTGGCCCTTAGGGCTTTGCAAGGACTGACTCTCTGGTGTAAACAGGTTGGATCTTTCCCCCCTTCTGTACTGAGCTAAAAATAAAACAACCTGACTTCCTCCAAGCACCGGTGGCCAACTGCCTGCCGTCTATTAGTGGGAAAGACTAGGTAGCAATAATGACTAGTGCTTCCTGTGTTTTCGATCAAAATGGCCTGGATTTAGATTTTCAAGCTGAGTATTGTGCTTCCTTATGGAGAACTCTAAGCTCTCTCCTCTCCTCCCAGCTGTCTTCTGGGTATTTCAAGTGAAGAGAAGTGCCAGGAATGGATTTTGGGGGATGGCTGTCACTGTGACTTCAAGATGCATGGAATTTACTAAAGCCCTGTGGTCACGTGGCAGGGGGAAAGACAGGTGCTAAAGAAGCCCAGCAGAACTAGATTTCCCTTCCTCCTATGGGAAGTTAGAAGCCCTCCCCTTATCGTGGCTGAGGAGGAAGTCCGTGACTAACTGGGCTTTTTGGTATGGATTCTGTCTGTACTGGGTCAGTACATTCTTTGTCCGGGTGTTGCTAAGACATCAAAACCTACTGATGGCCTTTAATCTGATGACATTGCTGGCAGAGCCTGCGTGTGACATTCACCCAATTCACGCTTCATTCCGAATCTGGCTTCCATCTGTTGTTCCCCCTTCCCTCGGGTCTCCTCACCTGCTCTCTTCCCATTGGTCTGCTTACCAACCCTCAGGCATGTTGGAGATAGTCCTGCCTCCCAACATTTGCTCACACTACCACTCCCATCCAGACTGCCTCTTTCCTTCTCTTTGTTTCTCTCTCTTTCTCTGTATGTCCTCTGCTTCTCTCTATTCTATTCTTCATTTTGTTGTTGTTGTTTGTTTGTTTGTTTGTTTGTTAGGGTTCAGGTCAATCCTCTCTGTGCCAAGCCTTGCTTTCCCTGGCTCTCCTTAACTTTGTTTCCAGAATGAGGTCCACATTCTCATAGCTTTGGCATCCTGTGAAGGCATGTTAGTGTTGCAAATTCTCTGGCCCCACCCTAGCTCTACTGAATCAGTCTGCAGTTTAACAAGATCCCTAGATGACTCCTATGAACATTAATTTTGAGAGGCAGTGTTTTAAAGCACCTACCGCCTAGTTCATTTGTCACTTAGCAGCTGTCTTCCCAAATAGATCCTAAGCTCCTAAAGAGAGTGACCCTTGGTTCTCGTGTTCCCAGTGCCAAGCTCACAGTCTGATGGTTGGTGGTCATATAGTCACTCAATAAAGTGCAGCTAGGCACTGAGCTTGACTCCGGGGATATTAATACAATTGGATCACATTCTTTTAAATGTTTTCAGATGCATCTTCCTACCTGAATTCTATTGCCCCCGGGTCTCTACACCAATTAAAGCAGTGGGCTTTGGTGTTTTAGAAGAAAGAGGGGATTCCTCTTTGGTTGGAAAATTGAAATATTTTGAGTGCATTGCAAGATGATCAGTTAGATTTTCTAAATTTCTTTACATTCCCATTAGTACATGAGGCCTAGCTAGCTTAATCATGGAATCCTATTATAAGCTAAAGGGTAGAGAAAATTCCAGGTACCATGTAAGGCAAAGGAACTCTGCCAGTCCCTTCCAGTCTCAATGGATTATGGGAAGAAAAAATTGGAAGTAGAGAAACAGGTCCTGGAGCAGGAAGTTATTTTAGATAAATCAAGGGGAAATCTAAGAGCAAAGAGGCTTTTGTTTCACTTCCTATTTGTGACTACGGAAGCATGAAAGACCACAAGGCCACTTTGCCCTGCAGGATCAGAGACCAAATGCGGACCTACCACTCCTGGGCTAAGGAGGCTTTCACTAAGTAAGTGGAGATGTCTGGTATGGAGGAAACAGACCTTGAGGTACATGAGCAGTGGTGACTAAGAGGACATTCAGGGGCAGGACTGAGGTGTAAAAAAACAACTAGAGATTTAAGTAGTCAAGAGCTGATGTGTCAGTCCATGGTCATCAAAGACTAAGGGTCCTTTTTACCTTTCTGCTTTACCATCCATTGCTTCCTTCCATATGGTCCAAGATGGTTGCTCCAGCCCTCATCATCACGTCTACATTCCAGCCAGTGGGAAGAAAAATTGAGGAGGGGAATTGTGCAGCCCTAATGATATACTCAAATGAGGTAAATGAGCGGGTTTTATAAAAGGACTGCTGACAAGAGTGAGCAGAACTAGGAGGAAAGTAACTAGTTACCTGGGACTATCAACTAGGGGAGTTGTTACCACCAGTAGGCTTGAAGGGACAGGGAGAGGGAAGAGTACAGAGTCACGTATCAGATGTATGAATGTACAGAGAGCTGTAGCTGTCATGAAGGGCCATCATACAGGAGGCTTGGCTTTTGGTGAAGGAATACACCATGCCAACTTACAGCCTGGCATAGACAGAGAAGAGGTTTTTTTTTTTCAAATGACTTTAAATCAAACTACTTTGAATGTAAATCCCTCATTGGATATATCCTGGGGAAAAAAAGAACTGCAAATATGTCATCAATGCATTTGATCCCAAACTTTCTCCCCTTCCATCCTTCAGAGTCTCCTCTTGGTGTCTCCTTGGCCGAGCCCAAATGGAAGTCAGAGATCAAGGGAGCCCATTGATGTATTCTATAAAATTCCCTTTTCCAGGGCAGAAAGCATGATGGAGAAGGGTGTAGAATTGATTTGGAGGGGTGAACAGAACATACCCAGTGTATTTCCTCTCATTTCCATAGAACACTGAGTTTTTCATGTCACTGGCTTGAATTAAGTCACATGACACATGGAGAATGTGGTTTTTTTTATCAGGTTGGTTTTAATGACTGCTAAATGTTAGGGTTCTCCTTACCAAGGAAGAAGGTCAGAATGGATTTGGGGAAGCAATTAGCAGCCTCTGAAATGTAGATTATTTCCTGCTATGGAACTATCATGGTACATATGTCTACCTGTGGTTTTTAAGGAAATTGACATTTTTTAATAGTGACAAATGTTGTTCTGTTGTTAAAACCGTACATGCTTTCCATTGGCTACTAAAGTATCCTTCCTTTGGATCTAACTAGTACCTTTTTTTAGGGGAGGGGAAAAAGAATTAAGAAGCCATTCCCAACTGAATGGGAAATACTCTTTGCTCTACTGGAAAGAGACCTCCCTGCATCTGGCCCCCTGGTCATCAGAACTACTTTTCAATAAGCCAGTGAATTGGATGTCTTTGTGCCCATCCATTATCTTTATTCAGCTGGGGATTGCATATGGTGCAATGTGTATGGAACATAGTTTTCCTCCCACATCCCATGAATTCTTTGCCCTCTGTGCTGACCCACATGCACATTTAGTGTTCCCCTTCTCACACCATTGAAATAGTCTGGCTCATGTCTTTTTTCCTCTTCTACTGATGCTCTCTATGCATCTTCACGTTTGTGACCCAAAAGCCAGGTTAACTTCCTACTTATAGTAGGAAGAATCAGCAGGAAGCTTATAGGAAGAAAATTCCTGCTCTGTGGGTGGAGGTTTTTGTTTCTGAATTTGCCGCCTATGAGAAATAGGAACTGGTGTTCCAAAGCCCTCCATTTGGAGTCATTGGTTTTGGGTACTTGACAATCATATGTGCTGTTGTGTTGGAAATTCAGCCAGCAAAATAGTTCTCTAAAGACCTTCCCTGAGGAAGGTTTGATCTAGGGAGATCTTAACAATCATGAGGGATGTATTTAGCCATTTGATAAAATATTTCTCTATGTCCTTTTAAAAGATACCTTTAGTAGATAGGCTTAACAATTAATATCCGGTTAAATTAAAACTGCCACAAACCAGAGCATAAATCTTGTCTTAAAAGGGCTTATGTATGCATGTAGAAAAAAGGAAATGAGAAAGAGATTTGTCATAAGGTAGAATGACATACTTAATATGCAACCTAAAAGTTGGGTTCACTGACAAAAAGTCAGCTAGGTCTTAAACTTTTTAGACAAATTTGACTTGGTTCACAAGGGATGCAGAAAACTCAGATCACTTATCTTTAGCTTCCCCAGTGTTTAGAGAAGAACAAAGTCAACAGCAAAGGTCTCAATGGTGTACGTGCGATGAAAATTGAGTCACATTTTCACATGACGGTGGGTGTACATGTGTGAAACCAAACTGCCACACTACCTCCAAGTCAGAAACAATAAACCTGCAAAGGTGAAAATAAATTGTTTGTCCTTTCTTATTTTCTCCCCGAGACTCTATAATAAGCCATTATTTTTCTTTAGCCCATCTTCCCAGCTTTTGTTCCTCATTATTTTCATGAATTAATAAAGGAATGTATCAGCAGCATCTAAACTAATTTGATCTTATGATTGCACAGAAGATAAATAACCAACCGACCCAAGAGCGATTTGAAGGCCATCTCGCCCCCTTTCTGTATTCCCCAGTGAATCATTTGACAAGATGCCACCAAAGCAGCCAGTTTAAGAGAATAGTATTAATGTGGACACAAAAGCAAGAAGCTCTGTGAGGACTATTAGCCAAAGTGTGTCTGCCTTCCACAGAGTGAACGCCTCCATTTCTAACAGTTCCGAATTATATGTGACATGCCGATATATGAGGTTTAGAAATGGAAAAGGTGAATTTGAGTGGCCTCCTTCTAATACCACGCTCACACAATCAATTATATGAAGCTTATTTCAACAATACTCCCGCTTTTGCCAAGAATAGAAAAGGACTAGAACTAGAAAAGGGGATAGGGCCTGATGGGACTGCAAATGATAAAATGTCCTGAAAATAAGGCGATAGACTCTCCAAGGCCATCAGGAGAGAACAGGGAAGATGGGGAAGGGGTATTTCTAATCTACTTGATCTACTTGACCAGTAAAAAAAAAAAATCTTAGAAACAAAGAAAATTATAAAATGACACCAGTTAACAAATTAAAGATCAGTGTCCTGACGACTGTGTAGGACATGTTAAATTTCTAAGAAAGTACCTGACAGTGTCAGATGCGGCTGGGCTGGGGAGGTGGTTGTCTGGTTGTCTGGTTATTGCCAATAGACCATACTTGGTAGCATTTAAATGTGGTGATTTAAACACACTCTCTGTTTTATTTATTTTATTCTATTCAACTTGAGTGTCAGAAACTCCAGGGATGCTGAGTCACCCAAACTAAACTGGTAGAGGCTGTTATTAGAAACATAATGACAATTTAAGAATTTACAAGGAATAGCATAACTCTCACAAGGGGGCAGATTATTCATTTTAACCTGGAGGGCCCATATTCTTCCTAGTGAAAAACCACACGAAGAGGCAAATAAAATTCAAAAGGTTGTTTTCATCAACATGGGAAGTTCACTATGGAAGACAGAAGTTTAATGTCATTAGAAATTGGGAACCATCCATACTCATAACAAGGATTAACTGCAAAACTGGGTGTCTTCTTGCCAAGACACTGAGCTTTTTTGGACATTACTTTTCTGACTCTCTCTTTTTTTTTTTTTTCTTTTCTGACTCTTTTTTTATAATTGTTGATGACTTCCTTCCCTGTCTTTCTATTTGATGGATTCTTTCTTTAGATATCACAATAAGGTCAGTTAGGTATTATTATTGTTGTTGTCATTATTGTTAGTTTGTTCTTTAGACTATTTTCTTTTCTTGGAAGTATCCTAAAGCACCTCACTGCTCAAAGTGTGGTTTAGGGACCAGCAACATTGGTGGTACTTGGAGGCTTGCTGGAAACGCAGATTCTTGGGCCCTACCCAGACCTACTGAATCAGATTGTGCATTTTAATAAGCTCTTCAGGGACTTGGGTGCACATTAAAGCTTAGGATGCACTTCCCTCCCTACCTCTCCATCCATCTCTCTTTCTACCTTTGCCTTTATAGTTGGGTTTAATACTGAAGTTCATCTCAGATACGATCTCTTCTCTACCCTGGCCCACTATGTTTTGAATTTATATCTTAGGTCTCAAAAGAATATCATCATTTCCAATTTCGGAGGCTTTTTCAACTGTTGCATCCTGAGAAACAAGCTCTCTGGAAACTGGGCTTGAAATTGTATCCCACGGTCCCGAGAGTGTATAGAAGACAAGCAGACACTTGAGACATCTCTGGGATACAGCTCCATAACTGAATGAATAAATCTAAACTCCAACTACCTTCGGATTAGTCAGGATTCTACAAGTTGGAAGTTACAGAAAAGCACCTAAAAAGGTTTAGACAAGCAGGAGAATTGTGGGTTCTCATAATGGTGAGGGTTGGAGTTTATGTCATTGACGATACAGAGACCCAGGACGTCATGTCACCAGACTCTTGCTCATCACCTCTCACACCCGCTCTACTATCTCCCTCTGACGATGGTTGTCAGCACTTAGAAATTCAGCCCCTGACTGGCTTGCAGTCTGATTTGCTTGATAACACAAGACAAGTTCTGTTCCTGTTACTTGAGAGACTGGGGTTCTAATATATGTCTGATCAAAATTAACCTACTAATTCCGTTACTGCTAGAGCCAACTGTGGAAAGGTGAAGAAGCCAATTGTTATGGAGATCATTAAGGAAAAGACACAGAGGAAAGAAGTAGGACTGATGGATCTGGACTCCATCCTTGTCCTTTATTCACCTCCAAGGACTGGAGGACCCATCCAGCACTGTGCACATGATTAGTGGTCACCCAGATAGACTGTCTCTTTTTCAGTTAAGTGTTATCATCTTTATGCTACTTCAGTTAATAATCCATTCATTATTTAGATTTCTTTTTCCAGCAGGAGACAAATGCATAAAGCTAATCTGGCCCCTCTAAATTGTTTACAATATATTTAAGGTTGAAAGCAAATGGTTTTCCATAACTTTATTCTAATCATCATATCATCATGGAGCTTGCTGTATTGATGTTTGTGTGTAAGTCCCATGATACAATTTTTACGTATGTATGAAAACAAGAACAAACCACTTTGAGGGAGAAGCTTGTCAAGTTTAATCTTGTTTCGTATTTGGAGTGATGTCTCATTCAGGGACCATGAACTTGACAGTGCTATTTCTTTATATGGAAAGCTTCAGAAGGAATCACATAATAAAAGCCCAAACTTTATGAATAAAATTAAACTCAATCATCCTTGGAAGGCATTATTCAAACTGATTACTAATCAGAGCAAGTATGAAAAATGGATCCCCTGGTGGATAATGTTAGTTTTTTTCTTTCTTTTCTCATCCCTGTCAAATACAGCTTGCTCTTAAAAGTGTTTGTCTAAGATTAGGACCAAAGTTTAAACTCTGTGGTTGAGGGAAGACATTGATTTGGGAAGCTATAACATTCCTTAATTTGTCAAAGTGATGCTGTGCTCAGCCATCTTTGTGTTTGTCCTATAGTAGGTTACAGATCCTTCCAGTTACAACTCAGAGGGAGTGAAAAGTATCAGCTTTCCATCAGGAGGGTGAGCAGTAGTCTTAGACTTCCCTTGACCAAGGCAGATACTGGTGAAGTTCATCTATTTGAATAGCACTCTTTAAAAATGACTGAACTCTTGGACATTCATGGGGACTGGTTATCCCACCAAAATAATACTGAAGATTACTTCCTGAGCATTTAAAATATGTATGTCAATCAGAATATAGGAAGCAAATAGATGGTACACTCCAACTGAGTAATTTAAACAAAATTTAATAATGGGATGTTGGTTCACAACCTCCGTGGTAGCTTCCCAAATATAATTTGAAACTGGCTCCAATATGCAGAGGGTGGGAAAGACTGAAGAAAGAGGAAGGGTGCTCCAGACTGGTAAATGGCAGGTTTAAAAAATAAGAGAACTTACATATGAGCCTTGTCTTGGGTGGCCATAAGATGAGTAGATCTCCACGTCTGCCCACCAAATCTTCAAACTCAGTATAGCAGCCTTAACTAGGTTAAGTCAAGTATACCATGCAGATGGTCTCAATATCATATTACTATCTCAAGGCTATGTCCTTGCAGAAACTTCTGGAAGTGGGGAAGCCAAGTGGAACCCACATTCCAAAGACAGAACAAGGGATGAGGAGCCTCCAATTGCCCAGATCCAACTCTTGGGTCAGCTGGCTGTCATGTCTTCTTGATGACTTCCTCCAAAATGGGAGTATTTACATAGCTGGGAGTAAATGTCAGGGAAATGGAGAGAGCACAATACCTCGAAGCTGGTAACAGTGGACCTTTACCACTGCTAGGTGTGAAAAGATGGGGACCCAATGATGGGAAGAAAGGGAGAGCTAAGTATGGCTAGGACTAGGGTGGGGCAAGTGAGAAGCTTAGGGTGCAAAATTTAGGGAGATATGCTCAGAGTCCCTTTTCTGGCTCTTACTCCCTGCCCCACCTCCACCCCATTGGATCACCATTGCCACTGGAGCTGTTCATTTTTTTCTGTAACCTCCAATCTATAGACTCCAATCTGTAACCTCCAATCTGTAGATTCCAACCTGTAATCTCCAATCTGTAGACTCCGATCTGTAACCTCCAATCTGTAGACTCCAAAAGCAAGAGACCTTAGTTGGAATTTAGGTTTATTCAATTATAGAGCTATCATGGGTACACCTCTGGTATGTCTGCTTTTCCCAGGTAACCACTGGCTCAGTCCTCAGAGAGCATATTTCCCTGTAATTCTGGTTGTTTTACATCTTTTAGATACAGACTTAAAGCAGAAGGTGGGAAGATTGACAGAAGAAGCTTGTCGTTTGTCACAGGATGCCACCATTATAATAAGCTGATTCTGTACTTTCTTTCAAGAACTGCTTTTGAAAACAGAGGTAGGCTGAAGGGACATTATCATAGTCAGGACTACACACTTTCCATGCCAAGCCCTAGATGGAGAAACACTCAGGCAACATTATTTCACAGCATCTTAACTATTTTGCTTTCCCTTGACTCTCCCATCCCCATGCCAACAAATCCAGAAGACCTGTATCACTTTGGAGATAGAATTAAATACAATAGTATTTCATGCATTTAGAGATCTACTTGCTTAGTGTCAAAGATCAAAACCTTTTCTTTCAAGCTTGGAAGCAAAAGAAGCATGGGTTACTGTTTAACCACAATCTGTGCCTCTTCCCAACAATATATGTACTCATCACTCATTTCTGGATGTCTCCAGTCTTACCCTGAACCCCTAGTTAGTCAAGAGGATGATGGTTTGATCTGCTCAATCTATGTACTTCCCCTTAGGAAGGTCCTGCCTGGCCAGACTGATCCTTAAACTATCGTATTAGAGAATCTAGAGGAAAAGGAGAAAAGAAGAGAATGGAAAGAGGCACATAAAAAGAAGATGTGGAGGGATTTCGGAAGAATCCCAAGTGGAAGAAAGCAACTGTGGCATGTGAGGGCAGTGTTCAGAGCAGGAAAAAAAATGGGAGCTTTAAATAAGTATTGCTGGAAATTGTGTCTTTTTTTTTTTTTTTTTGGTGTTAAGAGAAACATACAAAAGGACATGAGTTATTTCTAAATTGCTTTTGATTACATGGACAGTGCTCTTTTGACTGCAACTTTACTCTGACACTGAACCACATGAATCACCTCACATAAGCATTCCTATCTCTTCTTGAAAAGATATCTCTGTCTCTCTCTCCTTCTCACACTTTCCTCCTTCTGACTTCTCCCCTCTTCCTACCCAATTCATCAAGGTTTTTTTTTTTAATGTAGTTTTTATGGATTTATAAGACTGTAGGTGCTGGGATATTATTCTACCCACAAATTTAGACAATGGTGATGAAACAAAGGCATTGTCTCAGATACCTGGTCCTAAATTTTTGGCTTTTGAATATTATCTTCTCTCTACTGTGTGCTGTGTATCACAGTCGTAATGAATTTTGCTAAGTTTTTTTTTCTGATTCTACCCCATTCTCTCCTCTATGAACCCACATACTCCAAGGGCCTTATCTCATCCTGAACTTGTTTCCAGCCTAAGCCCCGGACTGGACAGCATCAGCAGTCCTTCTCCTTTAGATGGCATGCTTCCATTACAGTTTGCCTTCATTTCCTAGGGCTGCCTTAAAAATCACCATAAAACAGATGGCTTAAAACAACAGAGATTTATTCTTTCACGGTTCTGGAGGCTAGCAGTCCAATCAAGGACTCAGCAGGGCCATGCTGACTTTGAGGGAGACTTTGGGGAAGAATCCTTTCTACTGCTTCCCAGCTTCTAGTCAGTGCCAGCGATACTTGGTCTTCCTTGTCACTCCAATGTCCGCCTCCATCTTCACATGGCCTTCTTCCCTCTGTGTGCATCTTCTCTTTGTCTCTCTGTATCTGCCCTTAACTTTTTTTTTTTAAAGATTTCATTTATTTATTTGAGAGAGAGCGAGAGAGTGCTAGCTGGGGGAGGTGCAGAGGGAGAGGGACAAACAGACTCCATGCTGAGACAGAACCTGACCCAGGGCTTGATCTTACAACCCTGAGATCATGACCTGAGCTGATATCAAGAGTTGGATGCTTAACTGACTGAGGCCCTCAGGAGCCCCGTCTGTGTATCTGCTCTTATAAGGACACCAGTAATTGGATTTAGAGACACATTACACAATTTTATACCATTCAACAAGCACATCCTTTCCCTTCACCTAAGGGCCCCACGCCAGCCCAAGATTGCCAACTTCATTGAGTCCGTGGCCAAGAGTGGACATAGAAGTTAGATTTGCACACTGACCCTCTGGGTTGCTGCTATTAAAATGCAGTGTTAGGCATTCAGCTTGCTCTGACATTTCAGCTGTGCCTTTTCCAGAAAGGCATTTGTTGCATGGGCTGTGGGGGCATATTTTGGTATGCGGCTGCAGCAATTTGGTTCGGTTGCAATAATGGGGCTTAAAGCTCACTGAGATTATCCAGGTACTCAGACCGGGCACATCAACTCTAAGGCACAATCCACTTTACCCTTTTATAAATACTTGAGAAAGCATTGACAGATTTGCTCGACAATGGTTTAAACACTCCTGTCCTCCCAGTAAAGGAAGAGCCTGGTTCTTGAGAGTCACTTTGACTTGTTGGCACATTTCAGTCCTAATGGCTGCCTTGTAATGCAGATTTATGGAACTAGATTGAACTCTAACCCGAAGCCAGAAAAAAAATGGCCAAAAGGGGGGAAATAGAAATTACCTCTTGCTATGTAGACCCTTGAATTGAAAGGGCAAGTAAAATCCAAATTTTTAAAATTAATTTACAAATCAAAACAGAAGAGCAATGTCCTACGCATTTATTTTTATATAAAGATTCGGTGTCCTGTAGCTTTGAGTGTGGCCGGAGATGCCTCTCATTGCTGCCTTGAGTTTCCTCGAGGTATCATTACAGCCTGGCTTGGGGCCCATCTTGTTGATATTTTGTGGTGTTGGTTGCCTCACAAAACCACTAGGAAGATTGAGATGCCCAATATAACCAGTGTGGAGTGGTAACTAAAACCAGTAATCTTGTAAGTTTAAGACAAAATATAATGTGTCCTAAGGGCCAAGCAGGTAATAGAAATACAAGAGGTGAGCAGGGTGAGGGCTTTGGTACTGGAGAGCCCAGACCCCAGCTGCTTGGGGCAGCTGATAATCATTTCCAGAGATTGTCACCCCATCAGAAGGTGGGTTTCAGTACCAGTTGAGTCAGATATTAAAATTCTTCAAGGAAAACTAAACCATTTCAACTTCTCTGTAAAATTCTTGCTTCTTTAAAATGTAGATGACTGGTTAAAGTTTTTTAAAAACACAGTCCAGGTAAAATCATCATCATCATCTTCATTATCATCATCATGATCATCATCTTCATCATCATCTTCATCTTCATCACCTGTAAAACCTCCCTTGTGCAAGCATCCACTGATTTTAAATTTTCATTCCAAGATTAAAGAGGAAATACCTTTCACTGGAGAAAAAAAAACCAAAAAACCAAACAACTTTTTATCAACCTGGCATGTTATTAACAGTAAGTCTGTGTTTTAGACAAAAAGACTTGGTTTGTACTCAAAACTCTGTCACTCACAAACTCAAAGCCCTTGGAGCAAGTCATTTTCACTCTTGAGATCTCCATTTTCTTATGTTGGACTAAATGATTTCTGCCTGGTTCCATTGCTCTCATTTACTCTGCAATTCTGTGATCAAGCACCTTGAGGGCAAACACGGTGTCCCTTCCCCCCAATATCTTGCACAGTACCTGGCAGGGAGTCAGCACTCCATATGTGTTGCTTGATGCAGGACTACATGTGTGAGTGAATGAATCGGTGTTATCTCCATTTTTAAGATGAGTAAACTGAGTCCCAGAGAGGCTAAGTAAGGTGTCTAAGTTCTTACTGTTAAATAGGGCAGAGCCAGGACAGAGAGACTTCACCGTTCTGTCCACCAGGTAGTCAAAGGAAAAACATTGAATGCAGAACATGAGGGATGTACCAAATGCAAACCCCTCTAAGATTAGATTGCCAGAGTTCAGTTTGCTACTGGTCACTTTTTTCCTAGTTGTTTATTTATTAATATTAAGATATAATTTACATACAGCAAAATTACCCAGTATTAGTGTATGGTTTGGCAAATTTTGAAAACATACAATCATATAACCATAACCAAAATCAAGATAGACCACAGTTCCATCAAAATTATACATATATTAGGTGCACATAAAGTCCTTCAACTGACGTTCACTATTTTTCAGATGTTTTCCTTTCCATGTTTCACTTTGGGTTGTTTCTATGGCTGTATCTTTAAATTCACAGATATTTTCTAGTATATTTAATCCCATCCTGTGTATGATTCATCTCAAACTTTGGGCTTTCCTTTTTTTTCTCAATTTAAATTCAATTAATTAACGTATAAAGTGTTACTAGTTTCAGAGGTAGAGGTCAGTGATAGATCAGTCTCATATAACACCCAGTGCTCATTATATTACGTGCTCTCCTTAATGTCCATCACCCAGTCACCCCATCCCCCCACACCCCTTGCCTCCAGCCACCCTCAGTCTGTTTCCTATGATTAAGACTCTCTTACAGTTTGTCTACCTCTCTGACTTTGTCTTGTTTTATTTTTTCCTCTCTTCCCCTATGATCCTCTATTTTGTTTCTTAAATTTCACATATGAGTGAGATCATATGATAATTGTCTTTCTCTGATTGACTTATTTCGCTTAGCATGATACCCTCTAGTTCCATCCACGTCATTGCAAATGGCAAGATTTCATTTTTTGATGGCTGGGTCATATTCCATTGTGTATGTGTATATATATATATATATATATGTATACACACACACACACATCACATCTTCTTTATCCATTCATCTGTCGATGGACATCTGGGCTCTTTTTATAGTTTGGTTATTGTGGACATTGCTGCTATAAACTTTGGGGTGCAGGTGCCCCTTCGGATCACTACATTTGTATCTTTGGGTAAATACCCAGTAGTGCAATTGCTGGGTCATAGAGTAGCTCCATTTTCAAACTTCATGTTTTTCATACCTCAAGTTAAATTTGTATTTTTTAAAAAGATCTTATATACATCTCCTTACCATGCTTACATTTTCTCTACCTTCTTGGTATATAAGTTATAGTTGTAGTAAATGTTTTAATGTACTTGTTACTAATTCTATCGTCTTCTTTATTTATGGGTCAGTTTTGATAAGCTAATTTTTCTTCTCATTATGGGTCACATTTTCCTGCTTTGAATGATTGATAATATTTGACTGAATGCCAGATGTTTTTAATTTTACCTTCTTGGGTGCTGGATATTCTTTTATTTAAAGACATACCCATGGACTTGGTGCTGGGATCCATATAAGTCACTTCGAAATTCCTGAAACTTTTTGAGGCTTTCTTTTTGGGGGGGGGAGGAGGATACAGTATGCTTTATTGATGGTACATCACAAGGTAGAGCTCCTCAAGCCCCTCCTCTTTTTCAGGAGTTCTGGGATGGAAACTGTGTAGAGGTCATGCGATTCTCAGTGTGTTGGGGAATGAGTTGGGGCAAGGACTCCCCAGCAGCTGAGGGCTTCTCTCTTTCTCTTGCTTTTGCTGGGGCTGGTGGTCTGGGGACTCTTACTCCTTGGAGGCCATGTGGACCATTAGGCCCACCACCCAGTTGCTATAGCCAAATTCATTGTCATACCTGGAAATGAGCTTGACAAAGTGGTCATTGAGGACAATGCCAGCCCCAGCATCAAAGGTGGAAGAGTGGGTGTCAGGTCCTCAGTGTAGCTCAAGATGCCCTTGAGGGGGGGCCCTTCAATGCCAGCTTCATTGCCTTCTTGATGTCATCATATTTGGCAACTTTCTCCAGGTGGCCGGTCAGATCCACGACTGACGCGTTGGGTGTGGGAACACAGAAGGCCATGCCAGTGAGCTTCCCATTCAGCTCAGGGATGACCTTGTCTATAGCCTTGGCGGTGCCAGTAGAAGCAGGGATGATGTTCTGGGCAGCCCTTCAGCCATCATGTTGAGGCTTGCTCTTTAAGCTTTATAGAGTGGGAGCAGAGGAACCGTTATCATAGGGCAGATTATGCCCCACTATTAAGGTGATAGCCTCCTGAGCACTCTGCCCAACATCCCATGAGCCACGAGGTTTGTCCACTCTGGCGGCAGGAGCAGGATCTATCCCAGATCTGTGTAAGCTCCAGGATGTCCCCACCTGCAAATTTTCTGGTAGTTTTTCCCCTGGCCTCATATAGTTTCCTCACACACATAAACTGGTTAGTATGACGATGTGCAGAGTTCACTCTCCTCACCGTTCTCTGCTCTCTGGTACCCGAGCTACAAACCTTAGCTGCCTGGACCTTCAGAAATGCCTTCTCAATCTCCCAACTCAGAGGGACCTCAAGACTACTTGGGTTTTCCTTTCCCTAAGTGGGACCAGGATACTGTCTCCAAGCAGCAAGCTGGGGTAAAAACACAACTCCCCTTCCTTGTCTCCTCTCTCTCTCAGAGACCACTGCACTACCCCATGTGCTGTCTAATGTCTGAAAAACATTTTTCTTAGATTTGTCTGGCTATTTATTTCTTAAGAGTGTGCATTCAGGAAGGGAATAGAAATCCAGTCCTCCTTATTCCATCTTGGCAGGAAGCAGGTCATTGGTCTCTTTTCGATTTTCCCAGCCTCTTGTTCAGCCACTCATGAGGGGATTCTTCAAATGTCTCTTCTTCCTTTCTTCCCCTCACAATGCCAGCTTCAGATTTCCTTCCTGGTCATATCGTCTCTAGTTCGTAAATAAATAGGCAATGGGAATAACTTTATTATTTTATTTCTAGTCAATAACCATGGGTAATTCACTTTTTCAATTGATCTATGTTGCTTATAAATCGCTGCATCAGCCCCTACTCCAGTTTCGTATTGATTTCTGGCACAAATGCACAACTCTGCGAGCTGCCTGCCTGTCTTGGGTCCTGCTGTGCTCCTAGTGTTTGAACTTGCTTCTTGATGCCACCTGCTGTCCCGTTCATCTCCAGGGGCTTTATATTGCTCACATTCATCCAGATTCATTCAAGAGTTATTCTGGAGCACCCACTAGTCCTGTGTTAGACCCTGGGAGCACAGATGTGAGCAAAGAAGCCATTGCTCCTATCTTCATGAACTTGACTCTATAATAAAGGGCATAAACTGTAATCAAATATTCATATGTATATCTATAAGAATATGACTCTAAAGACTTGAAAATGCTGGGTAAAATTGTTTTTCAAACAATTCTTTTTAAAACCATAGCTGAGTAGCTAATAAAGAGAAAAAAATGACAGGTTTGATATAAAAATGGTAGAATTGCTCTGAAAGAAGCTATCATGGGCATCAAGGTCTGCATCCCTACTGTCCCCAAAACTGGTTTTCAACAGGCCACAGGTGAGAGGGGGACAGGAAACACATCTGGAGGTCAAGAAGGAACTCCAGGTTAGAAGCTTTACAGAGAGTGGACCTGAAGGAATGAGCCTACAGTGTGAATCAGCCAAATTCTACCCTCCCACAAGGCTCCTGCAGTCTCACCCTTGGCTGAATCTTCTGATAGAGCAGAAAAACAAAAACAGGCTACTCTGAGATGCATTATGACAGCCTCCGGTTACCTGATTTTGGTGCTTGCATTTTTTTTTTAATTATTTTTTTGTTATGTTCAGTTAGCCAACATATAGTACATCATTAATTTTTGATGTAGTATTCAATGATTCATTAGTTTCGTGTAACACCCAGTGCTCATCACAACATGTGCCCTCCTTAATGCCCATCACCTGACTACCCATCCCCCCACCCCCCCCCTTCTGTAACCCTCAGTAACTGTGGAAGGAGCCGAGATGTCCTTCAACAGATGAATGGATAAAGAAGATGTGGCTCATATATACAAGGGAATATTACTCAGCCATCAGAAAGGATGAATACCTACTTTTGCATCAACATGGATGGAACTGGAGGGGATTTTGCTAAGTGAAATAAGTCAAGCAGAGAAAGTCAATTATCATATGGTTTCACTCATATGTGGGACATAAGGAATAGTGTGGGTGCTTGCATTTAAACGTGAAAACAAAGATGCTCAGGCCAAAAATATAATTTGAAGTACTGCCGGCAGTTCGTAGATAAAATAAATGCAAATGACTGTTTAACATAGGGCGAGATGATGAAAGATGATGAACTTTGGTCATAATGTAGGTACATGGAGATAGTACTTTGTAGCTACCGAATTGGTAAAAATATCGTAGTGCCTCCTTTTCCGTTGCTGGCGATGCTACGGAGCAACAGACATTCTTACGTACTGCTGATGGTCTGACGAAATGCTTTGACCCGACTGGAGGAGAATAGCTGGTAAAATTCACATCAATCCTGTTTGGGGGAATCTATTCCGAAGATGTCAGAAAAAAAATACAAATTGATGTCAGCGCATGACTAAATGTTGCAGCTCAGGTGCCTGGGTGGCTCAGTCAGTTAAGCGTCTTCCTTCAGCTCAGGTCATGATCCCGAGGTCCTGGGATCGAGCCCCAAGTTCGACTCCCTGCTCAGCGGGGAGCCTGCTTCTCCCTCTGCCCCTCCCCCCTGCTACTGTGCTCTCGCGTGCTCTCTCTCTCTAGCAAAAATAAATAAATGAAATCTTTAAAGAAAAGAAAAAATAAAAAATTGCAGCTCGATGTGTAATAGAGAAAGACTAGAAACAACCCAAATGTTTGTAGAGTACTAGATGAATAAGTGATTGTAGTATTGTACTAAGAAGTTAATTGAATATCAAAAAAATTTTTGCTATCTGCTGTTTATAAGAAACATATCAGAAATATAAGAACTTAGAATGACTGAAAGTAAAATGACAGCAAAAGATATATAAAGCAAAATCTAACCCCAAGGAGGGAGATAAAAACATTAATTTTAGGTAAAATAGAATTTGACAAACTCTTATAAGAGATAAAGATCTCAGTGTATTAATAAATGGTTAATTTCACCAGGAAGATATAACATGTCTAACTTTGTATACACCTAATACTATAGCTAAGAAATATGTAAATTAAAACATACAGAATCCAAGGAGAAATTGACAAATCTACCAGCATAGAACATTTTTAACAGCAGATGCAGTAACTACTAGATCAAACAGAGAAAAATCATAAAGATTGTGGCAGAGACAGCTACTTTCCTTCTAATACGTGGGCTTATTTTTCTTCCCTTAAATAGGGACTTTGCTATCCAGAGTAAAGACTTTATTTCCCTGCTTCCCTGACACTCAGGGGCAGTTGTATGACCCAAAGTTCGTGCTAAAGGAAAAAGAGCAGAAGCAGTAAGTACACCCTCTGGGTCATGCCCTTGGAAGGAAAGGGCCAGCCATCCAGGTCCATTTTTTTCTCCCTCCAGCTGGCTGGAATGAAGATGTGAGGGCAAGAGGTAGAGATGGACCATGAGACAGAGGCCATGTGTTGAAGGAAGAGCAACAAAATAGGAGTGTGGGCCCTGGACACGGTAAACACCTCGGATTGCTTACGTGATAACTGTCATGTTTGAGGAAAGTAAACTCCTGTCTGCTTTGAGCCACTGTTATTTTGGGTCTTTGATACAACCTCTACATCATAACAAATATGGATTTAGTCCCTGGAAGTGGAGCTGGAGAAACAGAATCTAGGTGACATTTGCTGGAAAGACACACTGCAGGCTTGCAAGGATGAACTCATGGCAGGCTGAAAATCTGGGGCCTGGGGCAAACCATTTGGCAAATCTGTCTCCTCAGATACTTTGGCAGGTTTTTCACATGCTGACACAGCCTTCCCCTTCAGTTCTTTTATTTTGAATGACTTCAAGGTAGCTGCCAATAAGTTGAAGCAGAGCCGGATTGGCAGAGCACAGAGATCATTAATAAAACTCCAGAACCGTAAAACTGCTTAGATTAGTGTTTTTCAACCTTGTTCACATCATGCGCTCGGAATATAATATAATATTTGTGTGGCCCATAGGGGCACGTGAATGAGGCTACTCAGAGCCAATGGTGACTAGCCTGCATACTCCCATCATCCCAAACAGAGGCTCAGGGGAACAATATATTGGATGTGTTTGTAACCTAATCTGTGCCTAAACCGTATGCCCAGCACACTGTCTGAATAGCTCTGTTTTACATCAGATCTTTAGTTGTGGTCATTCCAACATGGAACTGCCCAGAGGCAAGCAACCTAAGAAGCCTAAGGGAATTTGGCCAGAGAACGCACAAACCTAGCCTGCAAATACCTGTGCTTTTTGACTTCTTAAGGCAATTTCCAAGCCCCCACGTCTGGACAAGGAGGGATTGCCTGCGATACCATGGCCTCACCAAGGGGACACACTTCCAATAGCCACTTCAATGTGCCACCGACTCATTCATGACGAGGCTCTCTTACTTCACCTGGATGGCGAACATATGAATGGTTACCTTATTATTAGCCTTTAAAATGTACCTTTATCGTATATTCTCTTCATATGTATGACATAGTTCACAATGAAAAAAATTTTATTTCATTAAAGTATTTGCAACTTTGGAAGGGCTTTGAAAGAGGTTAAAGCTTCCATGAGGGGTCAGGAGAGGAGTCATTGACTGTTCCTCTCAGGCCTTCTGCATCTGTAACTGATATTCATCGCAGTCATTCATTGAGCACATGAAGGATTTCCAAATAAACACTTTTGTTCTTTCTTAAGATACAGTTCACTGGGTTAGGAAGAGTTCAGTTCGTCTTTGGAAGTGGCTCTGGTTCAGCAGCAACCAAAGCTGAGTTGAGCACCATTTTTGGCCCCAAAACACATGTGGAGGTCATGTGACACCCACAAAGAAGCAGGCATTGGAAGAACACCCCTCCCCTAATTTGGTTCCTAGTTTCTTTGGTTAGTTGCCCCAGAGTCGTCTCAAAGCAGAAGACTTTTGATCCCTAAAAAAAAAAAATAAACAGAAGAAAGCACATGGGAAATCACTGAATCAAGCATCAAGGAAAGTAAACTCAGTTCACTCAGTATCTCTGATCCAGTTATGACTCATTCATGAAAATGTTTAAAATCCCCAAATCATTTCTTGTGCTCATGTGGAATGTGGGGTTGGATGCTCCAGTTAGCAGGATACAAAATTCTCTTACAGTGACTTGGGGGGGGGGGTGGTAGAAACGCTTGCCCTCCAGAGTGGAAGTTGGTAGAAAAAGTATATTTACTGTGAGGGAACATATTACTGGCCAATCTGTTGACATGAGGAGCATGTTATTAAAACAACAAAGAAAACAAGAAAAAGAAAGTTGTATTTTATGTGGTCATTCAATTACAGGTGGCCATGGGTGTATGTATGTGGGCCTGCCACAGCAAAATAAGATGATCTATCGTTTATTAAGTGCCTACTCTGTGCCCAGAATGATGTGAGGCACTTGAGGCACATTATCTGTCATTTTTACAAACATGCTTTGGTGTAGGCTTTATTATCCCCATTTGACATAGGTAGGTTCAGTATCTCTCCTATATCTAAGAAACTCTGGCTTGAAGCAAAAAGTACAGAAAGAGCTGTTAGTTCCCGCCTGTTCTGGAAGGAGCTCTGCTTTGATGATGCTTTTCCCACCTGAGTCAAAATGTAGTGTCTGCTTATTCCTAAGTGACTTATCCAGCATCTTCATCAGCTTAAAGGGTTGGAACTCTCCTTTGTTCTTCCAGATGTGCCTCACTGGTTGCTCTTCCCCACATCTCTTTTATCTGTGTTTGGTCCTCCTCTGTTGGGTCCCACTTCTCCTGTACCTTGGGTCCTGATGCAGGCTCCTTGCCTGAGTTTTTGTCCATCATTACCTTAGATGGTCCTTCACCTTCCAGATGGAACTTTCTGGAAGCCCTTGTATATGGTCCTCAAAAGGATGGGTCTAGTGTAAAGGTCTTTGCTCCTTCTTCTCATCTCATTCTACACTAACAACCTAGAACAGCCCTAAAGGTAAAGTCCAAGCTCCTCAAGATGGCTTATATAGCATGAGAGTCCATTAGATATCACTTTATTGTCTTATGTTAAGTCTACTGTGGAGGACTCAAAAGAATGAAAAGCTAAACATTCCTTTCATTCATCTTCTGAAAGGATAACCTAGCATTTGTCTTTTGGACTGCTTGCCCTAGTAATAGTAGGGATTAAGAATTCCTTTGTTTCTCCAGAATGTCACCAAAAATACCTTTGAACACCTTTGTTTGGAAGATATGGGGCTATGTAAGAGAGAATAGAAATAGGTACTTTGAGAAATAAAGGATTGTGACACAATCCTAGAAAGAACCAATTCTTGGCTTCCATGAAACTGGAAGTGCAGGTGAGTTCTGGGTTTCGTGAATAGCCGGGACCAGAATTCTGGTCCACAGGGCATGGCAGGACCTCAGGTGAACATGTGTTCTGGAATGTTAGGCCCTGAGCCCTGCATCTCAGGCTCTATGGAAAATGTGCCTGTCTCTGCAGTGTTCATCATGGGTGGAGAGATGTTTCTGGCCCTCACGTGGAAAGAACCCAAGCCAAAGAGCACTGAGAGCAGAGCTAGCAGAGCTGAAACATCAGAGGTCCCTCATCAACTTTGCTGGAATATGAACCCTCCAGCATTCCTGTGTGCGGGAGAAGAAAGGAGCACAGAAATGTGACTGAGAATAGCTATTCCTCAGTCCTTAGCAGATCAGAACTGAGTCACCTTTTAAAATTTAGGAATAAAGAGAACTATCATTTTTTCCTACATCTCTAGAGTCCTGGTCCAAATTTACCTCCTCAGTTTTACCTTATACATACATGAAATTTTATTTTACCTTACTCCCGTTTAGTTACAAATTTTCCAATTTTTCAAGCACACCATGAGTTTCCTTGACACCAAACCTTTGCATTCGTCAGTACATCTTCTTGAAACACTTCTATCTCCTCCTTCCGACTCCCAACAAGTGCAAGTGTGCGTGCGCACGTGCACACACACACACACACACACACACACACACACACACACTGACCAATGTGCATTTATCCTTAGGTGAACAGAAATTTGGAATGGACCCTCTGACCCCCAGTGTGATGGCAAGCTTGTCTGTTTTGATTCATTTGTGTAGCTGATGAGGGATTTGTACTTGCTTAATTTGGTCACTGCTAAATGCAGCAAAGAGGACTTGCACAGAAAAAAATAAAATTTGTGTGTAGCCCTGATTTGGAAAGGAACAAAAGTGCTAGCAGAGTTAAAAGAATCTTACACAGAAATATGTTTCCAATCAAAGCTGAGAAATACTGCAAACCAAAAGACTGTCACTTGCCTTTTATTATAAATCTGATACACCAGCAAAGGCCTTGAATTGCTCATCTCTGGTTACAAATCCATAAAATAGTCCTCTCTGAGGAGCTATTTCAACCTTTTTTTTATATAACACTCATTATAAATTAATTCTCCCTGACAACTAACTAGGGAAATATTTTAATCTAGATAGACAAAAATCATCCTCTTCTAAGAAGCCTCCGTAAATTCTATGTTCTGTTACCAGAAATGTTTTCATTAAGGTTCAGGAGTGATTTGCAAACTAATGTTGTTTTGATGCATCTAATACACAATATAGTTGCCAAGTTTATCTACTGAATTAGTTCCTCTTGGCACAAATTACATTGGGAGTAATCTTGGGGAATGATAGTGAAATTGAACCTTGTTTCATGTTTTGATTACCTGTATTATTATGAATTTTCTCCCCTGAAAGACTTGAAAAAACAATTAAATTTTTCTTGGGAATAGAATGAGAGCAAATATTATTCTGCTGGGCAGACACATAAGTGTAAAATAACACAAATGTTTCAAAGAAACCAAAAACAACACTGCCCACTGGAGGTTTGTCTTCTTGTCAGAAACCTATAGATTAGGTTTGCTACATTAAAATCAAATAATACATATTTCAGTCGAGGGGATATTGAGAGTAGAATTATATTTCTGTGTTCTGCACATAAAACATCAGCAAATAATTCAGTGGTTGCTGAAGAGTTGTTTCTTTGGGTAGGGATTTGCCAGCATGTTTTGCAGCTTTGCAATTCTCTTGAGCAAAGTGATAAAGGTGATAAATGTCTATTTTGAATTAACTCCTGTTACAGTGAAGTGCCAGTTGATCCGAGCTCTTTCAGTCATGACAATTCAAATGTATCTCATCCTTTTTATGAAATCTGGGCAATCCCTTCTTGCATAGCTACAGCTGACAAGAAGTACACCTCCCAAGAGGTAAAAGATGGATGGGAATCATTGATTTCTGAAATGTCGCTGTCAGATGGCCCTGGACACTCTGCAGTCATTCAATAGCAAAGTGGTTCCCCCACCTCTGCTCTGAATTCTCATCATCTATTCCATCTGAGGCTGAGTCTTTGGAACTTACCGAAAAAGGAAAGACATTTATGTTTATATTTTCCTGCATCTATTTATGAAATCGGTTTGATTATAAATAGAATGTGACCATCATACTTTCCTGACAATATACTGAATCATAAAAATGTTTAAGAGTTAGCAAAACAGAAAACAACAGATGTGGGCAAGGATGTGGAGAAAGGGGACCCCTCTCACACCACTGGTGGGAATGCAAGCTGGTGCAGCCACTCTGGAAAACAGTATAGAGTTTCCTCCAGAAGTTAAAAATAGAGCTACCCTGCCACCCAGCAATTGCACTACTGGGTATTTACCCCAAAGATACAGATGTAGTGAAAAGAAGGGGCACATGCAGCCCAATGTTCATAGCAGCAATGTCCACAATAGCCAAACTGTGGAAAGAGACGAGATGCCCTTCAACAGACGAATGGATAAAGAAGATGTGGCTCATATATACAATGGAATATTACTCAGCCATCAGAAAGGATGAATACCCACCATTTGCATTGACATGGATGGAACTGGAGGGGATTATGCTAAGTGAAGTAAGTCAAGCAGAGAAAGACAAATACCACATGATTTCACTCATATGTGGAACATAAGCAATAGCATGGAAGACCATAGTGGAAGGGAGGGAAATCTGAAGGGTGAGAAATCAGAGGGAGACGAACCATGAGAGACTATGGACCCTGGGAAACAAATTGACGGTTTCAGAGGGAAGGGGGTCACAGGGTGATGGGTATTAAGGAGGGCACATGTTGTGATGAGCACTGGGTGTTATATGCAACTAATGAATCATTGAACACTTCATCAAAAACTAATGATGTACTATACAGTGGCTAACTGAACATAATAAAAAAAATAAAAGTAAAATTTAAAAAATGAATACTACATCAAAAACTAATGATGTAATGGGGTGCCTGGGTGGCTCAGGCATTAAGCGTCTGCCTTCAGCTCAGGTCATGATCCCAGGGTCCTGGGATGGAGCCCCGCCTCGGGCTCCCTGCTCAGCGGGAAGCCTGATTCTCCTTCTCCTGCTCCCCCTGCTTGTGTTCCTGTTCTCGTTGTCTCTCTCTCTCTCTGTTGAATAAATAAACAAAATCTTAAAAAAAAAAAAAAAACTAATGATGTACTATATGTTGGCTAACTGAACAATAAATAAATAAATAAATAAATAAATAAATAAATAAATAAATAAATAAGTGTTAGGGGAGAACCAAAAGATCATCTTTCCTTGATTGTAAGGAAACTCTGGCCTCAGGAGGTGATGTGACTTGCCGGTTAGTCAATAGAAGAGCCTAAATTGGAACTTAGCATAATTTAGGGCATACAATACGTGCTCCATCAGTTTTAGTTGAACTTAATTGAATAGGAATCTATTTTTTTAGGTCCTAGCTCAGCATGTAATGAAGATGACTTACCACTCTAGAGATGCTTCAGATGACCCAGAAAGTTATCTCTGTTCAGAAGAGGTAACATTTCTTGAATTTATACTATGTGCCAAGCATTATGCTAAGAGCTTTACATGCAGATTTTATGCAGTTCAAACAGATTTATCTGATTTTGTTTTTTTTTTTCTTCTTTACTTGAAGAAGCCAAGGATCAGGAAGATTAAGTAAGCTGGCCAAAGTTACCAAGCTAGTGAAAAAAAGAGCTGGGATTCCAACATGGGACAATCTAAGGCTTTTTTTTTTTTTTTAAACCACTGTGCTGTAATCAAGTGTTTTTATTAGCCAAGTTAAATAACCAAGTGTCCACAGAATGGCTTCAGGTAATGCTTGTCATGAAATACAGATTTGATAATACGAAGAGCGTTGAACTGAAAAATGCATACACATGACTCTAATTTGACTTTTAGTTCTAGCAACTTGGCAAACCAAGCTAATTCATAACTCTCGTGTACCGCTAGTTGGAGAGCTGTATGAATTTATTTTTAATGTGATAATCCCTGAGGCACTTAGGAAATCACATAGACTCATGCAGGTGTGTGTGTGTGTGTGCACACATACACATCTGAAATTATGACAGAGATAGAGCCCATTGAAAAATAATAAGACACTGAAAAAAACAACAAGCAGGTATGGAGAAAAATCAAGCTAGAATTTCTTGAAATGAAAAACATAGTGGTTTCAGTTAAAAGGCCAATCAACAGGCTAATTAGCAGATTAGACCTGGCTGAAGAGAGATCTGGGCAATTTTCCAGACAGTGGCTCAGAGATCTGAAGAGTTGGAACAAATGTAAGAGAGTCAAAGCACCATGGAGTATGTGGTGAGAAGGTCTGATGTTATCTACTAGGAGTTAAGAAGGAGAGAACAGAGAGAATGCATATTGGCAATACCCAATAGAATATTCTATAACCAATGATTGAATACATTTCTAGAACAGATTAAAGATATATATTTTCAGGTGGAATGCACACAACTCCCTAGGAGTTTAAATGAATATATAAATTCACCCTGTTTTAAGGAAAGTTTTGGTCACAGTCTGTGCCAGTATTCAAATCAATTTTTTTTATATGACAATAAATGAAAAACTCATAAATCCAAGAAAAGTCACTAGTGAAAATGTTTTTTCAATAAGTCTATATATCCTCTTCTCAAAATAACAAATAACTAATCATCAGAAATTGCTTTCATTGTTTCCAAGTATTACTTTCATTGTTTCATTGTCTGGTGTTGGGATTTGTATCCTTTTATTGTTTCCTACATCTATCGGGGCAGGACTGAGGATATCTGCTTCCAGAATTGCCATTTGAGGAGTAACAAAGCAAGAGCCGTGTCTGGGATAAATCTTAGCGGACACAATCTCACTAGTGTTTCCCTCAGCAAGACTACACACATCCAAGAAAACCTTACCGATTCCAAAACAGTCACAGGTTGTATAACTTCTAAATGAGTCAGGTGGAAAAGGGAGGGAAGAGAACTCAAGCCAATAGAAAAAAGGAAAGAAAGCTAAGAAAAAAAAATTATTCAAAGAAAATACAAGATAATATACAAGAGATAAATCTAAATATACCGTTAATCACAGTAAGTGTCAATGAGCTAAACTTGCCACTTCTAAGACAGTTCCAGCTGGCATTAAAAAAGTACTGCTATATTCCATTTTTAAAATTTTTTTGCTATATTCTACTTAGAGAAGACATTGTGAAGATACAAGATGACAAAAAGAAAAGCAAAAGGATATACAAAGGAAATGCTAAGCATATGTTCTTATAGGGAGTGATGCTGAGTGTCTTCAGATGGACCACAGCCTAAGGCCAAGGACTACCTGGACAGCAGCTAAGGCAGACAAAACATCAGAGTTTTCTCATTGACTTTTCTAGAATGTCAATACTTCACAATTTATGTGCAAGAGAGAACAGGATCATTTTATTATTCTTTTTCTAACTTATTTTCTTGAGTTGGATGCTTAGCTCATTAATTTTCAATCTTCAAACTTTGTGTTTTCATTTATTTATTTATTTATTTATTATTTATTTATGTGCTCTAAGTTTCCCTCTAAGTACTGTCACATCCCATGAATATTAATGTGTAGTGTTTTCATTGTCATTTACTTCTAAACATTCTAATTTCCATTATGATTTTTTCTTTTGAGAAGTGAAAATTTCTATTCCCCAATATTTGGGTGTGGTTCTCTTCTCATTTTTAAATTATATTTTATATTGAAGTATAAATTACATATAGTGACAAAAGAGGCATAGTCCTTCCCTTATGAAATGTATATTCTAGTAGGGTGAACTAGGTAATATTCAAGTCATAAAAATAAGGCAATTTCAGATCATAATGCATCTATAAAGCTGATAGGGATTAGAGAGTCAATATATATTTTAACATATAAAAGGACATAGAAAGGGGCGCCTGGGCTGTTCAGTTGGTTAAGCTCTGACTTGGGCTCAGGTCATGATCTTGGGGTCCTGGTTTCGAGCCCTGCATCAGGCTCTGCGCTCAATGGGGAGTCTGCTTGTCCTTCTTCCTCTGCCCCTCCCCCTGCTCATGTTCTTGCTCTCAAATAAATAAATAAATAAATAAAATCTTTAAAAAAAAAAGGACACAGAAAGATGTGCAATTAAGCACCCTCCCTATTATTTTTATGTATTGCAAAGTTATTTAACCAGATGTCTGTTTGTAATGTTGCACCAACTGCAGTGAGACTATTGAAGTGAGGCCATATCCCCTCCAAATTCAAAAGTCCCAGCAAGAGCCCATAGCCACAAGCAGCTGAGGTCAGAAGAAGGCTAGAAGTGCTAGGGGCTTACAGCTGCTAGATGCAGCCCTGCATCATGGATGGATGAGAAAGAGTCAAGACCCTAGCTTCCTTGCTTCTTGGGTGAGACACGGGGTGGCAAGCATGTTCTTTAGTATCTCACGGAGTGCCCCAGTGGGACCAAGCCCAATTGCTCATAGTGGAATCTTGCTCTATAACACACATGCTTTTTTTTTTTTTAAGATTTTATTTATTTATTTGACAGAGAGAGACATAGCGAGAGAGGGAACACAAGCAGGGGGAGTAGGAAAGGGAGAAGCAGGCTTCCCCGTGGAGCAGGGAGCCCGATGTGGGGCTTGATCCCAGGACCCTGGGATCACGACCTGAGCCAAAGGCAGACGCTTAACGACTGAGCCACCCAGGGCCCCAACACACATGTTCTTGACTCTCTTCCCTCTCCTGTCTCATTTCCCCATCATTTCATGGTGCTCCTAAGACTTCAACCCCAAACACCGATTAACAGTTGGGAAGAGCCTAGTGTTCTAAAAGGAACAGCTTGAGGATAGGCTTCTTAAGCCATTGGGCTGCTATCATAGTTTCATGACTTACTTTGCTTTTACTGGAGATTAGAGGAATTTATTCATATTCACAAAATAAAAAATGAGAGGCAAGGCAAGAAACAAATTTTATCCCAGCAGAGAGTTTACGGGCCCTCATTTTACTTTTGGAAAACCTGAAACATTTTTTTAAAATAAATGTCTGTTGTCTATAAGCCACATAGTCTATGGTGTTCTGTTACAGGAGAACAGACAAACTAAGGCAAGGGGTTTTATCCTAGGATCCATGGGTGTCCAAGGGATTAGTGGTTAGAATTTAGAGTCCTTCAACTTGGAGCTTAGATAGATGGAGTGAGCTGGATCTAGGTAGACATCTGTATTTGTATATATCTTTATTTTCCACAACCTCTAACTGAAATTTAACATTTCCTTCAATTGTGAATGTAGGCAACATACCACAGAGTGGAATTGGCAGCACCTGTGACTTTATAACCTGTAAATACTGATGTTTCTTTGTATCCTATTACAATTATTGTCTTAAAACATTTTCAGTCATCACAACTTCAGAATATGGTAGTTGTTATACCCCTTAAAAATTCTTTTTATCTAATAAGCTATATGTGTATGTAATAAGTAATGTATTTTTATCTGTTTAAATATTTTCATAATTTTTTTTTGAGAGAAAGTATGCCCACACACGAGCAGGGTGCAAGGGGTGTGGGGAGGGAGAAGAGGCAGAGGGAGAGAGAGAATCTTAAGCAGGCTCCCAGTGAGCTTGATCTCCCTGTCCTGAGATCATGACCTGAGTCAAAATCAAGAGTCTGATGCTGAACTGACTGAGGCACGCAGGCATCCCTATCACTGTTTTTTTAGTATGTATTTGATGTCCTTTGGAGTCCTATGTATTTTATTTATGTATTTAAAATACTTTTTTTCTGAGAAGGGATCCATCGGCATCACCAGACTGCCCAGAAGTTCAAGGCATAGAAAAGAATAATAACACCTAATGGGCACTACTGTTACCCATTTCCCAGATTGGGAGACTGAGGCACAGGAAGCCTAAGCAATTTGCCCAAAGTCAAAGAGCTGATAATGAGCAGAGCCAGGATAGCAACCCAGGTAATCTGGCTCCAGAGTTCATGACGTTCACCAAGACCCTGTGGCTGCCTCTCCGAGATTCTATCAAAGCTCCTCTACTAGCTTACCGAGGTACCACGGTCTCCCCGCAAGGACTGTCGGCCCCCATCCCCATTTGGCAGAGCAGTCAGGTGTGTGCAGTTGAACCTTTCATTGGCTTCACCTGTACCATCCTGCTTGTTCTGCCTTTGCCTACTTCTGAGACCCTCTCCCCACCCTCTCTCCTCTGCTTTCCAGCCACGCTGCCCTGCTCCACCTGGCAGCCTTTGAACTCAGTCCTTCCAGTTCCTGGACCTCTCCTCCTCCCTTCATTTCCTTCTAGTCCTGGGACCTCCGTTTCCCGAGTTGCCGCCTTGCAGAGGGCTTCCGGGATTAAGTACCAAAGTAAGTTCTGTTTTTCTTTATATATTTTATATGTCGATCCTTTGTTGGTTCTGGGTACTGCAAATATTTTCTCCCAGTTTTGGGCTTATCTTTTCACCTTCTTTAACCTAATCATTTGGTGAGCAAAATTGTTAGTTTTAATGAGTCAAATTGATCAATCTTTTCCTTCATAGTCTGTGCTTTTTGTTTCTTAAGAAATCATTCTCTTTCTCCAAGGTCACAAAGATAATATTTTTGTAGTTCTTCCTAAGGGTTTTTACCTTTTGCCATTCACAGCTAAGCCCTTGATGCACCTGAAATCAACTTTGGTGAAAATTGTAAAGTAGGGATTTGATTTACATTCTCTATAAATCTGAAACATTTCTTAAAAAATTCTTTTGTTTTAGAATATTTAAATTACAGAATATTGTATTTCCTAGCCATAAAACATGGGGTGTTTAATAGCGAGAGAAACCCTGACACTCTTTGGGAAGAAGATGTCCTAGATTGTGGCATAAAGGAATGAAGAAAGCACATTTCTTTTTTTTTTTTTTTAAGATTTTATTTATTTATCTGAGAGAGAGAATGGGAGACAAAGAGCATGAGAGGGGAAGGGTCAGAGGGAGAAGACCCCCCCCCCCCCCCTGAGCAGGGAGCCCGATGTGGGACTTAATCCCAGGACTCCAGAATCATGACCTGAGCCGAAGGCAGTTGCTTAACCAACTGAGCCACCCAGGCACCCATGGAAGCACATTTCTATTTTATATTTTCACTGAGTATTTTCTAAAGAAGTTACAACTGGCCAGTTAAGTACTTAAATTATAAACCCCTTAAAAAGGAAAAGATGGGATATATGGAATTGGAGCCATCTCTGTGCTTTGGATACTTCTTTTGAGACAGTCTCACCTAGCATTATGTTCAACAACTTGGCATTTAAGTTCCGGAAAGTGAAACTTCTAGGAGACAAAAGATCAGGAGGAAGGCATGTGCACGCCTGTGTGCATAAGTACATGTCTTTGTGTGTTTATGTGGGGATTTCTGTGTTTGCATATATATGAAGTAAGGGAGAAAGTGCAGAAATGGCAGTGTGGCCCTTTATCCTGAAAAACAGCCCCCCCCCACCACGTCCCGCACAACTGAAGGTGATGGAGAGGAAGAGTCCTAGTAACAGTGCATGCTGGGATTGTTGCTTTTATAAACTCCATTAGTTCAGCAGGTCACCCCAATTACTCGTATCAGGTATAGGGAAAAGAAGGGAGGATGGAAGGAAGTGGGCAACTGGTAGAAATTCCTGCTGGGGGATCTGCACACACAGCCTTAATAATTTGTGGGTAATTCTTGGCACACAGCAAGACAAGTTAGGGCCTGGACTGTGGACTGAGGAATCACTATAGATGAATAAAAGGTCACAGCTGAGCATCTAGAAAGATAACTGGCTCCTAGGAGTAGATGATTATAGCTGTAACCTCCCTACTGAAGAATCAATAGGACAAGTATTTTATGCCCTTAATTGGGCTTTAATCTGAAAATGGCACAGCAAGACTTTACATTTCAAAAGAACACAGAGGGGAAGAAAATCCCCCTTTTGGACTTCTGGAGAATGAAACAAGATGATTGCCACTCATTCTCTTATTAGGACTCCCTAGGTACTGTGCCTGGGTCTAATTCTTAATAAAACTGTAGTAGGACAGTAGTTAAGAGCTCAGACCCTGGGATCTTATTCCTGCACCCACAATTTATTACTTGTTTATTCTTAACAAGTGACTTTATCTCTATGCCTGAATTCCTTTATCTATAAAAATGAGGGAGTAAAATAGTATCTACCTCACGGAATTCTTCTAAAGGTTAGATGAATTAATGTGTTAAATGCCTGATCAGAGCCTGATTAGTAATATTATAGCAAACTGACTTAAGAAAGAAAATGCTAACTGCTTTTCCCCTCCAGGAAAGGGACTTGACATTTTGTTTCTCTAAAAGGTCCCCAGAGGGGGGAGTGTGGTAGATTGTGCTCTTGTTCTCAATTCTTGGATGTTTCTCCCAGTGGGTAGTTGATTTCTGCAGGTATCGAGTTGGCCATGTGATGTGTTTCAGAAGATACATTGTGCTATATGCAACTTCCAAAAGACACTTACGGGGTTGTTTCATGGTGAAGTATTAGTGCTCTTTTTCTCATGAAGCCAGTTGGGGCCAGCCCCAATCACCTGGGTAAAGAAGATAGGAATTAGAGCCATCTCCAACATGCAACTGACAAGAAACATGGTCAAGAAAGAAACTTTTGTGTTGTGAGCCCCCTGAGAGTGTGTTACTGCAGGATAACTTGCTGCCTGAAACAAGGGAGATAGGGAAGAATGCAGTTTAGGTAGAAGCAGAAACCATCAATCTGGGGGACAGAGAAATTGCCCAACCCAGGAAAAAAGTGTTTTCTCAGGAACCCACACCTACTCCTACTCTGCCATTTCTCTGCCTGGAATAGAAGATTGACCTGAGAAAAACAAACAGCTTAATGCAGTTAAGTAGGAAGAAATGTTAGTCTTATGAGCTTCTAGCCTTCTCGAATTGAGGGGATCAACCACGTTGACTTCTCTACCTAATCACATCGTGAGGATCATCATAGATCTAAAACTATTGGGGTCTCCCTGAAAATCTAGACTGTGTAAGCCCCCATTCCAGGATTTTAGCCTAACCCTAATGGGAACAAGATTAGACATTTTATTTAGAAGACTGAACTAATGTGGTCTATTTTGCATGCAATTGTGGTGGTCATGAATTTACACCTGCTATATTTCCTTGGTTCCAGAGACCTTACTTCTGTTTTAGGAACTTCTTTGGAAAAAGATGAGTACTTATTAAAATATTAGCAAATATATTTACTGGATATTTAAGCAATAACTGAATTAGGGACCATGATGGCATAGTCCCTATGGTGATGAATTTCTAACATGGCAATTTATTACTTTTGATTAACATACAGTTATTATTTTATTGGCTGATATCTTTATCTTCTCCATTTTCTAGAGAATTCTTTGAATTATTGACCTATGTCCACCCAACTTTCCCAGCCTTAGGGGCTTGCTTTTTAACTTCTGAATTGTGTTTTATCATCTGCCAGGTTCTTTGCCTATTAAAATAATCCTAAATTCATTTATTCTGTGAAAGCATGAAACTATTTGCTGTGTATATGAATATATTCCCGGTGAAATAGAATGTTAATAGCAGAGTGCCGCAGCAGAGAAACCGCATTGACAAGAGCCAGTTCTCATCAGCATAGAAACACACTATTATTTTTTTCATCTTTTCTCTCTCTGATCTTATTTTAAAATACTTTCTTGACCCTTCTGCTGCTGAAAGCCACTGTACCATTTTGCTAACTTTCCTTTACATCAAAACGCCTTTAGAAATGTGTTTATTCTTACTGTCTCCCATTCTTTCATTTCTCAATCCCTCTCCCATCAGGCTTTTACCTGTCACCTGACTCCACTCAAGCCGCTCTTACCAAAGTCACTGATGGGGGTGCTTGGGTGGCTCAGTTAGTTAAGCGGCCTATGATTTCAGCTCAGGTCATGATCTCAGGGTCATGAGGTAGGGCCCCATGTCAGGGGGGCTACACATGCACTGAATGTGAAGCCTGCTTAAGATCTCGCTCTCCCTCCCATGTACCCCCCTCCTCCCTCCATGTGCTCAAAAAAAAAAAAAATCACTGATGATCTCCGTGTTGTTTGATCTGCTAATGACCTCTCAGCCTCATCCAGTTTGACCATTAACAGCACCTGACATCTGATCACTCCTTTTATCGGACTCCTTGAGAACCCATTCCCTTGGTTTTCCTTGTGTAGGTTCCTCTTCTTCCTCTTCTCTTGCCACTGGAATGCTGCAGGCCTCAGCCTGTGGTTCTCTCCTCTTCCTTTTTGGGCATCGCATCCAGTTTCAGAATTTCAGATAACCTCTTTATGCTGATGACTCCAAAATATTCATCTTTAGCCTGGATTCTTCTCCTGCTTTCAACTTGTATATTTTAACCCCCTTCTTAAGATCTTTGATTAGAACTCTTATATACATCTCCAATTTATCCAAAATCAAAATTCAGGTCTTTGCCCATAACATTGCTACACCTATAATCTTTCCCATGTCAGAAAATGGAAATGCTCTCCTTCCAATAGCTAAGAACAAATATCTCAGAGTTTCCTTTGACTCCCTTCTATCTCATCCTGTATCCAATCCACCAGGAGATTCTGATGGCTCTACCTTTAAAAGTCATCATCAACAAAGCAGCCAGAATGGTCCTGCTAAACTTAGAACAGATGATCTCACTCTTCTGCTCAAAATTGCATAATGGTCTCACTCTTCTGCTCAAAATTGCACAGTGGCTCCTCATTTCTTTCTGAATTTAATCCACAGTCTTAACAATATACTGCAAGTTCTGCATGTGCTTCCTGATCTCTCTGACCATATCCAGTGTCCTTCACTCCCTTATTCACTCTGCTTAGCCACCTTATACTCTTCACTGCTTTCTAACCACATCAGACACATTTGTGCCTCAGGGCCTTTGCATTGACTGTCCCTGATGCCTGGAATGATTTCCCACTGGATAGCTGCCTGGCCCACTCCACATTTCCCTCAAGTAGTTGCCCAAATATCTTCTTCTCACTGAGGATCACTGATCCTTATAAATCTAGACCCCTCCATCTAACAGTATAGCTCTCTCTGGCACTCCAGGTTTCCCCTACCCCTTCTTTCTTTATTTAGCCAGAGTACTTATCCCATTCCGACATACTGTAGTCTGTCTTAATTATCATGTTTGTTTCTTATTGTGTTCCCTCCTGGGAATAGGAAGCCAGGAAATTCTGTCGATTTTGTTCAGTGAGCATCTAGCATAATACCTGGTACATATCAGATGCTCAGTATTTGTTGAGTGAATGATGAGGGAGTGAATGAAGTGCAGGGCAGTGGGCTCATGCTCATAGGCCAGAGCTCTTGTTTGACCCATACTTAGCAAGGTGGGGCCCCGCGGTTAGCTTGAGCACTTGCTTGATGCTGACAGTGACACTTCATGCAATTTTGCACGTGAGGTGCCTTGGTAACCCCATCTAGTCCTGGACCTGGCCACGTGTGATAAAGTCTATTCCTTTACTAAAAATACCTGAATAGAGAAGACGATAAAGAAACGCCAAAGTGTATCTGAATGAATTTAAAATTTTATCCCCTGTAAATGCAAGCGCCTAATTTTTTTCTTTTTTTTTTTTTTTCATAAAATGCTTTACTGATCATAACAGAAACAAGGAAATGAAACCATTTTCTTCTGGGGAACACACGGTCTTCAGGAAAACAAGCACTGTAATTATCCTAATTTTTAAAGGTTATTTGAGCGCACTGCAGAAGAAGTTGTGAAATTGTACATTAATTTTTGGAAGACATTGTGATATAAGTATTTACTTGCTACAAGTTAGACTTTTAAATTTAATTCAGTTCAGTTCAATTATTAGCATTTTCCTTCTCAGAGATGCAAAGGTCACTTAGTTATCTGGGAAACTCTTCCCAGGCTCCGAGAGTTATTCAGAAGGCTGGCTGAGTGGCAGCAGGTCCATCATTCATGCATCCAGAAACCCTATGCCAAGCCTCTAGGTGGTATAAACTCTTTTATACTCAGATCACAGTATTGCTGTCTGCTTGGCTTTGGATATGGAATTCAGAGAAAAGGGCCCCAGAAGAATTCATTGTGTGACCTAGTACCTCAACCGTATCTAAACTGCTGCGCTCTGCTGCTTAGTGTAAAGAATTCCAAGGAGTAAAGGGAAGACTCTAGGTTTTCACTCCTTCATTCGCTTGTGCCCTGCTGAGGTGGTAATACAGCAGAGATCTGGAACCTCGGTGAGAAGAAAGCTTGCTCTTGACCAAATTAAAAATTCTTCTGACTGCTAGGATGTGTGCGGTTTGATCGTCTTGCTTTTATTTAAGTCACCAACTGAAATTGGCATTTAAAATGCCGTAGCATTATAATGAATGTTAATTATAATGGTAATGATCCGAGAGCCAGGAGTGGGGTGAGAGGGAGTGCCGGGGTCTCTCTTCAGGATGCTCTCCTTCAAAGCAACCTGTCACACTCCTCCCCCGTGGCCATAGTTCAGTTTAATCCAACACTTAGCGGAAGTGGACACCTCTAATGGACAGAGCCCTGAACTCCTTTTTTCAACCCCAGTCCCTCATTAGTAGGTAACCCAAGCAGCCAAAGAATACATCTTTTTCTCCCTCTCTCCTGGTCCCCCCGATCATGCATGAATTATTTCTGTCCTTTGCAAATGACAAACCAGAGCCGTAGGCTCTGAAGAGACCGTAGGCTGATTTTTTTTTCTTTCAAGTGTCTTTGTGGTGAGGGTACCACAGAAAAAAAATCTGGCAGGAACATATGTTTGTGGATGCTTTTTATAGTCCAAATTGGGAAAAGGAGGCGAGCACTTCAGGTTTGCAATTTACATCTGAATTATTTATTTGTACATTAAACACAAGACTCCCTGGAAGGAGCTTTGCTTGCAACTCACAGAGCATGCCAAGATGGCCAAACCAATGTTAGCATACCTTTCCTTTCTGCAGACGGTCAGGCCAGTGGGCATGCCTGCTACCCAATCCTAGGTGCCAACCGATTCCTTGAGTTTCTTAAGCGGATCCTAATCTTACTCCTGTACCTGAGACACAGATCTGCAGTAAATTTGCCTGGCTAGAGATTTATTTGGCCACCTGCTAACTTCATGACTTTGGACACATGGCTTCATGACTCTAAATCTCAGTTTTCTCATCTGTAAAATAGGGGTAACGATAACTCTTCATATAGTTTGTCTGGGGACCAAATCTATGTGGGGAATCTGGTTCAGTGCTTGACATAAAGAATTCTATATATATTAGCTGTTATGATTGTTTCTCATTGGTACCATGGAATAGCTACCTTCCAGGTAATAGTCATAGAAAAAATCCAAAATTGGGTATGTGCTGAAGATTTCCTGATCTCTGCTCAGTTTGGGTTTTACCCCAAAGTAGGACCTAAAGCCAAGATTTAAGTGCAAGTAATTCATTTGGGGGGGGGTGATATCATAAAACAGCGAGAAAGTGGGGGAGCGAGAGGGGCCTAAAAGCCCTTGAAAACAAAAATTTATTATATAATATGCCACAGTATAGATTATAGAATGTAATCTCTGTTTCTCTGGAGAACCTTGACTAATACACCACCCTAATCAGGGCACCAAGGTTAATATCACCAGTGATAAGACATACTGACATCATAAACATCTTGACCCAATGTGCTAGGAAGGACACAACACCATTTCTGGGTTATTCTTGCCAAAAATGCATAACCTCCTTCCAATGATGAGACTACATCAGACAAACTCAAGCTGACATTCTTTGAACTTCCAAACTATAATGTCTCTGAGCCAGAAAACCAAGATTTCCTTTTGGGGTTCTCCAACCTCACTCCCAAAATTCAGGATTTCTTATCCTGGCCCAGGTATCGTGTTTTCTGTCTTCTGCCAGAAGGATCCCAGTCTGAGATGAGCCCTTTCAAGAAAATCTCTAGAGTGGCGGATCTCAGGGGAGCCTCCATGCTAATGTCTCTCACCCTCCCCAGCACCGCACTCAGTTTCAGGAGCCTTTGGTCAAAGTAGGTCCGGGATCTCCATTCTCCACTTACTGATGACCAACTATTCTAGTTCAAACTCCTATGAAGCTCCTTCCCTAGAGACATAGAGTGCCAGGTAAATGGGAAGAGATCCAGACCTTCTACACGGAGCCTACATCAACATGCACCCTGTGATTAAGTCCAGTTCTTCCAACCAAATTTCCACCTTCTGGGGGATGAGTTTAATTGTGGGTGAGAAGGCCTGTGTTGAGATTCAAAAACTCTGCTGCTACCATGGCATCTTCCATTTGATCAACAGCCTTTAGGAAGGTGAATCTTCTCTCTAGTGGCAGCACAGATTTCCAGTGATGCCTCTTAGCCCTACGGGTCCAGCCTGGAGATTCAGACACATCTCTAAAGCTACCTACTGAACATTTTACTTGGCTATGTCACGAGCCCCTCAAAATCACTCTCAGCCTCCTAAAACATGCTTTTTTCCTATGTTCTCTACTCAAGGAATTGGAAATGGAATAATCATTGACTCAGTGACTCAGGCCAGGAATGTCCCCATTCTCCTTGGAGTGCCCCCCACCCCTTACTCCTGTGTACACTCACCAAGTCCTGGTGTTTCTACTGGGTATTTCTACTTCCCTCCATCCCCACTGCCACTGTCCTAGTCCATATCTCACCTGAACTAGGAAAACAGCTTCCTAATGAAACTCTAGACATTCCCTCCTTCAGTCATCCTTAATTTAATGGCCAGCATGGTGTGTTGCACACAAACCTGATCAAAGCTCTCTCCCGCTCACAACCTCTCAGTGCCCACAATTCAAGGATCTGTCGTTGCTTATCCTCTAAGCCTCATTTGATTCCACTCTTCCCCCAACAACCTGCCATTCAACTCTACCAAATTTCTTTCAGTTCCTTGGATGATTCAGGCTCTGTTTCACTTATAAGATGTTGCACAAATATCTCTTCTACCTGGAGTATTTCCCTCCCATTCTTCACCTGACCAATTGCTGTTCATCTTTGGTTGTCGGTTTAGGTGGTACTTGAAGTCTTACCTTCAGATCTGAGTGGATCTTCCTGTGTACTCAAAGCTTATTTACCTCCAGTTATCACTTTCTTTGTCTATAACCCCCAGTAGATTACGAGCCCGGAGAGAGAAATGCCGGAGTTGTCATCACTTTGTACAACAAGCTTATAGCACAATGCCTCCTATGTGGTAAGAGTTCAACAAATATTTGCTGAATGAATAAATACATGAATTGTGGAGAGTCACTGTCCATAACTCATGACTCCCTTATGTTCATCATTACCAAATAAACATCCAGGCAGTCAACAATAGTATCAAGTCAAGTGCTGATTGTGAAAAGTGAGTTTCTGAGCTTAGTTCTAGGGGAGTTGACAATTCCGTAGCTATCTTCCTCACTTTTTTCTCTTGCTTGGTGGTTCTAAATTAAAGGTACCAGTGCCTTGGGGGCACCTGGGTGGTTCAGTCGGTTGAGTGTCCAACTCTTGATTTTTGACTCAGGTCATGATCCCACAGTTATAAGATTGGGCCCCTGGCCAGGCTCTGCCCTCAATGTGGAGTCTGCTTGAGATTCTTTCTCTGCCTTTGCCCCTCCTCCCTGTTTGCACGTGCGTGTGTGCACTCTCTCTCTCTCAAAATAAGCAAAATCTTAAAGGTACCAGTGCCTTTTTAATTATATGTATAATCCTTTTAAATAAAATTACTAATCCAGCCACCCAAAACAATACTTTTCTCTAGACTTGTTTTTCCATCTATCACAGTTGTGATCACACTATATTGTTTTTAAAAGCACTGTTCATAAACAACATCTTAATGAATGCATCGTGTTCTATTATTTACCCTGAAACCATGAGCTGAAGTCATTCATCTTGTGATTCAATTGTTTAAACTATCTTTAGGAACACTAAAAAAAATTTAACTGCAATTAATATGAGCCTGAATTTTCAAAGAAAACTATTCTGTGCAATGTATTGCTCTCAGCTAGGATATTTACTGAATTAATAGTTTCCTAGAATTGCAGACCAAAGGATCCTCTAGAACTTTTAAAGAAATCAGAGTCTTGGGTCCCAAACCTTTTCATTGCTTTAGAATTCCCCAAGAAGGATGTGAGATCTGCTGTGTCCTTACTTTTCTCATGAGATGCTAGAGCAGTGGAATGGACACCGGGATGGGGGTCCCAGAGTCCAGAAGTCTAGTCCTCTCTAACTCATCCTGAACTCTGACACCGGAGGAAAGCTGCTTCATATCTCCAGGCCTCAAGTTTTCTTACCATAAAGTGCTGATTCTGTTTCCTATGCTATCTACTCCACGGGAATATTGACCAAATCCAAGGCAAAAATAAATATATATGACTGCTTTGAAATTTACACAGCCCTACACCAACATAGAGTATAGATCTATCATTTCTATTTGTATGGTTTAATCAACAGCATCACACTCTTCTTGTTCCTTTTTCAGTTACAAAGTTCAACCAATTGGAAATGCTTTTGAGTGAAATTTTAAATCAGTGGTAACAACTCACAGTGTAGGCAAAGCTTTCTATTTTGATAAAGTCTCCATTTTCTGTCTTCTGAAAATAACATTTTGGCAAATCAATAGAATCTGCAGGAAGACTGACACCTCGGAAAGGCAGGCAGGGGCTGGAAAATGGTAAGAGGCAGGCTGCAGGCAATTGGGAAATTCTGTGTTTCTCCACTTGGATCTGGTGCTTTCTCAAATTCTCTCAAGCAGCTTGTGCAGTTTTTGGAAAGATTAGCCACTTTAACTTAAAGACGATATTTAAGGACGCTGAAAGTACTAAAAGTATTTAATGATTTGAGTAGTGCTTACAAGTTTTTCATACTTTTCACTTAATATACTGACACAGATTGGTAAGTAGAGTCAATCTGATACCCGTTTTACTCCTCACTCTTTTTCTCAACTATTTGCACATGTAAAGCTTGCTATGGGTTCACAAAGCCTGGCTGTTTCAATATTTAATCATGGTTTTGAGTAAAACATTAAATATTAATTATGTCCTATGGTATAACATAGACAGGTGGAAGGAGGGAGAGATGGTGTCATAAGACCTCGGAGGACCCTGAATTCTCATGGGTGGGGCGGGGGGGCAATGCATCATCGTGGAAAGAACATAGGCTGGAAAGTCAGCTAGACAAGGTTTGAAAGGTGGAATCTGCCCTTGCTAACTGCAGTGATTTCAGGCAAGAAGGTCCCACCCATCAGTATCAATTTTCTCATCTGTAGAATGGGAATAGCACCCTGTTGGTGGAGTTGGGAGAGACAATGTAGGTGAAGAGCTGGCGTGATCCATGAGCATGGAACGTTTTTCCACTTCTTTGTGTCTTCCTCAATTTCTTTCATGAGTATTTTATAGTTTTCTGAGTACAGATCCTTTGCCTCTTTGGTTAGATTTATGCCTAGGTATCTTATGGTTTTGGGTGCAATTGTAAATGGGATCAATGCCTTAATTTCTCTTTCTTCTGTCTTGTTGTTGGTGTATAGGAATGCCACTGATTTCTGTGCATTGATTTTATATCCTGCCACTTTACTGAATTCCTGTATGAGTACTAGCAGTTTTGGGGTGGAGTCTTTGGGGTTTTCCACATAGAGTATCATATCATCTGCAAAGAGTGAGAATTTGACTTCTTCTTTGCCAATTCGGATGCCTTTTATTTCTTTTTGTCTGATTGCTGAAGCTAGGGCTTCTAATACTATATTGAATAGCAGTGGTGATAGTGGACATCCCTGCCTTGTTCCTGACCTTAGGGGGAAAGCTCTCAGTTTTTCCCCATTGAGAATGATATTTGCTGTGGGTTTTTCATAGATGGCTTTCATAAAATTGAGGTATGTACCCTCTATCCCTATACTCTGAAGAGTTTTGATCAAGAAAGGATGCTGTACTTTGTCAAATGCTTTTTCTGCATCTATTGAGAGGATCATATGGTTCTTGTTCTTTCTTTTATTAATGTATTGTATCACGTTGATTGATTTGTGGATGTTACACCAACCTTGCAGCCCAGGAATAAATCCCACTTGGTCATGGTGAATAATCCTTTTAATGTACTGTTGGATCCTATTGGCTAGTATTTTGGTGAGAATTTTTGCATCCATGTTCATCAGGGATATTGGTCTGTAATTCTCCTTTTTGATGGAGTCTTTGTCTGGCTTTGGGATCAAGGTAATGGTGGCCTCATAAAACGAGTTTGGAAGTTTTCCTTCGATTTCTATTTTTTGGAACAGTTTCAGAAGAATAGGTATTAATTCTTTAAATGTTTGGTAGAATTTCCCTGGGAAGTCATCTGGCCCTGGGCTTTTGTTTGTTGGGAGATTATTGATGACTGCTTCAATTTCCTTAGTGGTTATAGGTCTGTTGAGGTTTTCTCTTTCTTCCTGGTTCAGTTTTGGTAGCTGATATATCTCTAGGAATGGATTGGAAGAACAAATATTGTGAAGATGTCAATGCTACCTAGAGCAATCTACATATTCAATGCAATCCCTATCAAAATACCATCAACTTTTTTCAAAGAAATGGAACAAATAATCCTAAAATTTGTATGGAACCAGAAAAGACCCCAAATAGCCAGAGGAATGTTGAAAAAGAAAAGCAAAGCTGGTAGCATCACAATTCCGGACTTCAAGCTCTACTACAAAGCTGTCATCATCAAGACAGTATGGTACTGGCACAAAAACAGACACATAGATCAATGGAACAGAATAGAGAGCCCAGAAATGGGCCCTCAACTCTATGGTCAACTAATTTTTGACAAAGCAGGAAGGAAAAAAGACAGTCTCTTCAACAAATGGTGTTGGGAGAATTGGACAGCCACATGCAGAAGAATGAAACTGGACCATTTCCTTACACCACACACAAAAATAGACTCCAAATGGTTGAAAGACCTCAATGTGAGACAGGAATCCATCAAATCCTTGAGGAGAACACAGGCAGCAACCTCTTCGACCTCAGCTGCAGCAACTTCTTCCTAGACACATCGCCGAAGGCAAGGGAAGCAAGAGCAAAAATGAACTATTGGGACTTCATCAAGATAAAAAGCTTTTGCACAGCGAAAGAAACAGTCAACAAAACCAAAAGACAACCGACAGAATGGAAGAAGATATTTGCAAATGACATATCAGATAAAGGGCTAGTATCCAAAATCTATAAAGAACTTCTTAAACTCAATACCCAAAGAACAAATGATCCAATCAAGAAATGGGCAGAAGACATGAACAGACGTTTTTCCAAAGAAGACTTCCAAATGGCCAACAGACACATGAAAAAGTGCTCAACATCGCTCGGCATCAGGGAAATACAAATCGAAACCTCAATGAAATATCACCTCACACCAGTCAGAATGGCTAAAATTAACAAGTCAGGAAATGACAGATGTTGGCGGGGATGCAGAGAAAGGGGAACCCTCCTACACTGTTGGTGGGAATGCAAGCTGGTGCAGCCACTCTGGAGAACAGTATGGAGGTTCCTCAAAAAGTTGAAAATAAGAGCTACATACGATCCAGCAATTGCACTACTAGGTATTTACCCCAAAGATACAAATGTAGTGATCCAAAGGGGTACATGCACCCCGATGTTTATAGCAGCAATGTCCACAATAGCCAAACTGTGAAAGAGCCAAGATGTCCATCGACAGATGAATGGATAAAGAAGATGTGGTATATATATATATATATGTGTGTGTGTGTATGTATATATATATATATATATATATATACATACACACACACACAATGATACACACACACAATGGAATATAATGCAGCCATCAAAAAAAAAACCCAAAATCTTGCCATTTGCCACTACGTGGATGGAACTAGAGGGTATTATGCTGAGCGAAATAAGTCAATCAGAGAAAGACATGTATCATATGACCTCACTGATAATGAGGAATTCTTAATCTCAGGAAACAAACTGAGGGTTGCTGGAGTGGTGGGGGGTGGGAGGGATGGGGTGGCTGGGTGATAGACATTGGGGAGGGTATGTGCTATGGTGAGCGCTGTGAATTGTGTAAGACTGTTGCATCACAGACCTGTACCTCTGAAACAAATAATACATTATATGTTAAGAAAAAAAAAAAAAAAGAAGAAGATAGCAGGAAGGGAAAAATGAAGGGGGGTAAATCGGAGGGGGAGATGAACCATGAGAGACTATGGACTCTGGAAAACAAACTGAGGGTTCTAGAGGGGAGGGATGTAGGGGGATGGGTTAGCCTGGTGATGGGTATTAAAGGGCACATTCTGCATGGAGCACTGGGTGTTATATGCAAACAATGAATCAGGGAGCACTACATCAAAAACTAATGATGTAATGTATGGTGATTAACATAACATAAAAAAAAAAAAGAGATGGCCTGAAGTAGGTATTCACAACAGACGAGTTTACTTCTGTCACTGGAGCTGATCATGCCTCTCATGTGCCCTCTGACTTTACTATCTGTCCCTATATGGCAACTTGTATCCTATTTTGTGGATATGCTGACAAGATAGTGTGTTTTTCCCCCTCTTTCATATGTCAAGCTTTTGTTTGGTATCCCAGCCTATTGTTAGCTGTGATTGCGTTTCCCTTCTGTTTACAGGGGAAAGGAAAGGATTGTAAAATAGGTTAAGAGCTCAAAAATAATAATAAAAGTGCACGCAGCATGGGCAAGAAGCAAATATCAATTAATGCAGCCCAGGAGAGGGAAAAGTGAGTCTGGTGCCCAGAAATCTGTTCATTTGCTTCACCTCGCAGCATTTTGTGAGTGAGGGTCTGCCAGGTGTGGGAAACTGTTCCAAATGTTTTAAATACTGGACGTTGTTTTTAGCACTACACGTCCTTCATTGTCAACACAATACTCCCTTTCATTTTGCTTGGATTTTTTTTTTTAAGATTTATTTATTTATTTTAGAGAGAGAGAGAGTGTGTGTGTGTTCACGAGCATGGGGAGGGGTAGAGAGGGAGACGTGCAGACTCCCTTCTGGGGGGCATGGAGTTCGACCCTGGTCCCAGGACCCTGAGATCATGACCTGAGCTGAAACCTAGAGTTGGATGCTTAACCGACTGAGCCACCCTGGTGCCCCTAATTTTGCTTGGATTGCTCTTTATATCTAGTGCGCTTTCCTTGGCCACAATTACCTTGCGTCTCTACTCTCTTTCTCCTCCATCTTTTTCTATCCCATTTATTCCCCCGTCTATGAAGGCTTCCTGCCTGCCCCAAGCCCCCTTACTTGGTCATTCCTTCCTCTGCATGCCTCAGTTTCCAAATCTGTGAAATGGAGGTAATAATTGTACCTGTCATATCATACTGCCATGGAGACTTCATACTATAGCACATAGAAATCATTTAGTAGAGTGCCCATGCTTTAAATACATGGTGGTTGTATTATTAGTATTTTATCATTACCCAGCATCTTTGTTGACATCGTTATGACTTCTGGGTGCCCATGGTTTTTCCTTGTGCTTTATATTCGGTGTTTGTTTTATTCTGTTTGATCCTGGAGGAAACGACAGGTGTGTCTCCTCCAGGACAGTGTGCACTGCTTGCAGAGATCAAGGATCTTCCCTAACTGCAGCCCCAGAGCCCTATCTCGTGTCTGGTGAAGAGTGGGCACTTACTAGATACTTACTGGGGAAAAAAGACAAGTCCTTTGTTTCCATAAAATTTTATTTTATTTTATTTTTTTAAAGATTTTGTTTATTTATTTGACAGCGAGAGACACAGCGAGAGAGGGAACGCAAGCAGGGGGAGTTGGAGAGGGAGAAGCAGGCTCCCCGCCGAGCAAGGAGGATGCGGAGCTCAATCCCAGGACTCTGGGATCATGACCTGAGCCAAAGGCAGATGCTTAACGACTGAGCCACCCAGGTGCCCTTCCATAAAATTTTTTAAAAAGGTGTCCTTGTTTGTGTAGATTTAGCATTTCTCACCAGGAAAGTTGTCGTGAGCATGCAGTGTGATTAAAAGAGGATTTTCCTTGTCTTTTTTTGTTTTTAATCAAATGTTTAATGGCAAATTGGCTTGTCCTCTTGGAAGGCAGTCCCTGGAGACTGAGGATTTAGGGGGAAAAAAATGTGTGATTGTGCAGACCGGAAATAACTGGGCTCTCAGCCCCTGAGCTGCGTCTCACCTTGGGAGTTAAGGAGGCTCCTTGGGAAGCTCACTCAGGCATTGAGGTCCCTCGAGAACCAAGCAGCTTGGTGCTGTCAGACTCAAGGCTTCATGCTGGGCTGAACAGTCTTAGGAAAAAAAAATTGCTTGCCTGGACTCATTTTATTAAAACATCTCAGTCTTTGGAGTTTAAGTTCTTTTTAAAGAGATGGCATCATGGTTAGGGAAACATTTCATGCACTAGATTGTATTTTTCAATGCAAGCCTGATTTGCAGGGTGAGTAAGTACGTTTTGGCACATTTAGTAGTGAAGGCCTGAGCCATTCTGCGTCAGCCACTTTTTCTTTACGTTTGAAAATTGAGGGAGTCGGAGGAATCTGGCTCAGGCTGGGAGGGATGGTCTGTTCAGGCTTCCAGTGGAGGGCGTTCTCTCCTGGGGTTTGCTGGAGACTGATCTCTACTGTTTGTATCTTAGGACTCTGGATTCTTATATTTGGAAAACTTCTTAACAGAAATTACTAAGGAGAAGGGTATTTTGAAGTTGTGCCCTAAAAATGAATTGGAGTTTCAAAACTTGAATGGAAACCATTGCAGTCTCAAACTTGCAAGTGTTTTGAGAAGTTGGGGACTTTGATTTGCTTTTGGGGACAAATTGTTCTTTCTACAAAGGTCATTTCTATAGACTTTTGGTGGTGAAAAGGAAAAGCAAAGCAAACAAAACAAAACAAAAAAAACACAAAAAACCCCCAAAGTCTAATTCCATTAAAATACCAAATTTATCTTATTTGCAAAGTTTAACATCTAGATATCCCTTCCTTTAGGATTTTTTTCATAAATGTAGCTGAAGATTGAATTTCACCTGAAATTTGCTTTTGAAAGATGTTTGTGTATGCACGCACACGTGTGTGTGTGTGTGTGTGTGTGTGTGTGTGTGGCATTTACCCACAAATAATCAGGATTGAAACCATAAGATGATAGGAAGAATTCTGGGGCATAATTTCATCTCATGCCCATGGAAGAAGCATAAAGACACTGAACTTTGCTGACACCCAATAGAATCCTATATTAAAGTTGTACGCCCCAGCAGCGTGATTCTAAACCAAATTTCCTAGATATTGATGAATGTCCTGATCCTAGATGTTTGTGATATGACAGAAAATCCTGAAGGGGCTTTAGAGCAAGGCCAAGGGTAACTACCAAGGAAGGGGGGTGTTGCTGTTTTATTTTTTAATGAAAGTAGTGAGCATCCCCAAAGCCTATCATCTCAGAAAGGGAGGGATCTGGGGTGCAAAGCGAGGACTCAGAAAGCAGACCTGAAGCAGTGATTGTGGCCTGGAACACCAGCAGGAGGAGAGGCTAGAACTTCCGTCCCTTTCTTTCTCCCTCACCCTCCCTCTCTCCTCTGCCACCCTCCCACATCTTTCCTTCTTTTTCTCTTTCTCTTTCTCTGTTTCCAGAGCATGTGGCTGGCTTTTGCATGGTAGCAGCTTCAGTGTTGGGCTGGGAAGCATCCAAGAAGGGTCATGTCTAGAATCGGGCTTGATTATCTAGGAGGTGTAATTCTTCCATTATACTCAAGCTTTCAGTAAAGTTTTGCAAAAGGTTTTAGCTTGGCTTGGGCAAGTTAGCTGTGTCCATGCTTAGCACATCTATAAAGACAAAACCAGCTCCCCCGACCCCCAGTCCTGTTCCTTCATCCCATCTTTTCAAGACCACTGTTGCAGGCTGCTCTTCAAGGAAGAACTGAAGTCTCAAACATCCATGAGGTGACTGGAGGCAAAATACAAAGTGATCCATTGCAGAGGAGCAACAATCTGAAACTAGTCAATGATATAGGCACACCTGTTTTCCAACCAGATGGCGAGAAATCCTTCCCAAATGGTTAAGGAGATTTGTTCAGCTCAGTTTTGTCCTTGAATTATATTACTTTAGATGTTTTATCTGGCTATCAAAGAACTCTGCCTTATAATTTTGACTCCTGATTAACCAGACAACAGAGATAGTTTTCTTTTTTTACATGCATCTTAGACAAACACAGCTCTCAGTAATTTTTTTAAAGATTTTATTTATTTATTTGTCAGAGAAATAGAGAGAAAGAGCACAAGCAGGGGGAGTGGCAGGCAGAGGGACAAACAGGCTCCCCACAGAGGACCTGAAGGCAGACCTGAGCCAAAGACAGATGCTTAACCGACTGAGCCACCCAGGTGCCCAGTAATTTTTAATAGATTTAAGAATATGCTAGGCTTTTGTGCACTAGAATGATATGGTAGATGGGGAGTATTATTCCTGTTGTTTTGGAAAATGACTAAATACTATAGTTGAAAACAGAAAGGACTGAGTGCCTCATAATAATTCCAGATAATTCCTCAAGTTTTGGTAATGAGACATCACCCCACAAGTTTTCTTGAGAGACGCCATTTTGGCCCAATGAACACTGCCGCCTCAGGTGCAGCCAACAACCCGGTCAATGTGTGGACTGACTGGGAAGGTAAAACGGCATTTGGGGAAAGTGCAGTATCTCCTTTCTTCTTTCCTCTTCTCCTGTCTTTCTTCTTCTTCCCATGGGTTATGAAAGAATTCTCAAAACTGCCACTGCACCCTCCTTGAAGATAAGAGGAAGGATTTCCAAGGTAACTGCTTTTGAAGTTTGATAGTTGCTTCAGGAAAGGGGTACACCTTACTTCATGGTGGTGTGTCTTCCTAACTGCTAGGCCTGCTGATCTCTCCAGAGCAGTGGGAAGACCACTAGAGGATGCAGGATGGTGGTATGAACACAAGATGAGGTAACAGTGTCACCTGTCTTACTGTGGTTATGGGCTGCCATAACAAAATACTACAGACTCAGTGGCTTAAACAACAGAAATTAACTTTTCTCACATTTCTAGATTCTGCAAGTCCAAGGTCAAGGTGTTGGCAGTGTTGGTCTCTCCTGAGGCCTCTCTCCTTGGCTTGCAGATGGACACCTTCTTGCTGTGTCCTTACATGTCTTTCCTCTGTGCACAGATATCCCTGCTGTCTCTTCCTCTTCTAACAAGGACACCATCATGTTGGAGTAAAGCCCCACTCTTACGACCTCATTTAACTTTAATTACATCTTTAAAGCTTCTGTCTCCAAATTCAGTCACATTTGGGGTTAGGGCTTCAATTTTAGGGAAGTTTAGGGAAACAGTTTAGTCCATAACACCATTCCTTTCAAAGTTATATTCTCAAGAAGCGAAGATGATGAATCTTTCTTCCTTCATGCTTTCCAAAATTGGGGTCACAGAAGACTGATGAGCCTGGAGGCTCTAGACAACTCAGAATCCTCATAGTATAGAAAGGGGAGGTGCAACTATAAGAGAACAATGATGTAAGTCCACCAGCTGGACATCAAATTTCTCAGGGGACCCCCAATCCTTAAGACAACTATTTGAGAATCAGTCCTTAGTGATCACGACTTTAAAAAAAAAATCACTAATTCTTATAGAGCTTAATAGACAGTGAGCTAGATCAACAATGATGACCATCAGAAAAGGAACATAAGTCTTGCCAGGACAAGCATGGAAGGACTTTTTTTTTTTTTTTAACCTTTATTACTCTTCTCCCTAACTATACATCAAAGAGTTGGTACCAAGAATTGTAAAGGTACAGGCAGTGGGTCCAGAATTATGTAACCTTAGGAATAATTGAGTATATACCCAGATGAATAAAATCCTTCATTAATAGCTCAGCAGAAAAATATATTTTATTTTACTTTTTTAAATTTTTTATTAACATATAATGTATTATTTGTTTCAGGGACACAGGTCTGTGATTCATCAGTCTTACACAATTCACAGCACTCCCCATAGCACATACCCTCCCCAATGTCCATCACCCAGCCACCCCATCCCTCCCACCCCCCACCACCCCAGCAACCCTCAGTTTGTTTCCTGAGATTAAGAGTCTCTTATGGTTTGTCTCCCCCTCTGGTTTCATCTTGTTTCATTTTTCCCTCCCTTCCCCTATGCTCTTCTATCTTGTTTCTCAAATTCCTCATATCAGTGAGATCATATGATACTTGTCTTTCTCTGATTGACATATTTCGCTTAGCATAATACCTTCTACTTCCATCCACGTTGTTGCAAATGTCAAGATTTCATCTTTTTTGATGGCTGCATAATATTCCATTGTGTATATATATATATATATATATATATATATATACCGCATCTTTTTTATCCATTCATCTGTCGATGGACATCTAGGCTCTTTCCATAGTTTAGCTATTGTGGACATTGCTGCTATAAATATGGGGGTCCACATATCCCTTCGGATCCCTACATTTGTATCTTTGGGGTAAATACCCAGTAGTGCAATTGCTGGGTTGTAGGGTAGCTCTATTTGCAACTTTTTGAGGAATCTCCATACTGTTCTCCAGAGTGGCTGCACCCGCTTGCGTTCCCACCAACAGTGTAGAAGGTTTCCCCTTTCTCCGCATCCTCACCAACATCTGTCATTTCCTGACTTGTTAATTTTAGCCATTCTGACTGGTGTGAGGTGGTATCTCCTTGAGGTTTTGATTTGTATTTCCCTGATGCCGAGCGATGTTGAGCACTTTTTCATGTGTCTGTTGGCCATTTGGATGTTTTCTTTGGAAAAACGTCTGTTCATGTCTTCTGCCCATTTCTTGATTGGATCATTTGTTCTTTGGGTATTGAGTTTGATAAGTTCTTTATAGATTTTGGATACTAGCCCTTTATCTGATATGTCATTTGCAAATACCTTCTCCCATTCTGTCGGTTGTCTTTTGATTTTGTTGACTGTTTCTTTTGCTGTGCAAAAGCTTTTTATCTTGATGAAGTCCCAATAGTTCATTTTTGCTCTTGCTTCCCTTGCCTTCGGCGATGTGTCTAGGAAGAAGTTGCTGCAGCTGAGGTCGAAGAGGTTGCTGCCTGTGTTCTCCGTTAGGATTTGGATGGATTCCTGTCTCACATTTAGGTCTTTCATCCATTTTGAGTCTATTTTTGTGTGTGGTGTAAGGAAACGGTCCAGTTTCATTCTTCTGCATGTGGCTGTCCAATTCTCCCAACACCATTTGTTGAAGAGACTGTCTTTTTTCCTTCCTGCTTTGTCAAAGATTAGTTGGCCATAGAGTTGAGGGTCCATTTCTGGGCTCTCTATTCTGTTCCATCGATCTATGTGTCTGTTTTTGTGCCAGTACCATACTGTCTTGATGATGACAGCTTTGTAGTAGAGCTTGAAGTCTGGAATTGTGATGCCACCAGCTTTGCTTTTCTTTTTCAACATTCCTCTGGCTATTCGGGGTCTTTTCTGGTTCCATACAAATATTAGGATTATTTGCTCCATTTCTTTGAAAAAAGTTGATGTTATTTTAATAGGGATTGCTTTAAATGTGTAGATTTCTCTAGGTAGCATAGACATCTTCACAATATTTGTTCTTCCAATCCATGAGCATGGAAGATTTTTCTATTTCTTTGTGTCTTCCTCAATTTCTTTCATGAGTATTCTATAGTTTCCTGAGTACAGATTCTTTGCCTCTTTCATTAGATTTATATCTTATGGTTTTGGGTGCAATTGTAAATGGGATCGACTCCTCAATTTCCCTTTCTTCTATCTTGTGGTTTGGTGTATAGGAATGCCACTGATATCTGTGCATTGATTTTATATCCTGCCACTTTCCTGAATTCCTGTAGGAGTTCTAGCAGTTTTGAGGTGGAGTCTTTTGGGTTTTCCACATAAAGTATCCTATCATCTGCGAAGAGTGAGAGTATGACTTCTTTTGCCGATTCGGATGCTTTTATTTCTTTCTGTTGTCTGATTGCTGAGGCTAGGACATCTAGTACTATGTTGAATAGCAGTGGTGATAGGGGACATCCCTGCCGTGTTCCTGACCTTAGGGGGAAAGCTCTCAGTTTTTCCCCATTGAGAATGATATTCGCTGTGGGTTTTTCATAGATGGCTTTTATGATATTGGGGTATGTTCCCTCTATCCCTACACTGTGAGGAGTTTTAATCAAGAAAGGATGCTGTACTTTGTCAAATGCTTTTCTGCATCTATTGAGAGGATCATATAGTTCTTGTTCTTTCTTTTATTACTGTGTTGTATCACGTTGATTGATTTGCGGATATTGAACCAACCTTGCAGCCCAGGGATAAATCCCACTTGGTCGTGGTGAATAATCCTTTTAATGTACTGTTGGATCCTATTGGCTAGTATTTTGGTGAGAATTTTTGCATCCATGTTCATCAGGGATATTGGTCTGTAATTCTCCTTTTTGATGGGGTCTTTGTCTGGTTTGGGGATCAAGGTAATGCTGGCCTCATAAAATGAGTTTGGAAGTTTTCCTTCCGTTTCTATTCTTTGAAACAACTTTAGAAGAATAGGTATTAATTCTTCCTTACATATTTGGTAGAACTCTCCTGGGAAGCCATCTGGCCCTGAACTCTGGTTTGTTGGGAGATTTTTGATTATTGCTTTAATTTCTTTAGTGGTTATGGGTCTGTCCAGGTTTTCTCTTTCTTCCTGGTTCAGTTTTGGTAGTTTGCACGTCTCTAGGAATGTATCCATTTCTTCCAGATTATCTAATTTACTGGCATATAGTTGCTCATAATATGTTCTTATAATTGTTTGTATTTCTTTGGTGTTGGTTGTGATCACTCCCTTTCATTCATGATTTTATTTATTTGGGTCATTTCTCTTTTCTTTTTGATAAATCCGGCCAGGGGTTTATCAATCTTATTGATTCTTTCAAAGACACAGCTCTTAGTTTCGTTGATCTGTTCTACTGTTCTTTGGGTTTCTATTTCATTGATTTCTGCTCTGATCTTTATTATTTCTCTTCTCCTGCTGGGTTTAGGCTTTATTTGCTGTTCTTTCTCCAGCTCCTTTAGGTGTAGGGTTAGGTTGTGTATTTGAGACCTTTCTTGTTTCTTGAGAAAGGCTTGTAATGCTATATACTTTCCTCTTAGGACCGCCTTTGCTGCATCCCAAAGATTTTGAATGAATAATATATTTTAAATTGTAAATGTAATGTATGAGTGTACAATTTTGAGGCAGGAGCCATTAATGACATGGCAATCAGCATCATTACTATAGGGCAGGGATTGGCAAACTACAACACACAAGCCAAATCCAGCCAATTACCTGTTTTTGTATGGTCTGTAAGTTATGAATAGTTTTCCCCACTATTTACATAGGCAACATACTATTTGTCCCTTTTCATTTTATATCTAGAATAGTAGCATGAGGAGCTCCATGGCCCTGTTCCCCAGCAGGGAACCATAACTTGCAAAAGAAAAAAAGAAAAAAAAAAAAGGATGCCTGGGTGGCTCAGTCAGTTAATCATCTGTTTTCAGCTCGGGTCGTGATCCAGGGTCCTGGGATCGAGTCCCGCATTGGGCTCCTTGCTCAGTGCGGTACCTGCTTCTCCCTCTGCCTGCTGTTCCCCCAGCTTGTGCTCTCTCTCGGACAAATAAATAAAATCTTAAAAGAATAACTTGTAAAAAATTATACTAACAACCAAAAACCTTTAAAGTTGCTGGAAGTTATCCTAAGGGCATGGACCGAATGATTGATCATTTATTCAAGAAAATTAACTAAATCTCAGTTAAAAGAGCAAGAATTTGTAACCCTTGAACAGTGACCCACTCCCTCCTTCCTAAGCTCAAGTGTAGCCTGGTGGACATTTCACATTGAGCAAGTATAGCCAAGAGGACAGGGCTCCCTTTCCCTCCCCAGTCAAGGGGCACAATATCTTTCCAGGAGGTACAAACCACAAGAATTGCTCATTTCCTCTGGATCCAGGTTGCACGGACTAAATTCCTGAGAAGTGGGGCCAAGCGGTCAGGACACTCTTTCTCTACCCCATCCCCATTCACAGGGCAGAGGCTGTGCCACAGGCGTGGTAGGGCCATTTCACCCATATGCTAGAGGTCCCATGCCATAAGGGACAAGCTTTGTTTGGAAAGCAAGAATGTTATTCCTGCCCCCAGCTCTGAAACAGTGGCTCTGAGTTTTGTGAAAGGAAAGAAGCAGCCCATAAGAACAGAGGACTCTGAAGCTCTCCTCAAAGGAAATGGCTTTATTTGAAACAGAGTGTGGGAAAGTTTGAGTGTAAGGGCACTCTCAAAAACAATGGAGATTTTGGTGGTACGGGGACTAAGAGGAGGTTGATCGCTCTGTTAGAGCAACAAGTTAAACCATAAAACTAGCTAGTTTACCAGAGAGAACCAAGGAAAAATACAGCTAAGAAAAGCCCTCCTGGAATTGGAGCAAACCTCAAAGTCTGGCCTCAAAGTCTGTCCCTGCAATGAACCCTGAATTTAATTGGATCAGACTGTGGAGCAGTTTATGCCAGGGGTATTGTCAAAGACCATAGGCCGGTCAGATGGCAAGCCTAATAGCTGGCTGTGATACCAGACCAGGCCAACAGCTTAGCAGTGAGATCAAGAGAAGGGACAGTAAAAACAAACAAACAAACAAATTAAAAAAAAAAACACGAAAATGAAAGCCCTAAAATAACTATCATCCTATGTTGACTATACACAGATCCAAGGTTCTGCTCTCTAAGGAGCAACATCAGGGGCTTCCCTAAAATAAGTCGAGCAAAATCACTAAAATAATAAACAAGCTAATGAAGAAAAACAAGCCCTTGGGTGGGGGTTAGTATCAAAAGTCACTTCAATATATTACCTAAAATGCCCAGTTTTCAACAAAACAATTATCAGAATGAAAAGAAACAGGATAGGGGAACCTGCGGGGCTCAGTCGGTTAAGTGTCTGCCTTCAGCTCAGGTCATGATCTCCAGGGTCCTGGGATGAGGCTCTCTGCTCAGCGGGGAGTATGCTTCTCTCTCTTCCTCTGCCCTTCCCTACTGTTTGTGCATGCCCTCTCTCTCAAATAAAATCTTAAAAAAGTAAAACGACAAATATATCAGAAGCAAAGAATAAAATTATATTTTATTCTCTTTGGTAATTTCCTGAATCCTTAATGTAACCGAATGTTTTACCAAGAATTTTTATTAGTATCGATTATTTTATTCATTGAGATTTACAGGAGGATAAGCAAGGGGAAAAAATGTCCCTAACTTGGCATTTATATAAAATAATCTTTTAGGGTACTTTCCGTTTCCAGGCAAACTGTGTGTTAGAGAGAAAGGACGACTGACCTCATGTGGAAGCTGAAGTTAACCACCTTCTCCCTTTTCGTCTTTGGAATATGTCCTATTAATTTGAACATGGCTATCTCTCTTTTTCAGTGATTTTTTTGGATATCATCAAATTAAAGTATCATTCACTTTTCAGTGAAGAGGATCAAATAAGGGTTTTATTTGGCAGATCTCTAACTTTCAGTCACAGATGTCTTGTGACAGAGGAGGTTCTGGGGCCATTTGAATGTGTCTTCTACTCATGCTTCCATGTCAGTTGTACATCGGGGTAGAGCCAGGGCTGGTGGTGAAGGCTGGAAGAAGGAGAAGAAAGGAAGGGATGAAGTCTTTCTGCACAAGAGAAGATTTGGAAGACCTCTATGGCCAACATCAAATGCCAGGTTATGAGGGAGAAGGAGGACACTTATTTGGACTTGTGTGAAATCTCAGAGTCTTAAAAATCATGACATCTTGTCAAAGAGACATAGTGCTAACAAAGGCATAGTTATAATAAATGGAGGCATACTTCTCTCCCTCTGTCAAATAAATACAATCTTTAAAAAAAGGGGGGCGCCTGGGGGGCTCAGTCAGTTAAGCATCTGCCTTCGGCTCAGGTCATGATCCCAGGGTCTTGGGATCGAGCCCCGCATCGGGCTCCCTGCTCAGCGGGGAGCCTGCTTCTCCCTCTGCCTGCCACTCTCCCTGCTTGTACTCTCTCTCTCTCTCTGTCAAATAAATAAATAAAATCTAAATAAATAAATAAACAAATGGAGACATACTAATAATTATATTTTCAAGGTCCTGCTGCCAACCCCCGCATAAAGAATTGGAAACGGATTTCAGACACTGACTATAATATCCCTTTTATTTACCTCAAAAAAAAATTCTCCCCCGTCTCTGATGAATGAGGAAAGCGCTAGAAACATGGGAAGAATCATCAGAGGTTAAAAAACCCAGGAAGGACATACAAGACAAAAATCCTTCCCAGTGCAGCTGTGACAACAGAACATCTCGGCAAGTCAGTCCATAAAGCGGCTGTGATAATTCAGAGAAATTACTTAGCACTCAGGAAAGCATGGCCATGGAATGATGGAGGGGTCTGGCCGGAGAAATTGTCAAAAGACTGGCATCAATCACAGTTAAGTGTGGCGTCTCAGCTGATTACATGTACCCTGCAGCAAGCCTGCCAAAACAGATCTCTGACACAGTGGTGGTAACGCTGATGGGCATCTGTGAGGACGACTGATGGGGTGCCCGCCAGCATCTGGGACTAGAAGGAGCGGATTGATGCTGCTGAGTGTTTTGAATGCAGAATAATTCTTTGTGATCCAGGCATTAATTCCTTGAAGCTGAATGTACACAATGAGAAGGAGGAGACATCTTGGGGCCTGGCTTTCTGGATGTGAGCTTGTCCTCATTATTGGCTAGAGACATCAAGCTTTAGAATGGCCCAAGATTGGTCTAGGGTAGCCCAAGAATCTACAAAGAAATGCCTTTAGAATTTTTCTCATCAAGGCCTATGGAATATTTATTTATTAACAATATTTATTATGAAACAATATTTATTGTTTTTTTCATACTTGAAACTCAAGAATAATAGCAACTACCACAGTTTTAGTGTCCTTTATATACTATATTTATATATTATTTCAAATCCAACACCTAATAAGTCTAAGAGGTTATGTGACAGCCAAAGGAGCACTGATAATTTAGTTTTGAACCCATTGTTTAGAACAATTAGGTTTTCTAAATCTTGGAAACTCAGAAATAATAGTTGAGTTATAATGTGGTTCTACTATAATAATAGTTCAGTTATAATAGTTTGCTACCAACTCCATTCACTTCAGTCTTCCCATCATGGAGCCAAATCTCGTTAGACCTGTCCATGTCCAGCATGTGCAAAAAAAAAAAAAAAAAAGTAGGTATTACTCACATACCTATTAACTGTTGATCAAGTTTATCGGTCTAGATCACTACTGTCCAAGAGAAATAGAATGGAAGTCACAAATGCTAGTCATATAATGTAGTTTTTACATTTTCTAGAAGGTATATCTTAAGTAAAAAAAAAAAAGATGGAATTTAATAGTAGACTATTTAACCCAATGTATCTCAAGTTTATTTCAACATGCGATCAGCATAAAAAGTAATTACTCAATTTTTTTTGTCCTATACCTTCTTTGTGCAGAACCTCTGTATTTGGACTGGCCACATCTCAAGTGGCCAATAGCCATATGTGGATAATGGCTACCATGTTGGACAGCGTAGCTCTTGTTACTGAATAACTTGGCTTAACTGACCCAATTCCCTGTATTTAGGCCACACCTCTACTTATCAATTCATATGTCCATCTATTAACTGATTTCTTTATTTAAACATGTTCTCAAAAAATTTGAGAGGAGCTGACATACCTCTAAATACTCACCTCATCAACCTGTTCTTAGGCTGTGATAATCTCAAACTTCTGAAACACTGACTTCAACCTAAAGTTGAGACCCCTTCCTCTTCAGGCTCCGACCATGTAGCCATTGCCCCAATGATTCTGCACAGCCCTGAGAAAATTGTTAGCTTTGTCAATTATCCTTTTTTAGTCATGTTCTTAAGTCGTAAGTGGGTGACTCAATAAATTCTCACAAAGTGAGCTTACCTAGGTAACCAGCACCCAGACCAAGGAACCTTCCTAACACCCCAGAAGCCCTCTTCACCTTCCTCTAGTCACTGCCCCTCCAAGGTAACCACTATCCTGACTTCTAACACCACAGACTCATTTTGCCTGTTTTTAACATTACATATGAGAACTCTTCTAGGGCTTACTCTTTTCTATCAGCTTTCTTTCAGTTCTATTATATGTGTGAGATTCATCCATGCTGTATGTAGTTTTAGTGCTTTCATTCTCATTGATGTAAAGTATTGCATTGTATGACTCTTATCAGAGCTTATCCATCTACTCTACTGTTGATGGATATTTGGATTGTTCAGTTTCTGACTACTACAAGTCATGCTGCTATGAACATTTCTTCGTGTGTCTTTTGGTAGAAAAAAAGTGTGTTTGTGTGTGTACATGTGTAGAGTAGCTGGATCATAGTACATGGTGCCTGTGGTAGGTAGAATAATGGCCCCCTGAAGATACCAAGTCCTAATTCCTGGAACGTATACATTTTACCTATAAGGAAAAAGGATCTTTGCCGATGTGATTAAGTTAAGGACCTTGAGATGGAGACATTATCCCACAGGTCCTAAAAGCAATCACATGTATACTTATCAGAGGGAGACTGAGGGAGACTTCATACACACAGAGGAGAAAGAGGGATGAAAACAAGCAGAGATTGGCATGATATAACCACAAGGGGAAGGATGTGAGCAATCCCGCCCGCCCCCCACCCCCGAGGCTGGAAGACACAAGGAACTGATTTTCTTCCAGAGCCTCCAGAGGGAGCACAGCCCTGCCAGCCCCCTCGATTTCAGCCCAGTGGTACGGATTTCAGATTCCTGGTCTTCAGACCTGTGAGAGAAGTCATTTCTGCTGTTTTAAAACACAGTTTGTGAAAATTTTTTTTCAGGACACCAATAGTGCTAAGTAGTTTTCCCAATTGATGATTATTTGTTTAAAAGAGGGGGGGGGAAAGCCTTGGTTTTCTAATTACCAACACTATTAAAATGCAAAGAATACACTTTAAGGTTTAAGAGAAAACAGTCTACCATTCCATCACCATATTTAAAAAAAAAAAATCAACCAGAGGACTCAGAAGAAAAACATATTCTAAAAATAATTGCTGAAGGACACAGATATGAAAATTTTGGTAAACTGTCCAACATCCCCTGTATAATGTCCCAAGAAATGGACTCTCTTAAAAGCAAGCAAACAAAGCAAAACAGAGACAGACTAGTTAAAAACCAAGATGGATTAAATTCAGAAGAATTGCAAGATAATCCAAATTGCGGCGTGTTAAGTAAAATGGCAAATGGCTACGTGGGAATGCTCTACCATCTTTTATAATTTTTTATGTAAATATAAAACCATTCCAAAATAGAACATTTAGTTAAAAGAAATCAGGGGGATGGTAAACACAAAATTTAAAATTATGCTATAACAGCTGATAGGAAGTATGGGAGATAGGATTACTGGTGATCATGCCTTCAAAAGTATCAGTACTGTTCAGCTCTTAAGATGGATGTTACATTATGAGTATCCATTTTATCATGTTCAATATCTAATCATTAAATATATCATTTTATAGATTAAAAGTTCTAAATAACTTTAAAACAGTCTAAAATAGTAAAGCAGAATAAAAACACACAGCTGATTCAGTGAAAACCAGATCTGTTGCTGTAGAAGCAAAACTTGAATACGTTTCTGTAAAAAAAGTAAAATAAGAAGAAAAAATATGAAACATCTCACATACAGAAAATGAAGAGCTAGAGCCTAGAATGAATGCAGCAGCAGAAAGAAATCTTTCCTGTGTTGAGGGAAGAGCAATGTATTGAGCGAGCTCATTTCAGGCAAAACTAAGAGACTTATTTCTAGATTCAGACTGGAGAAAATTTTTGAGGTACAGGATAGACACAAAATACCTTACTGGTATTCAGGTTGAATAAAAAAAAAAAGACATTGCTAACAAAGAAAAGATAATCAGTTTACCATGAACCCTTTCTCAGTAACATGACATTCCAGAGAATAATGGAATAACATCTGGAGTTCTAGGAGAAATGCTACGGTCCCCAAATTACATAATTAAAAAATGCCATACTTACACAAAGACAACAGAAAGGCATTCTCAGATATTAAAAAGCCCCAAAGTAGGCTGCCCACATACTTATGTGGGGGAAAAAAATATTTAAGTGATACCGCAATCAATGAGATGAAACAAAACCAAGAACTCTAAAAATTGGAAAGTCATAATATAAAAGGGCTGGGCAATTTTAATATTTAAAAATGTCTAAGTAGTGTGAAGCTGTTAAAGAAACTGCAAAAACAAGATAATGATTTCAGAAAAAGTTATATAATATGTAAGAATAATTTTATAGTGATTACCTAGATCTTAAAATCAAAACATAAGATTGATTGTTCAACCATATACATGTACATATACCAGTGACTCCAATAAGACTCCCTCCTGCCATCCCTGAGAGCACCATTGCCTAGAAACCCCCCATCCCTCCCTGCCAGTACTCACCACCTCAATACCACCACCTGCCTCACAGACCCTCAGAAATAGTCTTATTTCGTTTTGTTCTTTACCTAAGTCACTTTAAGAAGCTCAAGGCTTTAAGGTCATCTTTCTTCACCTGGATACTAATCCCCATATACCTTTGTAAATTCCTTAGACTGCTTCAATCTTCTATTCTCAACTCCACAAAACCTTCCAGTGTCTCTCAGTCCTTATATATTCATCCAGCTCTTTCCATAATGATCCTTTCACCTCTTTATTCTAAGACCTGATTCTCTCCTGAGGACCCTGCTCCCTATCAGCCCTCCTAAAGAGTAGTTATTTTCTCTCCCATACTTCTCAGGGCCACTGGAATCTGGGTAGATATCCTCTTTAGTACTCATTCTTTGAAGATTTCATCACCCACTAACTGTTACTCTCTCCAGAATCAGTCTTGTCATAATCACTGATGGCATCCATATCCATATCCATGTAGACCCATTCATTAGACTTACCTTTAATGTTGGAAATGTTTTCTCTCTCCACCGTCTAATACGGTAACCACTACATCACGAGCACTTCAGATGTGACAAGTGCAACAGAGGAACTGAAGTTTTAGTTTTGTTTAATTTTAATTAGTTTAAATAACCACGGGTGCTAGCGGCTGTCATTTTGGACAGCACAGATATCTGATAATTTCAATAACCCATGATCTCGGCTCTTTGGCGTCTGTTCTTCCAAGTAGCTTGTCCTTCACACAACCTCAGGCACCTACTTTCAAATTCATTATCAATAACTGCACCTTCTTCCAAAACTTGATATCAAACATCCCATTCACCAACCACCATTGTCTCTCTCTACAGCTTATTTCCTCTGGTATACTCATTCCAACAATTGTACAAATTCACTCAGGTATGTATCTCCAGTTCCCTTGCCTCTTGCCATTTTACTGATCAGACAAAACACTGCCTCTAATTAAATTCAGTTCTTAGCCTAGTCCCACCGGCACTCAGGTGACTAAATGTGGCTGGTGAAAACACACAACCACATGACCCGTCTCACTTTCACTCCATATCCACCAACCCAAGAGGGCTTTTCCCTCTCTTGTAATCTTCCCATGTTTCTGCAGTCCATTCTCTCTCACTCTTAGAGACAATTATGTCCCACCCTCTCCCAGCTCTGCCAGCTTTCAACACCTCCTCGCACTGTTTTCATTCCCCTTGTGCTGAGAAAACAGAAGTAATGAACACAGAATTTCTATAATGCTTCCACCAACACCTCTCCCAGTCCACCAGCTGTCCCCAAATATTCTGCCTCTGTCTCTAAGTTCCAATGTGCTGTAGATTCCAATCACAGATAGCAATCATCCCCCAGATGTCCTGCATCATTAATTTCTCCCTCTCTTCTGGATATTCTCCAGAGGATGCAAACAAGCTAGAATACCTCTCACATTAAATAAATAAGCAAAAGCTTTGGCTATTTCCCTTCAACTATAATCCCATTTCTCTGCTCTCCTTTACGGCAAGACCCCATGCTAGAATGGGTTGCAAGGGCTGTCTTTGTTTTATCTTTCCAATTCCCTCTTGAATCCATGTTCACCAGGCCTTTGTCCATACTGTATTCACTTGGGGAGCTCATGTAAAGGTATACAGTGGCCTCATGTAGCACAATTTGACTATTACCTCTTTAGTTCTCCTCATTCTTCACTTATCAGTAGCATTAAGGTAGCCATCCTTCCTTCCTTCTGAACACTTTTCACTTGGCTGCTAGGATTCCTCTCATTCTTGGTTCTCCTGCTCTAAATACTGGCCTCTTAGTCTGCTTGCTGGTCCCTCCTCATCTCCTCGACCTCTAAACACAGAACTGCTGCAGAGTTCACTCTTCTGGTCTGTTTATACTCATCTCTTTACACTCACTACGGTAGCACACAAGTGTGGTATCATGACTTTTTTTTTTTTTAAAGATTTTATTTATTTATTTGAGAGAGAGAGAATGAGAGACAGCACGAGAGGGAAGAGGGCAGAGGGAGAAGCAGATCCCCTGCTGAGCAGGGAGCCCGATGCGGGACTCGATCCCGGGACTCCAGGATCATGACCTGAGCCGAAGGCAGTCGCTTAACCAACTGAGCCACCCAGGCGCCCGTATCATGACTTTAAATACATCCAGGTGTTAATGAATCCCCAGACTTATTTTTCCAGCATGGAACTTTCCCATGAAGTCTAGATTTGCATTTCCATGGTCTATGTATCTGATTGCCTGTTCAACATCTTCCCGAGGATGCCTAACAGACAGTCCATCCGTAATGCACTGAGAAGTGTTCCTCCCATGGTGTGTACCATCTCAACCAAAGGCAATACCTTCCTCTCAGTGGTTCAGGCCAAAACCCTAAGTCTTGAATCCTGTCTCTTTCTCCATCCAAGATCCAAACCATCAGCAGATCCTGTTTGCTGCTTTGCTTTCAAAGTTTATCTTGAATCTAAGCATTTACCATCTTTGCCACCACCCTCCTTTATCTAAATCACTGTAACAATGCCCTGCTGTTGCTCTTGCTTTCTAAAATTTGCTCATAGACATAATTATAGTCTTTCTTTCTTTCTTTCCTCCCTTACCCCCCCCCTTTTTTTTTACTTTCAATTCCTTTTATTTTACCCATTCTCCCACCCACCCTACCTCTGGCAACCACCAGTTCATTCTCCATATTTAAGTCTGGTTTTTTGACTCTTTTTTTCTTTGTTTGTTTGACATCTAATGATGCCTGACTTTTCAAACAAAAGTCAGATCCCGTCACTGCTTGCTCACCTCAAACTCCACAATGGCTCCCATCTTACGCAGAGTAAAGATCTTTGGAATGACCTCGAAGGCCCCACTCCTGTCATCAACTCTAACTTCATATCCTACAAGTATCCCCTCCCCTCTAGAGATAGACTATCTTTATCTCCACCGGCTACCCTGCCTCTTAGCTGTTCTTCAACAAAAATCTCTAACCTCAATGTTTGCTCATAATGCTCTTCTCCAAGATACCCACATGATTTGCAGCCTTTCTTCCTTCTGGCCCCTGCTTAAATGTTGCTTTATCATAGAGCCTTCCCTAGCCACCTTATAAATCATTTCAGCAACTCTCCCTCCTTGATACTCTACATCACTTTTATTCTGCTTTATCTTCTTTAATAACACATATCACTGCCCAAGCTAACTCTCTATCTAGATCTTATGTATATCTATATCTGAGAGAGAAGGGAGAAAGAAATACTTAGTTCTGAACACTGTATATTTTTTCATGCTCTATTTCCTGACATTTATTGGCAATCATTAAATGTATTTTGAATGGATGAAGGAAAAGAAGCAATTAGGAAAGAAAGAAAAAGGAAGGAAGGAAGGAAGAAAAAGAAAGAGAAAAAGGAAGGAAGGAAGGAAGGAGAGCGAGAAGAGGGAGAGAAAGAAAAGAAAGCACGTCAGGCTGAGACATGGAGTAACGGGTCATATGGGGAGATGGAACAGAAAGCAAAACTTCTTGGTGACTTCACTCTGATGATGGCACTTCATACCTGATTCCTATGATGAAACAAGTAATATTTTAAAATTGTATTTTAAAAATATTGTTGTATACCTGACACTAATAAAACATTATCAACTACAATAAAAAATTAGTAGTAACCACTAGTAGAATCTAAAATAGAATACATATTTTTCACTGAAAAATATGAAAGCAAAAGAATAAAAATGCTCATATAGCAAAACAATTTTAATGAGATAAACTTTTTTATGAAGACAAAACAATCTCTGATCAAGTAAATCCCATGATCGTTTTTTAAAGGAGATAAACACAAAATTCAGCTATGAAAATAAGATAGATGGAGGTCTATCAGCCAAATACCATTTTAAAGAGCAGCTTTATAATATTAATATTGAACAAAATTGAATTTAAAATAAAAGCATTAAACAGGGCAAAGAAAATTCCTTTATGATGATAAATGACATGGTATTAGCTCTGTGATTAGGTTACTGAAGATGAGGGCTTCTGTCTTGCTGGTGCTCTTTTTCTCTCTCCATCTCCAACTCTCACATGTTCTCTCTGATGAAGCAAGCTGCCATGTTGTGAGATGCTCTGCGGAGAAGCCCAGATGATGAGGAGCTCCAGGGAGCCTCTGATCCATAGCCTGTAAAGAACGGATCCTCCCCATTTGGTCCTTAAGATAATTGCAGCCGTAAGAAAGACCCAGAGCCTGAAGACTAAGTCACATCCAAATACATAGATTCTGTGAGATAAAAATGTTGGTGTTTTAAGTCATTATACTTTTTTTTTAAGGTTTTATTTATGTGAGAGAATGAGAGAGAGAGAGCAAGAGAGGGGGGAGGGTCAGAGGGAGAAGCAGACTCCCTGCCGAATGGGGAGCCTGATGTGGGGCTTGATCCTGGGACCTCAGGATCATGACCTGAGCCGAAGGCAGTTGCTTAACCAACTGAGCCACCCAGGTGCCCCTTAAGTCATTACATTTTGGGCTGATTAGTTACACAGCAATAAATAATACATGGGTCAGAAAGAAATAAAAGACTATTTGAAATTAATAACAATGAGCATATTTTATATCAAAACTTAGGGAATAATATACTCTATGTTAACTAACTAGAATTTAAATTAAAACTTAAAAAGAAGATAAAATTTGGGGGCCCCTGGGAGGCTCAGTCCTTAAGCGTCTGCCTTCGGCTCAGGTTGCAGTCCCAGGGTCCTGGGATCGAGCCCCGCATCGGGCTCCCTGCTCGGTGGGAAGCCTGCTTCTCCCTCTCCCACTCCCCCTGCTTGTGTTCCCTCTCTCGCTGTGCCTCTCTCTCTGTCAAATAAATAAATAAAATCTTTAAAAAAAATAAAATAAAGTTTCAACTTAGGATATTAAAAAAAACTTACAGAATATAACCGTAACTGCTCAGGGAAATATTTATAGTCTTAATTTTTTTTTTTTTTTGCTAAAACATGATAGAATGAGTAAAAATAAATAAAGCATTAAACTCAGAAATCCATTAAAAGACCAAAAAGTAAACCCAAATAGGTAAACCATTTCCAAGGCTACTTGAGAGAAAAAAAGATGGATGTATATAGCAGTAAGAATAAGAAAGGCAGCTTACAGTCACCAGGTGGCCTTAGCTGATGCTGGAAACTCCTTCTGACCATTCCTCTCCAACATAAAGAAATGGGGAAAAAAGTGTAGAAACCAGATGCACGTGTCAAGTGAAGAAAGACCAAATCTCTCAATGTTATAAATGAAGAGGAAACCAGGCCAAGGCCATGAGTACTGGCCAAAGCCAAATGGGTCCCAGGGACAACAGAACCAAATACATGGACCAAATTCCTGAGGTTTCAGTGGCTCCCTGGATACAAGAGTCTAGTTTTCAGGCTGAGTCCTCGGCAGGAAGAAAGTACTGAACTTCCTGTATATAATGAGGAATGCAAAAGGTCATCCTTTCTATGAAAGTAAAGTATTTACCCCACAGGCTAGTCCATGGGTATGGCATGGAAACCTGTCATCCAACTGAACTAGAATAAGAATCCCATGCAAGGGATTGGAACTCTCAAGTCTTCTTTAAAAAGGGGGGGGGGGGGCAGTGTAGAGGCACCTGGGTGGCACAGTTAAGTGTCTGCCTTCGGCTCAGGTCATGATCTCAGGGTCTTGGGATCGAGCCCCACATTGGCTCCCTGCTCAGCGGGGAGCCTGCTTCTCCCTCTCCCACTCCCCCTGCTTGTGCTCTCACTCTGTCAAATACATAAAATCTTTTTAAAAATGGGTGTAGGAACAAGTTTACATCAATACAACAGGAGAGAACTCTGAATTAAGAAATGTACATAAAACTGGTGCAGAGAGGGAAACTTTTTGGACCCCAGAAAAGGCAAACACAAATGTCCCATAGTGACAGCTACATAAATTAAGATTCACTGGTCTGTGCTAAGAAACAACCCTATTCCCTAGCCTGAAGGGAACCTCACAGTCAAAACTTTCAAAAGAACATCAGTAAACCATCTACCATAGTAGAAAGTTTATGGACAGTATAGATAAATCTAGACCTCAGAAGCTATAGATAAGAGAACACTCTAGGGGCGCCTGGGTGGCTCAGTCGTTAAGCGTCTGCCTTCGGCTCAGGTCATGATCCCAGGGTCCTGGGATCGAGCCCCGCATCTGGCCTCCTGCTCGGCCAGGAGCCTGCTTCTCCTTCTCCCGCTCCCCTGCTTGTGTTCCCTCTCTAGCTGTCTCTCTCTGTGTCAAATAAATAAAAAATAATCTTAAAAAAAAAGAACACTCTAAAAAAGGTTCATATATATTTATATATTACATACAATTGTACCCTGAGGTTTCTATTTCTTCCTTTATCTATTTTAAAAGTGTGTATGTGTGTGTGTGTGTGTGTATAAAATTAGAATATACTGAGTATTTGCAAGTGACATATCTGATAAAGGGTTAGTATCCAAAATATATTAAGAACTTACACAATTCAACACCCAAGAAACAATCCAATTAAAAAAATAGGCAGAAGACATGAACAGACATCCCTCCAAAGAAGAAATTCAGATGGCCAACAAACACATGAAAAGATGCTCAACATCACTGATGATTGGGGAGATGCAAATCAAAACCACAATGAGATATCACCTCACACCTGTCAGAATGGCTAAAATCAACAACACGAGAAACAACAATTGATGGTAAAGATGCGGAGAAAGGGGAACCCTCTTGCACTGTTGGTGGGAATGTAAATTGGTGCCGCCACTCTGGAAAATGGTATGGAGGTTCCTCAAAATGCTAAAAATAGAACTACCCTACGTTCTAGCAATTGTATTACTGGGTATTTATTGAAAAAGTACAAAAACTAATTCAAAGGGATACATGCACCCCTATGTTTATTGCAGCATCATTTACAATAGCCAAGATATGGAAGCAGCCCGTGTCCATTGATAAATGAATGGATAAAGATGAGGGGTGTGTGCGTGTGTGTGTGTGTGTATAAATATATGTGTGTATATATATGATTATATATAATACATAAATATATATACACATAATTTATATATACACATAATACATATACACGTATATAACATATATGTGTATATATATATTTTTTAAAGATTTTTTATTTTTTATTAGAGAGCACAAGCAGGGGAAGTGGCAGGCAGAGGGAGAGGGAGAAGCAGACTCCCTGCTGAGCAGGGAGCCTGATGTGGGGCTCGATCCCAGGACCCTGGGATCATGACCTGAGCCGAAGGCAGATGCTTAGCCATCTGAGCCACCCAGGCGCCCCTATATATATTTTTATATATATAAATATATGAAATTTTTTTAAGTAGTCTCCATGCAGGGCTTGAACTCATGACCCTAAGATCAAGAGTCAGATGCCCAACTGACTGAGCCATGTAGGCACTCCTATATGGAATATTATTCAGCCATAAAAAATGAAATCTTGCCATTTGCAACAACATGGATGGAGCTAGAGAGTATAATGCTAAGCGAAATAAGTCAGAGAAAGACAAATACCATATGATTTTACTCATACGTGGAATTTAAGAAACCAAAAAAGCAAAGGGAAAAAAATAGAGACAAACCAAAAAACAGACTCTTAACTAAAGGGAACAAACAGATGATTACCAGAGGGGAGGTGGGTGGGTGGATGGGTGAAATCGGTAATGGGGATTAAGGAGGGCACCTGTCGTGATGAGCACTGGGTGATGTATGGAAGTAGTAAATCACCATATTGTCCACCTGAAACTAACACTGTATGTTAATTAATTGGAATTAAAATTTTTGTAAGTAAAGTAATGTATGGCTTGATATATAAAATATTCAGAAAGGAAGGAAGAAATAAAAACTACAAGGGATTTTTTTCTTTTTTTTTTTTACAAATAGAATCTCTGGAAATGAAGACCATAGCCTGGAAAAGAAGAAACACTCATTATATGGGCTGAAGAGAAGATTAGACAGCTGAAGAGAATATTAATGAAAACATTAATAATTAGAAATCACCAAGAAGTCAAAAGAGATGAAGAGATGGAAATTATCAAAGAGAATAGAGCAAATAATAAGGCTTACAATATACCTAAGAGAATTTCCAGAAAGAAAAACAAATTGAGAGGCAGTAGTGAAGAAATAATATATGACTGAACGCAAACCACCTCAAAGAAGGGCATACTTTTTAGATAGAAATTCACAGCAGATCCAGAGAGGGAACACCAAATCCAAACCTAACAAAAACTTGGGAGTATAAAATATAAAGAGAAGACTCATACTAGCTATCAAAAGTAAAAGACTCATGATCTGAACAAGTAAAATTATGAGATGGATAGCAGTCTTTTCATCAGTAAGAATAAGTCAGAAGTCAAAGCAAGGACATCTTCACAATGATGAGTGGAAGAGAACTATTTTACATTCCCACCAGCCATGTATGAAGGGTTCCAATTTCCTCTTATCCTGACCAACACCTACCTTGCTTTTAAAAATATCATTAATATAGCTATCCTAGTAGGTGTGAAGGGTATCTGATTGTCATTTTGATTCATGTATCCGTAATGACTTGATGTAGAATAGCTTTTCATGTGCTTGTTGGCCATTTGTGTATCTTCTTTGGATAAATATCTGTTCAAATTATTACCCATTTTTAAACTGCATTATCTTTTTTTTTTAAAGATTTATTTGAGAGAGAGACCAAGAGAATCTCAAGCAGACTCCCCGCTGAGCATGACCTTGAGATCACGACCTGAGCCAAAATCAAGAGTCAGATGCTTAACCGACTGAGCCACCCCAGTGCCCCAAACTAAATTATCTTATTATTGACTTGTTAGAGTTCTTCTTGTATTTTGTATACAAGTCCCTTATTAGATTTACGGCTTGCATATATTTTCTCCCATTCTGTGTGCATTTCTTATTACTTTCTTCACAGTATCATTTGAAGCACAAAATATTTTAAGTTCAGATGAAATACAGTGTATCAGTTTTTTCTTTCGCTGCCTATGCTTTTAGTATTGTATTTACAAAACCATGCTTAACCCAATGTCACAACGATTTACTCCTATATTTTGTCCTAAGAGTTTATAGTTTCAGCTTTTACACTTAGGTGTAAAAGCACTTACACTTATACTTACACTTTTGGTCCAGTTTGAGTTAATTTTTTGTATCTGGTGTTAGGGGTCCAGCTTCAGTCTTTTGCATGTGGATAGCCACTTGGCCCCAAGCTGTTGAAAAGACCATTCCTTCCCCTATTGAAATGTTCTGTTACCCACATCAAAAATCAATTGACAGTAAAAGGTGAGGGTTTATTTCTGGATTCTCAATTCTATTCCATTGATCTACAGAGCTACCCTTACACCAGTATGACCCCGTCTTAATTACTGTTGCTTTGTAGTAACTTTTGAAATTGGGAAGTATGATTTCTCCAACTTTGTTCTTTTTAAGTTTGTCTTACCTATTCTCATTTCCTTACATTTCCGTATGAATTTGAGGATTCACTTTTCAATTTGCAAAGAAAAAAAGTCAGCTGGGAGTGTGTTAGGATTTGCATCAAGTCTGTAGATTTGTGTGGGGGGTATTGCTATCTGAAGAATATTAAAATTCCCAATTACTGAGCATGGAATGTCTCCTCATTTATGAAGGCTTTCCTTAAGATTTCAGTGCACAAGTGTTGTGCTTTTTTGTTAGGTTTATTCCTAAGTATTTTATTATTTTTGATGGTTTTGTGAATGACGTTTTCTTAATTTCATTTTTAAATTGTTCACTGTGCATAGAAATACAATTGATTTTTTAATATTCTATATCCTACAATCTTATTGTAATAGTTTTTAGGGGATTCCTTAAGATTTTCTAAATGAAAAAAAAAAAGATCATGTCATTTGTAGATAGAGATAATTTTATTTCTTCTTTTCCAATCTGGAAGCTTTTATTTCTTTTACTTGCTTAATTGTTCTGATTAGAACCTCCAATACAATGTTGAATAAAAGTAGGGAGAACAAATGTCCTTATCTTGTTCCTGATCTTAGGAGGAAAAGCATCTAGTTTTTCACCAGTAAATATGATAGTTAGTTGTGAGTTTTTCATATATAATCTTCATGATTTTTATTAGATTAAGAAAGTTCCTTTCTAGGGCGCCTGGGTGGCTCAGTTGGTTAAGCGACTGCCTTCAGCTCAGGTCATGATCCTGGAGTCCCGGGATCGAGTCCCGCATCGGGCTCCCTGCTCGGCAGGGAGTCTGCTTCTCCCTCTCCCACTCCCCGTTTGTGTTCCCTCTCTCGTTGTGTCTTTCTCTGTCAAATAAATAAATAAAATCTTTAAAAAAAAAAAAAAAAAAAGAAAGTTCCTTTCTATTCCTACTTTGGATTTTCTCAGATGCTTTTTTCCACATCTATTTTTTCCCCCTTTATTCTGATAGAATGGTATTATTACATTAATTGACTTTTGTACATTGAGCCAATCTTAACTTCCTGGGATAAATCTCATTTGGTAGTGGTGTGTGATCCTTTCTATATGTTGCTGGGTTCTTACTGAGATTTAGTCAATTTTCTTTTTTTTTTTTTTTTTAAATATAATTTTCTCATTTATTTCTACAAAAATATTTCCTACATTGTCAAATATGCTACAAAAACATTTTAATGAATATACAGTTTTCCAATATGTCAAAGTCATAACTGAGCTAACCCTCTCCCAATTGGTTGTTTCCAATTATTACTAGAATTAATACTGTTGTGAGCACCTTTGTACTGAATCTTGTAAGCATCTCTATTTTCTTTTTTTTTTTTTATTCTTATGTTAATCCCCATACATTACATCATTAGTTTTAGATGAAGTGTTCCATGATTCATTGTTTGTGCATAACACCCAGTGCTCCATGCAGAACGTGCCCTCCTCAGTACCCACCACCAGGCTAACCCATCCCCCCACCCCCCTCCCCTCTAGAACCCTGTTTGTTTTTCAGAGTCCATCGTCTCTCATGGTTGGTCTACCCCTCCGATTTCCCCCGCTTCATTCTTCCCCTCCCGCTACCTTCTTCTTCTTCTTTTTTTTTTTTTCTTAACATATATTGCATTATTTGTTTCAGAGGTACAGATCTGAGATTCAACAGTCTTGCAAAATTCACAGCGCTTACCAGAGCACATACCCTCCCCAGTGTCTATCACCCAGTCACCCCATCCTTCCCACCCCACCCCCCACTCCAGCAACCCTCAGTTTGTTTCCTGAGATTAAGAATTCCTCATATCAGTGAGATCATATGATACATGTCTTTCTCTGTTTGGAGATTTAGTCAATTTTCTTGAATGAAGATTTCCTCATTTGCTGTGAGCACTAAGACAATTTCCAAGGACTTTAAATTTTTGTGTGTTACAATATGCACGAAATTGTCATTTTACTGGGGAGAGGGTCCACCATACTCCTTAGTCTGTAATTCTGAAAGATTCCATTTCGTTTGTTCTTTTTGTTATGTAGTATTCAGTTGTATGATATACTAAAACGTTATGTTTTCTTTATGGATATTGGATTTGTTTCCAATTATTGTGGTTGCTACAAATTTTCTGTTTATGTCTACTGAAACAAATGTGCAAGAATTCTTGAGGGTGTAAATATACAGACTTACCGGTTATCGGACATATGCATCTTCAGTTTTATGGGGTGAAGTCATATTACCCAATTGTTAAGTGATTGTCATGAGAGTTCTTGACATTACTCCCCTTCCCAAAACTGGGGATTGTGGGACTTCTTAAATTTTACCAATATGGTGGGTGTGAAATGACACTGTGTTACAATTTTTGTTTTATGTGTTTGAATGCCAGTGAGGTTAAGCATTTCCTTATGCATTTAATTAATGCTTTTACTTCTGTTTTTCTATCTACACACTTTATTTTTCGATTGGATAATTTGAATTTATTGATTTGTGTTTTCCATTTTGGAAGTCTTAAATCCTTCTCTACACCAAAGTCACAAATGTATGCTCATACATTTGTTTCTATAACATAAGCTTCAAAATTTGGCTTTCACATTAAAATCCTTAAGTCATGCAGAATTAATTTTTGGACATGGTGTGAGTTAGGGATTCAATTTCTTTTTTTGTCTGCTGTTGTTTGTTTTGTATTTCTCCTTATGGACAATTAATTTTCTCAGTATAATTTATTAAATAATCTTTTTTTTTTTTACCCATTGATCTGCAATACTGGCTTTGTGATAACAGTGAGTTTACATATATACCGAGATCTGTTCCTAGACCCTTTGTCATACCCAATTGGTCTATTTTTCTATCCTTGGACCAATATGACACTATATAAATTATTATAACTTTATAATAAAGTCTTTCTAATCTGGTAGGACAAGTTCCTCTGCTTGGTTATTCCTCAAGATTGATTTGGCTATTCAGATGAGATTTTTATAAATTATACAATCATGTTGACAAGTTCTAAGAAAAATACCTTTAAATTATGATTGGAATTATATTCACTCTCTATATTGAGTTTGGGATAATCGAGTCTTCCTATGCCATTAATATGATTTTTTCAATTTATACATTTAAAAAATATAGTTTAGTAAAGTTTTTAATTTTATTTTTTAGCTTTTGGAAATATTTTAAGTTTCTTCCTGAGTTTTTGCATTTTTGTTCTTTTTCTAAGTTGTACTTTTTTAAGTCCATTTCCTAACTCTTTGTTACAAGTTATGAATGTCATTGATTTTTACATATTGATCTTTTATCTATTAACTTTGCTAAACTCCCTTACCAGTTCTACTACTCAGTCTGTTTTGGTTTTCTGAGCAAATAATTATGCCAGTGGGACTTAATTATAGATTCACTTTTTTCTTTTCCAATCCTTATGCATTTTATTTCTCTCTGTCATCCTCATACTCATATTGACTAAAAGTGGTGATAGTGGGCATATCTCCTTTGTTCCTGATTTTAAGGAGAATTCTTTTATCTTTTCATCATCAAGCATGATCTTTGCTGTGAAATATTCATAGTTTTTCTTTTTCAATTTAGAAAGTTCCCCTCTGTTCCCAGTGTTTCTACTGACCAAAAGATAAACCTGGGGTTCTCAGAAGGTGTTTCTCCTCTAATCTGTCAGTGTGGTGAATTTCATAATTTTTCTAATATTGAAATAATCATACATTCTTGACATGAAACCAGGTCAGTCATGACTTATTATCATTTTAATTTATTTCTGGATTTTATTTGCTGGTATTTTTATTTCATCCACATTCATGAGTGTGATTCGCCTGAACTTTTTCATTTCTTGCATTGTCCTCGTGTCTGGATATCATATCAAGTTTTTGCCAGCCTCACGAAATTAGAGAATTTTCCCTTTGTCTTTTTCTCTGGAAGCATTTGTGTATATTTTCCATCCTTGACACTACAAGATTTGTTAAAACTTACCAATATAACTTTCTAAGAAGACTTTAAATTTTTGAGTGTTCTTTTAATGATCAGAGAACATTTACATTTTACATTTCTTTTCGATTCTTTATGGAAGTTATATATTCCCAGAATTTGGCCATTATACCAAAATTGTATAACTTTATTTCTTTTTTTTCTTTTTATTTTTTTATTATGTTAATCACCATACATTACATCATTAGTTTTTGATGTAGTGTTCCATGATTCATTGTTTGCGTATAACACCCAGTGCGCCATGCAGTACATGTCCTCTTTAATACCCATCACTGGGCTAACCAATCTCCCCACCGCCCTCCCCTCTAGAACCCGCAGTTTGTTTCTCAGAGTCCATAGTCTCTCATGGTTCGTCTCCCCCTCCGATGTCCCCGCCCCCTTCATTTTTCCCTTCCTGCTATCTTCTTCTTCTTTTTTTTTCTTAACATATAATGTATTATTTGTTTCAGAGGTACAGGTCTGTGATTCAACAGTCTTACCCAATTCACAGTGCTCACCATAGCACATACCCTCCCCAATGTCTATCACCCAGCCACCCCATCCTTCCCACCCCCCACCACTCCAGCAACTCTCAGTTTGTTTCCTGAGATTAAGAATTCCTCATAACAGTGAGGTCATATGATACATGTCTTTCTCTGATTGACTTATTTCGCTCAGCATAATACCCTCCAGTTCCATCCACATCATTGTAGATGGCAAGATTTCATTCCTTTTGATGGCTGCATAATATTCCATTGTATATATATATATATATATATATATATATATATATATATATATATAT